>NC_086104.1:147594738-147905780 GCF_963921235.1 Mobula hypostoma | reverse complement strand
AGCCGACTAAATTTACAACCCTCTGCAGCTTCTTTTGGTCCTGTGTAGAAGCTCTCCCATACCAGACAGTGATGCAGCCTGTCAGGATGCTCTCCATGGTACATCTATAGAAGTCAGACATCCCACCCTGTAAAAACTCATTTCAGGGAGGTATCACCACCATTTCAGGAAGATAGCACCCCCGCACCCCGCAACCCCATATCCCCCCCCCCCCGCCGTGATCTCCAAGGGTGTATGTAATACTTTGTTTAGTGATTTTGTCTAATCTGTAAACCGTTGGGTATATGCAGAAAATGTAACATTAAAATATGTACTTATATTATACTATATTATCATGTTTATTCTATTACAACTTTAAGCAAGTCTACAGGGAGTTTGGCCTCATCATGCAGGACATCAATAGAGTAGCTCCTGAGCAGCTAGCCAGCTAGTTTAAATAACGTTAGCTACGCTAATGAACGAATGACAGCTGTTAAACTCACCTCAACATGTCTTTTACATTTTAACCCAGCATGGGCAATAGAAAAGTCACTGTTGCAAACAGTGCAGCGAGCAACACTGTCATTATTTTTGAGGTCGACTGTAAAGCCCGCCCACAGAGAAAACTGATAGGTCTACTTAGCAGGGGTCCCCAACATTTTTTGCACCGCAGACCGGTTTAATATTGACAACATTCTTGTGGACCGGCCAACTGGGGGTGGAGGTGTTAATCACGACTGGAATATAGGTGATAAGTCAATCATAAATCAATAGCATCATAACATTTTAAGTAACGTTTGGATATTAAACACACAGCACATATTTTTCCCGTATGAACATATAAAATCATTGCAATATCGCTGAATCAGTGGGAGGCCTGGGCTTGTTTCCCTGCAACAAGACGGTGCCATCGAGGGGTGACGGGAGACAGCGATACTCGAAGGGGGTTCCTTATGTCCAGTCTATTCCGCAATTTAGTTTTCGTTGCATTCATTGCAGAGATATGTTGGAAATGGAAGCAACGTTTTCAGTGCTTTCGTGGCTATCTCAGGATATTTAGCCTTGACTTTGATCCAGAATGCCAGCAGAGATGTTATGTCAAACATACTTTTCAGCCTGCCGGCATTTACAAGCTCAAGGAGTTGATCTTCTTCCCGCGCTGACATGGATGACATGCAGGTAATGATCTCGCGTGCATTCAAGTTCAGCAGTGGGCGTGACAGGGAATGAGGAAGGTTGCAGATGACTCACATCGTTTCTTTGCGGCCCAGTAGTTGGGGACCACTCTTAGCACGAAGAGAGACCCATTAGGATGCTCGCTCTCGCTCTCCCTCTCCCGCTCAAAAAAATCCATTTGCGGGATATTGTATATAATTTCCAGGTGACAGGGAGCCACTATCGATATGCGGGAGACTCCCGGAACTTCCAGGAGAGGTGGGATGTCTGAGAAGTTTTTGAGTGCATTTGTTGACATGCCAAATCGCTTCAAACTCCTAATGAAGTATAGTCGCTGTCTTACCTTCTTTATACCTGCATTGATATGTTGGGACCAGATTAGATCCTCAGAGATCTTGACACCCAGGAACTTGAAACTGCTCACTCTGTCCACTGCTGATCCCTCTGTGAAGATTGTTACGTGTTCCTTCGTCTTACCCTTCCTGAAGTCCACAATGAGCTCTTTCATCTTACTGACGTTGAGTGCCAGGTTGTTGCTGCAGCACCATTCTACTAGTTGGCATCTCTTGCTCCTGTATGCCCTCTCGACACCATCTGAGATTCTACCAACAATGATTGTATCGTCAGCAAACTTATAGATGGTGTTTGAGCTATGCTTAGCCACACAGTCATGGGTATAGAGAGAGTAGAGCAGTGGGCTAAGCACACACCCCTGAGGTGCACCAAAGTTGATCGTCAGCGAGGAGGAGATGTTATCATTAATCCACACAGATTGTGGTCTTCTGGTTAGGAAGTCGAGGGTTCAATTGCAGAAGGAGGTACGGAGGCCCAGGTTCTGCAACTTCTCAATCAGGATTGTGGGAGTGATGGTATTAAATGCTGAACTATAGTCGATGAACGGATCCTGGCATAGGTGTTTGTGTTGTCCAGGTGGTCTAAAGCTGTGTGAAGAGCTTACTAACCCTAACACGTACATCCTTGGAATGTGGGAGGAAAGTGGAGCTCCTGGAGGAATCCCATGCACTCACAGGGAGAATGTAAAAATTCCCTTACAGACAACAGCAGGAATTGAACCTGGGTCACCAGTACAGTAATAGTGTTGCCCTAACTACTTCCCACAGTGCTGCATCACCCCCCCCCCCCCGAGTCTTGTAGGCAACTCATCCTGGGCCATTTTCCTCCTCATCTACCCCTGTAGAAACAAAAACCTGTCACGCCTGGAGCACCTACTGCCCCTGCCATCCTGTCCCACTTCCCTCCGCCATCAGAATGGTTCAGACCAGGATTTGAACCTGGTCACTGATACCTACAAATGGATTTGAGCAGGGAGGGCATTCACCCAGATGAGTACTGAACCAGGGGGTCGCGGGCTCCGGATAAGGAGGACTGAGACGAGAATTGTGTACAGTTAGCAGGTGGTGACAGTTTGAGACTCCTTACCCCAAAGGTCTGTGGAAGATCAGTCACTCAGTCCATTGAAAACAGATTGATACATTTCTCAATCAATAATCAACTTTTCACCATATGCAATACATTTACACGTGTTAGGGATTTTCTAATACAAGTTCTGAATACGTGTACTGCACTAAGGATGTTCAGGGACTCAGGGATGGTTAAGGAGCTGAGGTAGAAGATCAGAAGTGATCTTGATGAATGCACAGCATGTTCAAAGTACCAGATGGCCTAATCCAGGTTTTCATCATATTCCTGTTATGCTTTGTACATTATGAAACCATCTTGTGTGGTACTCTTTGATGGAAGCAATTGAAAGACTTCCTGGCTCTTTGGAGTTTCTTGGTATAGAAATGATGAAGGATGTGGTTTCCACATGTTTTTCTTTTTGAGGTAAAGTGCGCTAAATTGAGAAAAATCTCGAGTTTTTTTTTTGGTGGTGAACATGATAGAGAAAGCATACCCGTGATAAGAGATTTGAGCCCCCAGTTGTTGTGAAGGACCTGTTCCCAAGGTGATGCACCTTTAACTTTGAAACTAATAAACTTTTAGTACTACAAACGTTTGTAGATTATAAACACAAGAGGATTTTGTAGATGCTGAAAATCTTGAGCAACACACATTAAGTGCTGAAAGAAGTTAGCAAGTCAGGCAGCATCTATGGAGGGGTATAAACTTAGGGCTAAGTCTGCAGGTCCAAACTTCTCATCCTGGTTTCCAGATCTTTCCGTGTTCTCATCCCTTCGTACAATCCTCTCTAAGCTTCTAGAAACCTGCCCTTTATATTAACTATTGTGCTATTTATGACCTGGCTTTCAGCTCCTAAGAGCTGTAAAATTCCCTTTGAACCCAGTCCAACATGGGTAATGCCCTCCCCACCATTGAGTATATCTACACGGAGGCTTGTCACAGAAAAGCAACATCCGTCATCAGGAAACCCCCATCACCCAGGTCATGCTCTCTTCTTGCTGCTGCCATGGGGAAGAAGGTAAAGGAGTCTCAGGACTCACATCACCAGGTTCAGGAACTGTTTTTACCCCTCAACGATCAGACTCTTGAACCAAAGGGGATAACTTCACTTGCTCCATCACTGAAATATTCCCATGAACTATGGACTCATTTTCAAGTATCCTTCATCCCATGTTCTCAATAAGTATTGCTTATTTATTTATCATTATTACTTCTTTTTGTATTTGCACAGTTTGCTGTCTTTTGCACACAGGTCGAACACCCAAGTTGGTGCAATCTTTCATTGTTTCTGTTATGGTTATTATTCTATGATGGATTTATTGGGTATTGTTAATTCATTATGTGCCATGTTGTATGACGTAGGCAATCGTGGTCTTTCCATGATCAATGACTGTCCTTGGCAAAGTTTTCAACAGAAGTGGTTTGTCATTGCCTTCTTCTGGGCAGTGTCTTTACAAGACACTCCCCCCCAGCCTTTATCAATACTCTTCAGAGATTGTCTGGCATGGGTGGTCCCGTAACCAGGACTCGTGATATGCACCAGCTGCCCATACGGCCATCCACCACTTGATCCCATTGCTTCATATGACCCCGATGGGGGGGGGGGGTGCTAAGCAGATGCTACACCTTGCCCAAAGGTGACCTATAGGCTAGCGGAGGTAAGGGGGGGGCTTACGCTTCCTTTAGTAGAGATGTATCTCCACCCTTCCACTCATTTCTTAAAGGTATCCTATATATTCAAACCATTGTCTTGAGATTTAAAAAAATATTGAATGGGAAGGGAAATGGAGGGGAAGGATAGAATAAGGACAGGGTTCACTTTATTTGCCTCCCTGCACTGCACTTCCTCTGTAACGTAACAGTGCTGTGCAAAAGCCTTAGTCACGTGTACATAGCCAGGATGCCTAAGACTGTTGCAGAGCGCAGTGAGCAGAGAGCGAGTTTGTAAATCTGGCGCGAGCAAAGGCGTTGGGAATGGCAAAGGTGGAGTGTCGTGGGAGGTGTGTGGTACAGGTGGCGGAGAAGGAGTGCTAGGGGCAGGGAGTGGATTGGATGCAGACACACCCAGCCCTGTGACACCAGGCAAGGTGATTTGATTCCAAGTAATTGGTTTATTGATCATTACAGAATGTTCCTTTGGTGCTTCTCACTCCCTCCCCTCTCTCTTCCCCTTTTCCCAACCATGATTCCCCTCTCCCTGCCCCCTTCCCATTCTCAGCCCACAACAGAGACCAGTATTAGGATCAAGTTTATCATCACTCAGATGTGTCATGAAATTTGATTTATTTGCAGCAGCAGTATGAAGCAATATATAAAATTATTACATTATTGTATTTTCTGCATTTTGTTTGCCTTTTTACTTTCTCAGTGTATGTGTGTGTGGGATGATCTGTCTGGATAACACAAAAACAAGTGCATTAGCTTTATTTGTCACATGTACATCAAAACATACATTGAAATGCATCATTTGCATCAAGTCAGATCAGTGAGGACTGTGCTAGGCAGCCTGAAAGTGTTGCCATGCTTTCAGTGCCCACAATTCACTAGCTTAACCCTATCCATATGTCTTTGGACAGTGGGAGGAAACCAGGGCACCCAGAGGAAACACCCATGGTCACGGGGGGAACGTACAAACTCGTCGGAGGCAGCGGTAGGAATTGATCCCCAATCTTACAGCTGGTGCTATAAAATGTGGCACTGTTGCTACAACACAGTGCCCCCCCCCCCCACCGAACAAAAGCCTTTCACTATATCACAGTACACGTGACAATAATAAACCAATTCCAACTCCAGGGGATGTGGAGGGAGAGAAGTTGAGGCAGAGGCAAAAGAGGAACATACCACTGAAGAATGGGCTGATGACTTAAGGGAGGGACATCAGTAAGATGGCGGTACTGCTATGACCCCTGGATGGAGGAAATGGAGCTGACAGGGAGGGTGCAGGCAGAAATGATGTTCATGAAAACCCCAGGGGAAGAATTGGGGAAGGCGGGGTATGAATGAGATTATACAGGAATGTGAGATTATGGCCTTCCCTAGAATCAGCATCAGATTCATTGTTACCGACGTAGTAGTACATTGCATAAAAATTACTATAAATAACAATAAGAAATAATACAAAATAAATAGTACAAAAAGAGGGCAAAATAGCGAGATAGTGTTCATGAACCATTTAGAAAACTGATGGTGGAGGGAAAGTAGCTCTTTACAAAATGGTGGGTGAGCATCTTTTCCTCCAATGGTTCAAAATACATGAGAATGTATACTGTACACAACCTGAAATTCTTACTCTTCACAGACATCCACAAAACACAAGAAAAAACCCTCAAAGAATGAATGATAGAAAAACATTAGAACCCTAAAACCTCCCCTCTCCCACCCACCAGCAACAGCAAAGCATCAACTCTCCCCCCTCTCCCTCAGCCCACCTGCCTCAGCAAAAGCATCCGTGCCCCCACCACTTGCCATGCAAGCAATAGCACAACTCCCAAAGAGACCATGATCGAGACTCCATCAAAAAAAAATCACTGTTCAGCCCAATACTTTGACATGCCACAGGATCTCTCTCTCCCACTAATCAAGGAGGGAGATGTATCACTCCTGCCACAGCGAGAGGGCAGAGCAACATCTCACTGTTTCGATATTATAGTCTGCAGCGTCGCTTATTTTGACAACAGTGTACACTGCTATCTCGATGTTCCGATCTCCCGTGAAATTTCAGTCGGTGACACCGGCAAGGAATCCGGTTGTCCACAGGCTGCAGCCTGAAGATGCACGTCCTCCAGGCCTCCTTGACAATAGTAAGGAGGAGGGAGCATGTTCTGCATGGTGAGTGTCCTTAATGATAGGTGCCACCTTCCTGAAGCATTGCCATTTGAAGATGCCCTCGATGGTGAATAGTCTGGTGCCCATGATGGAGCTGGCTGAGTCTACAACCCTTTGCGGTTTTCGCAATCCTGTGCAGTGCCCCCCACCCCCATTCCAGACGGCGATGCAACCAGTTAGAATGCATCTGTAGAAATTTGCAAATGTCTTTGGTGACATGCCAAATCTCCTCAAACTCCAAATGAAATATAGATGCTGCCCTGCCTTCTTTGTGATTGCATCAATATTCTTTCCTTTACCTAATCCATTAGTACAAAGACCTTAGCTAATGGCTACAATGTGCTTGTGTGTTACATACTCTCGATATTGATCTCAGTGTTGGCTGCAAGCTCCAACTACATTTCAGCACTGATTTGGACACCTCTGGATTGGCAGTGGTTGTCCTCCTTGAGGGCGGAATTAATTGGAGATGGTGCCATATGCTTTTTTCTTCACTTACTGCCAATCCAAGCTTAAACACACCCCCCAGCCCACACCCCTCCCCCTCCCCAACAGCTGAGAGTCCACACTCGGCAGTCCTCCGAACTCCCACAACGATGGTGATAAGAAAGGGAAGGGGCAGAGGGGCAAAGGTCAGCCTGCCATCCTGTTGCCAGGATATCTGGAATTGGAGAGCAGGGGGCTTCTGGATCTGCAAAGACAAAGGAAAAATGTGACCTGTTAGCGTGACATTGAGATGTTCCCTATCACCAGGGTTAACATCTAACCTGCACTTCCTTCACAGTTTGGATGCGTGATCTATTCTCAGCGGCCAATTTATTAGGTACCTCCTGTACCTAATAAAGGGTTCACTGACTGTACGTCTGTGGTCTTCTGCTGCTGTAGCCTACCCACCTCATGGTTCGACATGTTGTGCGTTCAGAGATGCTCTTCTGCACATCACTGTTGTAATGTGTGGCTATTTGAGTTACTGTCGCCTTCCTGTCATTTTGAACCAATCAGGCTATTCTCCCCTGACTGATCTCATCTATCTATCTATCTATCTATTTATTTATATTGAGGTACAATGCGGAATAGGCCCTCCTGGACCTTCCATCTGCTCCACCCAGTAATCCCTTGATTTAACCCTAACCCTCATCATGAGACAATTTACAATGACCAATTAACCTACCAGTTGGTATATCTTTGGACTGTGAGAGGAAACCAGAGCACTCAGAGGAAACCCACATAGTCACGGGGAGAGAGAATGTACAAACTCCTGACAGGCAGCGATGGGAACTGAACCCCGGTCGCTGGTACTGTGAAGTGTTGTGCTAGCCACTATGCTACAGTGCTACCCTACATAACAAGGCATTTTCATCCGCAGAACTACTGCTCACTGGATGTTTTTGTTTAGTTTTTTTTGCATCATTCTCTAAACTCTAGTCCAGAAGATCCCAAGGGGTCAGTAGTTTCTGAGATACTCAAACCACTTTGTCTGACACCGACAACAATTCCACGTCAAAATCACTCTGATCACATTTCTTTTCCTTTCTGATGTTTTGTCTGAACAACAACTGAACCTCTTGGCCATGTCTGCATGCTTTTATGCATTGAGCTGCTGCCACATGATTGGCTGATTAGATATTTGCATTAACGAGCAGGTGTATGTAATAAAGTGGCCACTGAGTGTATTTTTTATTTCTGTTAACACACAAAAAGGATGATGAATTATTCTATGGCTGTCATTCCCGGCATTGGCTAAGAGGAGAGGGTAGAAATAGAAGAAATGTAGGTAAGTTGTTTTTGAAAAATGAGTCAAAAACTATCAAAAATGGAACAGCCACAGTTATTCGGTTAAAATTAAAAAAATCGGGGGTGCAAAGGGACTTGGGAGTCCATGCGCAGGACACCCTAAAAGTTAATTTGTAGGTGAGTCAGTGGTGAAGAAGCCAAATGCAAGGTTAGCATTAATTTTGAGAGGACTAGAATATAAAAACAAAGTAGTAATGTTGAGGCTTCAGAAGGCACTGGTGAGGCCTCACTTGGAGTATTGTCAGCAGTTTTGGGTTCCTTATCTAAGAAAGGATGTGCTGACATTGGAAAGGGTTCAAAGGAGGTTCACCAAAATGACTCTGGGATTGAACGACTTATCGTATGGAAAGTGTTTGATGGCTCTGGGCCTGTACTCTCTGGAATTCAGAAGAATGAAACCTATCAAATGTTGAAAGGCCTTGATAGAGTGGATGTGGAGAGGATGTTTCCTAGACCAGAGGACAGAGCCTCAGAATAGGGGGACGTCCATTTAGAACACAGACAAGGAGGAATTTTTTTAGCCAGAGAGTGCTGAATCTGTGAAATCTTTTGCCCCCGGTGGCTGTGGAAGACAAGTCATTGGGTATATTTAAGGCAGAGATTGATAGATTCTTGATTAGTCAGGGCATGAAGGTTTACAGGGAGAAGGCAGGAGATCGGGGCTGGGAGGGAAAATGGATCAGTCATGATGAAATGGTAGAGCAGACTCGATGGGTCATATGGCCTAATTCTACTCCTATGCCTTATGGTCTTACACAACTTTTGAAAAATTTCATCTGTCTAGCATCTGCTTTGTTCAATGTCTCGTGCTTTCTGCATTGTTTTTAATCCTCTGTTCTTGTTCATCTCTTCTTGTCCATTTCCTCCTGACAGATCAACCACAACAAAAGAACCATCACCACATTTCTCCACTGGCATTAACTCCAACAATGTGTTGATAAATGAAAACCAAAAGAGCTGCAGATGCTGGAAATCTGAAACAAAACCCAAACTGTTACAATCACGCAACAGATCAGACAGCATCTGTGGAAGGAGACACAAAGTTAATGTTTCAACACAGCAATGTGCTGTGGTTTTTCTTGGTTGTCTGCCTGTCACAGATACTCCCTTTGTTTTCTTGACTGTTCCCCTTTCAATGCAATTTAAAGCGTTTAATTTTCCAATTCTGAAGAAGTGTTGTCTTTTTCTCTCTCCTAAGTTGCTGCCCGGTCAACTGAGTATTTCTGTGTCTCTGTTTGCCTATCAAGAATATTTTGCTTCAGATAAAGTGTGATTTAGAAAGAAAATGAATGGATATTTGTCTTTCAATATCCAGAATGAACAATGCAAATCCTGGAGTGGGTTCATCAGACAAACTCCTGAGTCAGAGTTCTGGTGGGCAAGGCACATAGATACCTGCTAGAAGGTTCAAGACTTTGGCAGATATGCAGGAGTCCTGAACTTGTTGGAATTTACTCAATCTGGCTTTTAAAAAAAAATCTAGTTAATTTTAGAGATAATGGCACTGCTGTCATAAGTGGAATTTTACCTAGTCCTAATTGTCCTGGACTGACCATTTTGGATCAACCAGATGTGGGTATGGAATCTTATATGAACCAAATTGGTTATGGAAGGCAGATATCCTCTCCTGACAGATATTAGAGAACTTGCTGAATTACAACAACAAAATGACTTGTGTTTTACAGAGGAAATGTATTCTAGAAAACCGTCTGTATCAGAATTTTGCATAATGTGAAAACTTGACAGAAATTGACATTTGCCGTTTATTTTGAACTTTGGATTGAGTTATATTTTCCTCAATAAACTCCAAGAGTTTTTTTTTATTCTGTAGCTCAATTAAAAAAAAACAATTTGTGAACATCATTAAGTGCAAATTCTCACTGCCAAGCTGTCATGGAACATGGGTACTCTGTAGTTTGTGACAATCATCCACGGGACTGTAAGGTTTAGGAGCAGAATTAGGCCTTTTGGCTCATTAACTCTGCTATGCCATTCAATTATGGCTGATTTTTCACAACTCTATTCTCCTACATTCTTCCCTTATTAATCAAAAACCTACCCATTTCTACCTTAAAAACACCAACGACCTGGCCTCCACAGCCCTTCATGGTGATGAATTCCACAGATTCACTACCCTCTGGCTGAAGAAATTCCTCCTCATCTCAGTTTCAAAGGGACATCCCTTTACTCTGAGGCTGTGCCCTCAGATCCTAGTCTCTCTTACTAATGCAAACATCCTTTCCACATCCCATCTATCCAGGCATTTCAGTATTCTAAAGGCTAATGATTCTGTGTTAATGATCCTATTTTTCAAATTACTATTAAGTTAAATTAATCTCACAGCTCCTTTCATTATGTTTGAATTTGAGTCTGCAGGTCATTAGTGATGACCTTGGGTTACCACCTCAGGAACCACTACTCAACCATTATATCCTGCTGACTTTTCCATTCTCTGAACTTGTTCCCCTCATCTGGGTTCCCGATAAGACTTCCTTGTTGTTTTTCAAAAAATAGGTTTCTGTGCATGCTGCAAGACAAAAATTAAAAAGGGCAAAGGAAATTGAAAAGACCTCTGAATTTATGGAAGACATTCAAAAGATGAAATCTCATTGATAGGTGATCTATTTTATTAAAAAATCTCACATTTCTTAAAAGATTTAGAAATATTTTGAAGGAGGAATACACGATCAGAGCAATAATCAGAGACAATGAACAGTTAGTGTTTTGAAGTCATATTCAGATAAAAGCTTGCAGAAAGAGATTGGAGAACCACACACAAAATGCTGGAGGAACTCAGCAGGTCAGGTAGTGTCTGCGGCAATGAATGAACAGTCGACATTTCACACTGAGATGCTGCTTCAGGACTGAGAAAGAAAGGGGAGAAGTCAGAATAAAAAGGTGGGGGAAGGGATGGAAGCTAGCTGGAAGGCGATAGGCGAAGCCAGGTGTGTAGGAAAGGTCAAGTGGTGGAATGGAAAATGGAGTTGAACACAAGAAGCTCATTTGCTAGAAAAAGAGGTTTGCATTTGTATAGAACTATACACATCCCTTTCAGATTTAGATTTATTTCTCACATGCTCATGGAAACCTACAGTGAAATGTATCATTTGCTTCAACAACCAATGCACCTAGGGGTGTGCTGGAGGCAGGCTGCAAATGTTGTCACATATTCCCCTGCCAGTTTATCATGTCCACAATGCTCACAGAACAACGCAGACCACAACAAAACAGAGCACAACGAGCACTGAAACAACATGAGCAAAAGAAAGGCCCCGTTCCTCCCTCTCACCCACGCACACACCACAGTCCTCCAACACCTGGAGTGGCTTGTCTTCTCCACCATCAGCTTTCTGAATGGCCCATGAACACTTCCTTACGATCAACGTGAGAAAGTCTGAAGATGCTGGAAATCCATAGCTACATACCGTACACACAGAATGCTGGAGGAACTCAGCAGGTCAGACAGCATCTATGAAAATGAATAAACAGTTGATGTTTTGGGCCAAGACCCTTCTTCAGTCCTGAAGAAGAACCTTTGCCTAAAACGTCGACTGTTTATTCATTTCCATAGATGCTGCCTGACCTGCTGCCTACATTACTATTCCTTTTTTTGGAACTGTTTAATTATTTTTAAAAATTATAACTTATAGTGAGTTTTTTGTCTGGCATTGTATGTACAAACACTACTGTATGTACGTCAGTGATAATAAGCCTGATTCTCATTCAGAGATGACCTTACTTCCACACAAAGAATGAGTGGGGGGGGGGGAGTCCAATGGGCAGAGATGGTGGTTTTGGAGCAACACCCATGAAGGAGGATAGAAATCACACTGGGAAATGAGGAGACCAGCTATTGACATCTACCACCCCTCTTCAAGTGCTACACAATACTCTGTGGCTGCTAAGGCTAGGCTAAACCCATCGCCTTTACTGGGGCATAGCCAGCCGACAGCAGCTCACCAGAGTCCTCTATCCTGAGCCAGTATTTCAGCTTGTCCCTGGATGTAGCCCGTCCTTAAAGATCCTCCCCCTCGCGGGGTGTGGTCTTTGGAACTTCTATTAGCGTTTCTGTAGCTCTGAGTTTTTATACGATGGGGTTGCCAGCCCCAACCCTCCTCCTTTTGCAGACGGGCTTGGGACCATCCATGGCGGAGTTTGGATGCTAAGTGTTAAACTATAAGACCATAAGATATAGGAGCAGAATTACACCATTTGGCCCATTGGGCCTGCTCCGCCATTCCATCATGGTTAACTAATTATCCCCCTCAACTCCATTCTCCTGCCTTCTCCCTGTAACCTGTGACACCCTCACTAATCAAGAACCTACCACCTTCCGCTTTAAGTATACCCAATGACTTGGCCTCCACAACCAACTGTGGCAATGAATTCCACGGATTCACCTCCCTCTGGCTAAAGAAGTTCAAGGTTCAAATTTAATATCAAAGTACATATGTCATTATATATGTACTACCCTGAGATTCACTTCATTGTAGGCATTTACATGAAAATAAAGTAACGCAACATAACAAAGACAAACAAACATCCAATGTGCAAAAGAAGTCAAGTTGTGACAATGTTAAATTCCTCCCACCTCTGTTACAAAGGGACATTCTTCTGTTCTGAGGCTGTGACTTTCCCACTATTGGAAAGATCCTCACCACATCCACTAAGCCTTTCAATATTTGATAGGTTTAAATGAAATCTACCGTCATTCTTCTAAACTCCAATGAGCAGAGGCCCAGAGCCATCAAATGCCCCTCATACACTAACCCTTTCATTCCCAGGGTTTTGACAGCCTTCACCCAATGCATTTATCAGAGAAGTGATGAGAAGGAATATAATTAAAAAGTAGAAGGGGAGCAAGTGAAGAAGTTTAAAGAGAGATTCCAGAGTATTTTTTAAGTTCCCTTCTTTGAGAACCAAATTCCTGGAGGAAGCCTTTCTGTTCTGAAGGCATGAATATTGAGTGCTTGTTATTTTCAAGGCTTGTGAAAGGCCAGAATTGGAGGGGTGATGAATGCTTGGAGGTTGTGGAGCTGGAGGAGGTTACAGAAATAGGAAGGAGCAGGAGGAAGGTGCTGTCATGCATTAATAATCCAGGTGCCTAACCCAAAATCCTACCGTGGTAGTCGTGGGATCCTGGAATGATGAACACAAATTTTATAAAACAACACCTTGCATCATGCAACAGTGAATGCAACAGGAGTCCTAAATTTTCTGAGATGCAATCTTCATCATTGTTCAGCTTCAGTTAAGGAGAAGTTGTGCCTCACCATTGTTAGGCCACATTTGGAATATGCAGTTGCTGCATGGGACCCAAACACAAACAAAAACACTACTTCCACCGAGCGAGTCCAAAGACAGGCAGCCCGATTTGTTACAAATACCTATGAGAGAGAAGTGAGTGTTACTGAACTTTTAAATTCATTAAAGTGGAACTCTCTCCAAGACAGATGTGAAGCACACCGCCTGACCTGTTTTTACAAAATGTTAAATGGTCAGCTCGACATAGACTACCAATCCCACATCAAACCCAAACCTATTAGGAGCAGACGAGGGCACTCAACTCAATTTGAAATACTAACTACCAAGTCAGATGTGTACAGCAATTCATTTTCCCCCCGCACAATTAAAGCATGAAATAATCTTAATCCTAACACAGTCACACAACCAAACCCAATTAAATTTAAGGCTGCTTTTCTTCTTCAAAACTCTCCTTCTTAAGCCCACCCTCCGCCACCTCCAGTTTAAATTCCATGTGGAATATTTTGGAGGACCAAGAACCTTATTTACTCACAACCTTCAAGGAAGGCAATGTGCCATCCTTTTCTTCATACAGCAGGGAAACAGACTTTTCAACCCACTAAGTCATGTCTTGGTCATTAAGAATCCTTCCATTTTATCCTAGCCCCATCCTATCAATTTACTGCAGATTATACAAGTGACAGCAGCCTACTAACCTGCACATCTTTAGAAAGTGAGAGGAAACCTCTCCAATCACAGGGAGAATATGCAAGCTGCACACACAGAGCAGCTGAAGTCAGGACAGAATCTATCATTGCACCCGTGAGGCAGCATCTCGAACAGCTGCACCCTTGCCCTTACCTGGCCTGACCTACATTTATGTGACTCCAGACCCATCCTATGTGGTTGATCCTTAATATCCAGCAAGTGACTCACAGTTGTTTGCTCAAATAGAGAAGCATATCAAGTATTTCACCAGTGACCTACAAACAGTAGTGGATACGGCCCGGTCCATCACAGGTAAAGCCTATGAGCAGATTTACGTGGAGCTCTGCCACAAGAAAGCAGTATCTATCATCAAGGACCCCTACTATCTAGGCCATGCTCTCTTCTCGCTGCTGCCATCAGGATGAAGGTACAGGAGCCTCAGGACTCACACCACCAAGTTCAGGAACGGTTTTTACCCCTTAACCATCAAGCTCTTGAACCAGGGGGGATAAGCCAGCGAGCACTGTGAGGGTCATGTTTTTTGACTTCTCCAGTGCGTTCAACACCATCTGCCCTGCTCTGCTGGGGGAGAAGCTGACAGCGATGCAGGTGGATGCTTTCCTGGTGTCATAGATTCTTGATTACCTGACTGACAGACCACAGTACGTGAGCTTGCAACACTGTGTGTCCGACAGAGTGATCAGCAGCACTGTGGCTCCACAGGGGACTGTCTTGTCTCCCTTTCTCTTCACCATTTACAGCTCGGACTTCAACTACTGCACAGAGTCTTGTCATCTTCAGAAGTTTCCTGATGACTCTGCCATAGTTGGATGCATCAGCAAGGGAGATGAGGCTGAGTGCAGGGCTACAGTAGGAAACTTTGTCACATGGTGTGAGCAGAATTATCTGCAGCTTAACGTGAAAAAGACTAAGGAGCTGGTGGTAGACCTGAGGAGAGCTAAGGTACCGGTGACCCCTGTTTCCATCCAGGGGGCCAGTGTGGACATGGTGGAGGATTACAAATACCTGGGGATACAAATTGACAATAAACTGGACTGGTCAAAGAACACTGAGGCTGTCTACAAGAAGGGTCAGAGCCGTCTCTATTTCCTGAGGAGACTGAGGTCCTTTAATATCTGTGGGACGATGCTGAGGATGTTCTTCGAGTCTGTGGTGGCTAGTGCGATCATGTTTGCTGTTGTGTGCTGGGGCAGTAGGCTGAGGGTAGCAGACACCAACAGAATGAACAAACTCATTCGTAAGGCCAGTGACGTTGTGGGGATGGAACTGGACTCTCTGACGGTGATGTCTGAAAAGAGGATACTGTCCAAGTTGCATGCCATCTTGGACAATGTCTCCCATCCACTACATAATAGACTGGTTGGGCACAAGAGTACATTCAGCCAGAGACTCCTTCCACCGAGATGCAACACCGAGCATCATAGGAAGTCATTCTTGCCCGTGGCCATCAAACTTTACAACTCCTCCCTTGGAGGGTCAGACACCCTGAGCCAATAGTCTGGTCCTGGACTTATTTCCTGGCATAATTTACATATTACTATTTAACTAATTATGGTTTTATTACTATTTAATTATTTATGGTGCAACTGTAACGAAAACCAATTTCCCCCGGGATCAATGAAGCATGACTATGACTATGACTATGACTATGACTATAACTTTACTCATGCCAACACCAAATGGTTCCACAACCTATGGACTCACTTTGATATTTATTGCTTGTTTGTATGTTTGTTGGTTAATTTATTATTATTATTTCTACTTTTTTTTGGATTTGCAGAGTTTGTTGTGTTTGCATATTGGTTGTTTGTCCGTCTTTGTCATTTGCAGTTTTTCATTTATTCTATTGTGTTTATTTATACTTACTGTGAATGCCTGCAGAAAATGAATCTCAGGGTAGTACAAGGGGACGTATATGTACTTTGATAATAAATTCACTTTGCACATTGAACTTTGGAAGGTGACTAACCATCAGCTTCTCGAGGACAAATGGGGGTTTGCAATACAAGATGAATATGGCGGATGTCACGTCTGTATTGGTGGGTCTGTGAGTGAGTGAACAAGTGGCTCTGTTCAGGCAGCTGTGGGTGAATCCATGGGCACGTGTGCGGCCGGGTAGGTGTCTGTGTGGGGGAAATGTCCGTCTGTCAATGTGGATTGGTGTGGGGTGAATGTGCGTCTGCTTGTTAGGGATTGTGCAGGGTGTGTGTGTGTGTGTGTGTGTGGGGGGGGGGAAGGGGGTGAATCTGTGCCTGCGTGTGTGGGGGAGGAGTGTGTGTCTGTCTGTGTGTGAGTGTGGGGTGAACATGTGTCTGTGTGGGGTGCCTGTGTGTGTATGTGTGCCTGTGTGTGTGTGTGTGTGTGTGTGTGTGTGGGGGGGGGAAGGGGGTGAATCTGTGTCTGCGTGTGTGGGGGAGGAGTGTGTCTGTCTGTCGGTGTGTGGGTGTGGGGTGAATATGTGTCTGTGTGGGGTGTGTGTCTCTCTGTGTGGGTGTGTGGGGTGTGTGTCTCTCTGTGTGGGTGTGTGTGGGGTGTCTGTCCCTGTGTGGGTGGGTGTGGGGTGTGTGTCTCTGTGTGGGTGGGTGTGGGGTGTGTGTGTCTCTCTGTGTGGGTGTGTGGGGTGTGTGTGTCTCTGTGTGGGTAGGTGTGGGGTGTGCTTGTGTATGCGTGCCTGTATATGTGTGCGTGGCGGTGAGTGGGGAAGGGGGTGAATCTGTGTCTGTGTGTGTGGGGGAGGAGTGTGTGTGTCTATCTGTGTGTGGGTGTGTGTCTCTCTGTCTGTGTGGGTGTGTGTGGTGTGTGTGTGTGTGTGTGTGTGTGTGTGTGTGTGTGTGAGTGTGGTGTGTGTGTCTCTGTGTGGGTATGTGTGGGGTGCGTGTATCTCTGTGTGAGTGAGTGAGGTGTGTGTGTGTGTGTGTGTGTGTGTGTGTGTGTGTGTGGTATGTGTGTCTCTCTATGTGGGTGAGTGTGGTATATGTGTGTGTGTGTGTGTGGTGTGTCTCCCTGTGTGGGTGGGTGTGGGGTGTGTGTCTGTGTGTGAGTGTGGGGTGAACATGTGTCTGTGTGGGTGTGTGTATCTCTCTGTGTGGGTGAGTGGTGTGTGTGTGTGTGTGTGTGTGTGTGTGTGTGTGTGGTGTGTCTCTCTGTGTGGGTGGGTGTGGGGTGTGTGTCTCTGTGTGGGTGTGTGTGTGGGTGTGTGTGGGGTGTGTGTCTCCCTGTGTGGATGGGTGTGGGGTGTGTGTCTCTGTGTGGATAAGTGTGGGGTGTGCGTGTATGTGTGTGTGTGTGTCGGGTGTCTCTGGGTGGGTGTGAGATGTATGTGTCTCTCTGTATGGGTGGGTGTGTGTGTATCTCTGTGTGTGTGGGGTGTGTGTCTCTCTGTGTGGGTGGGTGTGGTGTGTGTGTGTGTGTGTGTGTGTGTGTGTGTGTCTCTCTGTGTGGGTGGGTGTGGGGTGTGTGTCTCTGTGTGGGTGTGTGTGGGGTGTGTGTCTCCCTGTGTGGATGGGTGTGGGGTGTGTGTCTCTCTGTGTGGGTGGGTGTGGTGTGTGTGTGTGTGTGTGTGTGTGTGTGTGTGTGTGTCTCTCTCTCTGTGTGGGTGGGTGTGGGGTGTGTGTCTCTGTGTGGGTGTGTGTGGGGTGTGTGTCTCCCTGTGTGGATGGGTGTGGGGTGTGTGTCTCTGTGTGGATAAGTGTGGGGTGTGTGTGTCTCTGGGTGGGTGTGAGATGTATGTGTCTCTCTGTATGGGTGGGTGTGTGTGTCTGTGTGGGTGGGTGTGGTCGTTTGTGTATGTGTGCCTGTATATGTGTCTGTGTGGGTGTGTGTATCTCTCTGTGTGGGTGTGTGGGGTGTGTGTCTCTCTGTGTGGGTGGGTGTGGGGTGTGTTTGTGTATGTGTGCCTGTATATATGTGTGTGGGGGGGTGGGGAAGGGGGTGAATCTGTGTCTGCATGTGTGGGGGAGGAGTGTGTGTCTGTCTGTGTGTGGGTGTGGGGTGTATGTGTCTCTCTGTATGGGTGTGTGTGTGTGTCTCTCTGTGTGGGTGGGTGTGGTTGTTTGTGTATGTGTGCCTGTATATGTGTCTGTGTGGGTGTGTGTGGGTGTGTGGGGTGTGTGTCTCTCTGTGTGGGTGGGTGTGGGGTGTGTTTGTGTATGTGTGCCTGTATATATGTGTGTGGGGGGGTGGGGAAGGGGGTGAATCTGTGTCTGCATGTGTGGGGGAGGAGTGTGTGTCTGTCTGTGTGTGGGTGTGGGGTGAACATGTGTCTGTGTGGGTCAGTGGGGTGTATGTCTTTCTGTGTGAGTGTGCGTGGTGTGTGTCTCTCTGTGTGGGTGTGCGTGGTGTGTGTCTGTCTGTGTGGGTGTGTGTGTCTCCCTGTGTGGTTGTTTGTGTATGTGTGCCTGTATATGTGTCTGTGTGGGTGTGTGTATCTGTCTGTGTGGGTGAGTGTGGTGTGTGTCTGTGTGTGTGTGTGTGGGTGTGGCGTGTGTGTATCTGTGTGGGTGAGTGTGGTGTGTGTGTGTGTGTGTGTGGGTGTGGGGTGTGTGTATCTGTCTGTGTGGGTGAGTGTGGTGTGTGTCTCTGTGTGTGAGTGTGTGTGGGGTGTGTATGTCTCTCTGTGTGGGTGAGTGTGGTGTGTGTCTCTGTGTGTGAGTGTGTGTGGGGTGTGTGTGTCTCTCTGTGTGGGTGTGTGTGTCTCTGTGTGGGTGTGTGGGGTGTGTGTGTCTCTCTGTGTGGATGTGTGTGTCTCTCTGTGTGGGTGGGTGTGGGGTGTGATTCTCTCTGTGTGAGTGTGTGTGGGGTGTGTGTCTCTCTGTGTGGGTGTGTGGAGTGTGTGTCTCTCTGTGTGGGTGGGTGTGGGGTGTGTGTGTCTCTCTGTGTGGGTGTGTGGGGTGTGTGTGTGGTGTGTGGGTGTATGGGGTGTGTGTCTCTCTGTGTGGGTGTGTGTGTGTCTCTCTGTGTGGGTGGGTGTGGGGTGTGATTCTCTCTGTGTGAGTGTGTGTGGGGTGTGTGTCTCTGTGTGGGTGTGTGGAGTGTGTGTCTCTCTGTGTGGGTGGGTGTGGGGTGTGTGTGTCTCTCTGTGTGGGTGTGTGGGGTGTGTGTGTGGTGTGTGGGTGTATGGGGTGTGTGTCTCTCTGTGTGGGTGTGTGGGGTGTGTGTCTCTCTGTGTGGGTGGGTGTGGAGTGTATGTGTCTCTCTGTGTGGGTGTGTGGGGTGTGTGGGTCTCTGTGTGGGTGTGTGTGGGGTGTGTGTCTCTGTGTGGGTGTGTGGGGTGTGTGTGTGTCTCTCTGTGTGGGTGGATGTGTGTGGGGTGTGTCTCTCTGTGTGGGTGTGTGTCGGGTGTGTGTCGGGTGTGTGTCTCTGTGTGTGTGTCGGGTGTGTGGGGTGTGTGTCTCTCTGTGTGGGTGGGTGCGGGGTGTGTTTGTGTATGTGTGCCTGTATATATGTGTGCGGGGGTGAGTGGGGAAGGGGGTGAATCTGTGTCTGTGTGTGTGGGGGAGGAGTGTGTGTGTGTGTGTGTGTCTGTGTGTGTGTGTGTGTGTGTGTGTGTGTGTCTGTGTGTCTGTGTGTCTGTCTTTGCGATGTGAATTGAAAATGCCAGAAGGCCCATTTACCTCCAAGTCCAGCCCTGCTTGATTGATTGATTGGTTTCAATGCTGTATCACTGGTGTGCTGGGAAATCATAACATCACTGCCCATTTGGAAGCAGTGAGTGCTATTCCTGCGGTTAACAGTATCAGCCTCTGCAAAGTTATAGCATGCAAACCTTTTAGATCCTTCACGAACGGAGAGAGAGAAAAAGAATCTGATTATGGCTCAGAGAGCGGTGGGGCAGACAGACATGCCAGCTTGGTTTGCCTGCATGGGATCCGGCAGCCCGAAAGCCCAGCAGAGATTCGGTGAGACGGCTGATGGTGCCTTGGAGAATAAACCTCTGAATCTGGCTACTTTGGGTTGTGGCTGGTGCATGCAAGGAACGAGCAGGAAAGAAACAGAGGCTTCTCGATACACAGCATCTGCAGGCAGCAGTGAGCCGAAGTCAGATGTTAGCAGAGCAGCTCGTCAGAATAAACGTTTTCAAAATGCAGATTTAAAGGTGAGAAAACCCATTCCCTTTTTTATTTTCTGCAAGGCATATTGTTATTGCAGAACCTTTGATATTTTGGATGCTGAATCATTGCTGTCTGAGAGAACGCTGACAGTGAGTATTCGCAGCCTTAAATATTAAGGATTTTAAGCAAAGAACTGTGCTTACAAATATCCTGACACTGGTTGATTTGGAACTCTCTTTAACTAGTCTTGTGTAACATGATTGGTACGTACCCCATGTCAACTGATACTCCTTTCACCAGGAAGACAGGATTGACGAGGTGGATCAATGGGATGTCTATCCCATAACTTTGGAATATATTTATTGTCCGATTTTTTGAAGGCAGCTATCACCAATTATTGTAACCAACTGGTTGCCATGGTGTCCATGGCAGTCTGTTAGTAATGGTATTGGCCATGGTTCTTTTCTCCAGTTAGGTTCAGTGTCAGGTGAATTGTTATAAAACCATAAGGCATAGGAGCAGATTTAGGCCATTCAGCTATCGAGGCTGCTCTGTCATTCTTAATGGCTGTTTTATTATCCCTCTCAACCCTACTCTTTTTCCTTCTCCCCATAATCTTTGATGCTCCAACTAATCAAGAAACTATCAACCTCTGCTTTAAAAACACCCAATGACTTGGCCCCACGTTCATCTTTGGCAATTAATTCACCACCTTCTGGTGGAAGAAATTCCTCCTCATCTTTGTTCGGGATTTACATTAAAGGCTGGGACAAATGCTAGGGGCCATGCTTAAGAAGATTGACGCTACAAAAATTGGCACCGCGTTTGATAGATTTGGGCTTCAGGAAAATTTGGAGAGGAGTCAGATATCGCATTTAGGGTGGAAAACCGCAACTGAACAGAGCAGAAGAGATTCTGCAGATGCTGGAAGTCCAGATCAACACCCGCAAAATGCTGGTGGGACTCGGCAGGTCAGGTAGCATCAACGGATAGGAATAAATAATCGATGCTTTGGGCTGAGAGCCTCCATCAGAACTGAAAAGGAAGAGAAGAAGAAACCAGAACAAGAAGGCGGGGAGTGAGGGGAAGGAGTACAAACTGGCAGGTGATAGGTGAAACCAGGTGGGGGAAGGTGGTGGGTGAGGGAGGGGAGATGAAGTAAGAAGCTTGGGGGGTGATAGCTGGAAGAGGTTAAAAAGCTGAAGAAGAAGGAATCTGGTCAAGGTGGTGGACCATAGGAGAAAGGGAAAGAAGTGGGCCACCAGAGGGAGGTGGTGGGCAGGTGAGGAGAAGAGAGGGGATGGCAGGGAAACCAGAATGGGGAATGGAGAACGAGAGAAAGGGGAGGGGGAGAAATTACTGGAAGTTAGACAAATTAATGTTCCTGCCATCAGGTTGGAGGCTCCCCATATGGAATATGAGATGTTGCTTCTCCTCTGCTTTCTGCATGATATTGCTTTAATGTTTATATTTACTGCAATATTATCCATGTAGCTTATCTCAAATAAAAAAGTGTAGTTTGTAACCTGCCTTTGAGGAGCTTCCGAGGCAGTTTTCAGTCAATACGGACAATCATACACCCAGTGGCCATTTTATTAGGTACACCTGTTTATCTATTCAACAATGCAAATAGCAAACCAGCCAATCACAAGGCAGCAATTCAATACATTAAAGCATGCAGACATGGTCAAGAGGTTCAGTCGTTGTTCAGACCAAACATCAGAATGGGGAAGATTTGACTGAAGTGACTTTGACCATGAAATAATTGTTAGTGACAGACAATTTGAGTATCTCAGAAACTGCTGATTTCCTGGGATTTTCACTCCCACCAAACTCCAGATTTTACAGAGAATGGTGCCAAAAAAAAATTAATTCAGTGAGCAGCACTTCTGTGGTAAAGTGACTTATTAATGAGAGAGGTCAGAGGAGAATGGCCAGACTGGTTCAAGCTGACAGGAAGGCGAGAGTAACTCAAATAACCACGCATTACAATAGTAGTGTGCACTTCTTGGACCTCTTGATGGCTTAGGATGGACCAAATGGTTTTCTCCTGTACAGTGCTGTTGAAATAATTCTGCAGCACGGGCTATTTAAAATTCTGATTTCGTAGCTCTGGCTTAGAGCTTTACATTCCTCTGCCATTCTGTCTAGCACTAATTCCCAATTAATTTCCTTTCACAGTGCAGGCTGCTTCACTAAATGGTTTAGTTGGCAAAGATTTTTTTTAATGGAGGGCCATTAAAGACTTTCCCTGGGCACATTAGCAGCATCCATTAGTCGTTAGGGTAATACAACATGGAATCAGGGATTCTGGCTCAATTTGTCCATGCGGACCAAGGTGCCTTTCTGAGCCAGTCCCATTTGCTTCCATTTGCTTCCATTTGACCCATATCCCTCTAAACCAGGGGTTCCCAACCTGGGTCCACGGACCCCTCAGTTAATGATAGGGGTCCATGGATAAAAAAAAGTTGGGAACTCCTGTTCTAAACCTTACCTAAACGTACTTATTCAAATGTTTTTTGAACATTGTAATTATACCCTCCACAGGAAACAGCCCCAGTCTATCCAACCTCTCCTTAGAACTCAAGCAGTCCGATCCCGACAACGTCCTCGTGAATCTTTTCTACGCCACCTCTGCTCAACTATATCCACAGTATGCTAACCCAGAATTGGCTGCCTTATCCAAATGCAGTCTCAAAAAAACATCTTGTACAATTGTATCATGAAGTTCCAACTTGTGTACTTACTGAGTGCCCCGTCTGATAAAGACGAGTGTGGTATATGCTTTCTTCAATACCTTGTCTACTTGTGTTGGTGCTTTTGGGGAACTATGTGTGAGTTGTGGCCAAGGCAAGCATTTATTGACTGTCCTTGAGATGCATTTTTACAGTCTCTGCAATCGTACGATGGGTCCAAATAAGTGCACCACAGGGTCATCCAATAGGTAAACTGGCCCTTTGGCCCAACAAATCTGTGCTAGCCATCAACTACCATTTACCCCAATGGTGTTTCAGAGCATATTTAAAAGGACTTTAGGTTCCCAGGAGCGAACATCACAAATAGCTTGTTCTAGGTGTCAAGAAAGCTGGCCAACACCTCTTCAGGCGGCTGAAGAAATTTGGCATTTCCCCTTAGATCTCAGACTGACTTACTTATCACACGTACATTGAAACATACAGTGAAAAGTATTGTTAATGTTAATTATCAACATAACTTAGTGATGTGCTGAGCGCAGCCCGCAAGTGCAAAAATTGACCACCATCAGTTTTTATGGAGAGAAATTAAACATTCTTCTTAGATATCAGATTTAGATCTCACATTTGTATATGTATGTATCTATTTATTTATTTATTGAGATACAGCATGGAATAGGCCCTTCCAGTCACGCCGTCCAGCAATCCCCCAATTTAATCCTAGCCTAACCATAGGACAATTTACAATGACCAACTGGTACATCTTTGGACTGTGAGAGGAAACCAGAGCACCCGGAGGAAACCAACGCAGTCACGGGTAGAATGTACGAAGTCCTTATAAGCACTGATAAGAGGGGCCGATAAAGATGGAACTACACTGCTCCATCTGTAAAGGAAGAACATTAAATTTACTTTCTTTGGATCTCTTGCCAGCTACAGCATTCTGTTGAATGTGGGTTTCACTCGCAGAGGGAATGTTGTCAATCGTCAACACCCCACAGTGAGCTTTCTGAGTAACACAGCCCAACAAGGATCTGATTAATGAGTCACCTTTGTTGAGACACACTGACCTAGTGAATCAAGGATCAAGGATCTATTTAACTCACCATACACATTTCTATGTATTAGGAATTTGCTGTGGTGTATTGGCAGAACAAGCAAGGAAAACAATATTCAATTGAACAAAGAATAAAGAATTATATAAAAATTAAGTTCGAGGCTGAAGTACAGCTATGGAATAAAATGTGCATAATACATACACTCAGTGACCACTTTATTGGGTACACCTGTACATCTGCTCATTGATGCAAATATCAAATCGGCCAATAATGTGGCAGCCACTCAATGCATAAAAGCACGCAGGCATGGTCAAGAAGTTCAGTTGTTGCTCAGACCAAACATCAGAATGGGGAAGAAATGTGATCTAATTGACTCAGACTGTAAAATGATTGTCGGTGACAGATGGGGTGGTTTGAGTATCTCAGAAATTGCTGATCTCCTGAGATATTCATGGACAACAGTATTCTGAGTTTACAGATAATGGTGCAAAAAGAAAAAATCCAGTGAGCAGCAGTTCTGTGGACAAAAATGCCTTGTTAATGAGAGAGGTCAGAGGAGAATGGCCAGACTGGTTCAAGCTGACAGGAAGGTGACAGTAACTGAAATAACAATGTGTTACAACAGTGGTGTGCAGAAGAGTATCTCTGAATGCACAACACATTGAACCTTAAAGTGGATGGGCTACAGCAGCAGAAGACCATGAACATACATTAAGTGGCCACTTTGTTAGGTGCAAGAGATACCCAATATATTGGTCACTGAGTGTAAATACCAGCATGGCCTGTACTTGCAATGTGATAGCATTATAATAAATGGTTTAAACTGTTTGCTGGGATAATAGATAGAGGGGTGTGGGGTGGGTGGCTAACTAGAATGGTTGATCAGATTAACTGCCTGGGGTGGAAACTTTTAAGCGTGCATGGTTTTAGTTTAGGTAACCCTACTTTGGTCTTCATAAATCAAGGTAATGAGTACAGGAGATGGGATGTCATATTGAAGTTGTATAAGACATTGGTGAGGCCTAACCTGGAGTACTGTGTGCACTTTTAGTCACCTAACTACAGGAAAGATGTAAATAAGATTGAAAGAGTACAGAGAAAATTTACAAGGATATTGCCAGGTCTAAACGATCTGAGTTATAGGGAAAGATTGAACAGGTTAGGACTGTTTTCCTTAGAACATAGAAATTTGAGAGGAGATTTATTAGAGGTCTACAAAATTATGAGGCGCATAGATCGGGCAAAAAGCAAACAGGCCTTTTCCACTGAGGTTGGGTAGGACTACAACTAGAGGTCAAGGATTAATGGTGAAAGGTGAAAAATTGAAGGGGAATATTGGGGGAAATGTCTTCATTCTGAGGGCCGTGAGAGTGTGGAACAAGTTGCCAGCACGGGTGGTGCATGTGAGCTCGATTTCAATGTTTAAGAGAAGTTTGGATAGGTACGGTACATGGATGGTAGGGGCATGGAGGGCTACGGTACCAGTGCAGGTTGATGGGAGCAGGCATTTTAAATGGTTTGGCACAGACTAGATGGTCTGAAGGGCCTATTTCTTTGCAGTACTTTTCTATGACTTTATAATTCTATATGACTCTGGTGCTTTCCAGAAGGGAATAGATGATAAGGTCCACCAATTGCTACAGGTGTCCAGGTTGGCCAGATGTTGGTCAAACGTTGATGTCAGGTTTGATCCCAGCCAGTGGTAGTTTGGAGTAACTCTTCCTCTACAGTACACAAGGGGGCCAGTTGTAAGATCAGCTTCTGCCCCTCTTCCAGTTACTCCTGATTTAAAGTGACCCCATGAAGAGCAGGAGCTGTCCATGGTGATACCCGTTAATATTCACCACCAAAGCAGGAACAAGCACTGTTTTTAACCCTCTTTTACCCAGGGAGCCTGGGCCAAATTCCACCATCTTGGCTGGCAATATCTTTTTACATAACGACAGTGGTGGTTCAAGAGCAGTTTGCAGCCATTATCTCGAGGGCATTCACTAATGAGCAATACATTCCTGAGACACCAATTATGGCTGGTGCTGATGGAGCTTTATGCTGTCTGAAATGAATTCAGAGTCACGATGCAGAATCCCGACATAGTAGCCAAGGCCACTAAATTCAGATTTCTCCCCCATCCTGATGTCTGGTCTGAACAACAAATGAACCTCTTGACCATGTCTGCATGCTTTTATGCATTGAGTTGCCGCCACATGATTGGCTGGTTAGATACTTGCATTAATGTACCCAATTAAGTGACCACTGAGTGTACATTTACCATGTATTAGGAACTTGTTGTGTTGGTGTGGCCTGCAAGAAAACAAAGGGCATTCAACAACTATAAACAATAAAGAATTATATAAAAATAAAGTTAGAGGTTGAAGTATCGAAATGGAAATAAAATGTGCTAAAATGTATTGTCAGTGCTTGTGTGCAGCTCTGTCCCTTTAAGACTCTCTCTGAGATCTACCACTTGATTAGATCTCCCATTCTATCACCTCGAGGGGGCATGACCATTCTGTCACGGTGAGACTACCAATGTGGACCGAGGAGAAAATGGGGAAAACCTTGTTGAAAATGTGCATGATTCTTGGGAATCCCAGCTCACGGCTGCTGGGAATGGAGGGCCCTTGGGTCCAGGATCCATGATCAGGTTCACTCCTAACCTCAACTGTATTTGTGCTGAGTTTGCTTGCTCCCCCAGTGACTACATAAGCATCCCGTGTAAGCAGCATAGGGGGCTCATCACCTACTTAAGGCACCCATCTGCTCTGTATTCAAAAGCTTCTAAGGGTCCTACACTGGCTTTCAAAGTTCAAAGAAAATTTTATTATCAAAGTACATATATATCACTATGTAAAACCCTGAGATTCATTTTTCCTGAGGGCAGAACTATAGAATAATAGCTATACAGGATCAATGAAAGATCAACCATAGTGCAGAAGACAACACACTGTGCAAATGCAAATATAAATAAATAATGAGAACATGAGATAATGAGATATAGAGTCCTTCAAGGAAGATCATTGGTTGTAGGAACATTTCAATGATGGGGCAAGTGAGTGTTATTATTGTCTTCTATTCAAGAGCCTGATTGTTGAAGGGTAGGAACTGTCCTTGAACCTACTGGTGTGAGTCCTGAGGCTTCCTGCACTTCCTATCTGATGGCAGCAGTGAGAAGGGAGCATGGTCTGGGAGGTGGAGGTCTCTGATGATGGATGCTGCTTTTCTCTGATTGTGCTTCATATAGGTGTGCTCAATGGTTGGGAGGGCTGTACCCGTGATGTACTGGGCCAAACCCTCTAACTTTTGTAGGATTTCCCATTCAAAGGCGTTGGTGTGTCCACATCAGGCTGTGGTTCAGCTAAGCTTTCAGTGGTCACCTCAGGACACGGAAAACCAGAGTGGAAGCAAATCGTCTTCCATCTCTTGGAACTGCTTCAGAAGAAGGGGTGTGGTGCTGGACTAACTGTGGACACCACACCGAGTTATGGGTGCTAGGTAATGTCGGTTGCTTAGACGCCATTTGCACATAGGTCCCAAGGTTGGAGATCTGGTGAAAGAGGACCATATTGACAAGGGTTAAACAGTCAAAGGTCAGACCCTGTACTCTGCTCCCACTGTGTCTGCAGTTTTCAATTCGCCTGTCATTTAGAGTGATGCTGTCATTTTGATTTCTCTGAGAGGAAAGTCGATGTGCGCAACAGAAGGATGCAAGAAAACTACCCGGATAAAAGGAACCCCACCCTTGTCCCGTTGGGGGGCAGCGATCTGTCTGCGCCTTTGTGGGCTGGAAGATCTCGCTTCCACACAAAGCTGGGGGGGGGGGGGGGGGAGCAAGTACTCGGTCTCACGTCCCGGTGATTGAAACCAATCGCAGTGGCGGGGAGGCTGGGCTTGCGTTGGTGCTGGGTGCGGCAGGGCGCATGCTTGCAGCCGCAGCCTGGTCTAATTGCATTATTGCTGTTGCCTCTCCCAGCTGGAAGCGGCTCGGCATTAAAAAGGGGGAGGCTGCAGAGGGGGGAAAAAAAAAGAAAGGAGAACTGGAATAAAGGCGTGCAATTTTAGAAATATATATCTAAGCAAAAAAATAAAATTGTGGAAACGTGGTGAAGCTGCGGCGACAATCGGAGCTTGCAACACAGGAAAACCTGCATTGAATTGCGAATAATCACAGCCATGTCTTACCAAGGGAAGAAAAATATACCGCGCATCACGGTAAGGAATCGGGGGGGCTTTTGTGAAATCTGTTGTCTCGCTTCCTTTTTTTTTTGTGTTTGTTTTTTCCACGCTGAAACTCTTAAGTGCTTGCAGAGCCTGGGGGTGGTTTAAAGGGACGGTCCGACCCGCACAGTTTCAGCGCAGTTAATTTTTTCTTCACGTCCTGGAACCAAGGACAGCGACTGTGTAATGCTTTGAAGCGATAATGGCGGTGTCTGGAAGTTTTTTTTCCCTCCCACCCCCCCTCCCTCCTGTCTCCCCTTCCTTACAGTTGTGAATTCATAATTGGAGAAAATTATTCCCTGGGCTCCGTCAAATCGCAAACAATCCTTCTGAGGGAAATAATTGAAAAGGTCTATTGTGCAAAATTATATATTTTGAGTCATTCTCCCGTTCTCCTCCTCAAATGCATTGCAACAAAGGTATTGAATGGGACCTACGTATTTATATTGGAAATTTTATTTTTTAAATTAGTGTGGCTGTATTTTGAATTTTAAGAGCGCTAGATCATTTGTTATGTCTGTTGTAAATAGGAAGGTGTGGAATATTCTGGATTGGGACTATATGCCAATTTTTCTGCATTGAATGTCCTCTCATTCAATACAAATGCATGCTAGGCTTGAATGCTCTTAATATAACAGAAACTGGTGAACATAGGCAATTTGCTAGATCTTTTCTTAATATGGAAATATTTTGGCTTATTTTTAAGTGAATTCAAATCTGTTCCATTATTATGTCAGGGGCCAGAACCAATATTGAAATTTGTTTCAAATGGATGGTTATTAATTGATCTCTTTCAGAGTGAACGTATGCTGGTGAAGGGTGGAAAAATCGTAAATGACGACCAGTCATTCTTTGCTGACATTTATGTAGAAGATGGATTGATCAAGTAAGCTGGCTTTATTCTGCTTCAGTAGGAATTCAGTGTGATAAATCAGTCCTTTATTAGAAAATTGATTATATTTAAAAAAAAGAACTTTCTTCTTGTGTGCCTTAGGCAAATTGGTGAGAATCTGATAGTGCCTGGCGGGGTGAAAGTTGTCGATGCCCACGGAAGGATGGTTATACCAGGGGGGATTGATGTCCACACCCGCCTACAGATGCCCAGCAAAGGGATGACAGCTGCTGATGACTTTGCCCAGGGAACAAAAGCAGCCCTGGCTGGAGGCACGACCATGATTTGTAAGCTTTGATTTCTATTTTCTTCCAAAATTTGCTATTTTTAAGAAAAAACGCGATGCCTTTAATGAGATAAGTGCACTTTGAGCAAATCTTTAAAAATCATTACCCAATTGCATTAAATAGATTAGCAAACAGCCTGGAGAGGGTAACAATGGATCAAATATGGTGTAAGTGGGAAGTGTGCACTGTGTAAATATATGGTTTGTAAAATGCACCTGTGCTCAGCTCCTGCAGATCACCACTCACTGTGCCCCGCATGATGATTGCATTCAGAAAAATAAAGTCTAGATTGACTAATGTGTCTCTTCCAGAGATTTTATATCTACATTTTAAAAATAAAGTTGTTCCTCTGTGTTGCATCCTTTCCCATCGCTCTGGAAGAAATGTGAGATGGGAACAATCAGTTGGAGCTGCCAGACTTCTTGATTGTTTAATTTGGAGTTCAGATGATTTTCGGGAGATTTACTGGAGCTTAAGAAATTGGGAGGGGATTTCAGTATGAATGGAGCAAAACTATTTCTGTTGGTTCATGAGTCTGGGACTTGGGGACGGGACGGGTCCACCATCATTATGTGTGGTGTCGTATGACGTGGGCGATCATGGTCCCGTGAGCATGATGGTACTTGCCAATTTTTTTCTTCAGAATTGGTTTGCCATTACCTTCTGGGCATTGTCTTTACAAGACGGGTGACCCCGGCCATCTTCAGAGATTGCCTGGCGTCAGTGGTTGCAGAACAAGGACTTGTGATCTGCACCAACTGTTCATACGACCATCCACCACCTGCTCCTGTGGCGTCACTTGAACCTGATCAGGGGTGGGGCGGGGGGCAGGGTGCTAAGCAGGTGCTACACCTTGCCCAAGGGTGACCTGCAGGCTAGTGGAGGGAAGGAGTGCTTCACACCTCCTCTGGTAGGGAAGTATCTCCACCCCCTCCACCCAAGATCCATAGGTTAGGACCAGTCATTCTGGAATGGAATGAGAAGAACCTACACGCAGGTAGGAATTTGGAACTCCTCTCCTGCTGAAGACCAGCAACGTAACACTACCAAAGTGCCTGTGATCCAGGTTCAATTCCCACCGCTGTCTGTAAGGAATTTGCACATTCTCCCTGTCTCAGCTTGGGCTTTCTGTAGGTGCTCTGGTTTCCTCCCTCATTCCAAAGAAGTATGGGTTAGAAGGTTAATTGATCACAAGGGTGTAATTTGGTGGTGTGGGCTCACTGGTACTATGATTCCGCGCTGTATCTCTAAATAAACAAAATACTTCACAATTGCTAATTTACAATTTGGGACAAATTATTGTTGACCAAAGATACTTCAGTAAATCAGGAAGAGGAGGGTAGCATTAGATTTTAAGAACAGCTTGAATGATTGAATAGTCTCCAGTTCCCAGATTCCAATCCAGCTGATGTGCAAATATAGGGAGAGTTAAGTGCACCAGATTCCTGGGAGTTCACATCATGGACGACCTCGCGTGGCCCCTCAATATCACCTCCCTGAATAAGAATGCATAACAGCGACTCCTGTTTCTTGAGGAGATTGAAGCAAACGAGCCTTTATACAAACCCCCCCCCACCCCACCCCATCTTAACTGAATTTTACAAGAGCACCATTGAGAGCATTACCTTAGTATTATCAAGGACTCACCCCTCCCCCCCCTCATTCTATTTAGTATCCTCTTTGACTTTCTACTATCAGGCAGGAGATTTGATGCGTAAAGATGAGAATGGTCAGGGACGCGAACCAGTTTCTTTCCTCAGGCCATTAGGCTTTTGAACTTCCTGCTGCATGGCATTTGAAATGTCACTGGATGATTTGCACTGTGCCCTACAATATTTAATTCATACACTATACTTTGTTTATCTATGAGTAATTCTTACGTGACTAAGTTATTGTTTGTTATGTATACTACTGTGCCTTACACCCTGGTCTGAAGAATCGTTGTTTCATTTGGCAGTATACTTGTATATAGTTAAGTGATAATAAACTTGACTTAGCTAAATATTGAATGGTTAGCAAACCATGTTGGATCTTGTAATCAAATGTAATCCTGACTTGTGTGTATGAATGTCACATCTACTGGTGATAGCACTGGCGTTCAGTTCCTGAACAAGATGCTCCACAATAAAATAAGCTTAAAATACTGGAAATGCTCAGCAGCTCGAGCCACAAATTTGGAAAAGAGAAACACTTAACGTTTCAGGTTGAAGACCCTTTGTCAAGTGGGGGAAGGGGATTCGGGATGAGGGGAGTGTGGTTTTATTTTCCTGGTTGTCAATGGAAGACACCAAATTACGCACTCTTGTGCAAGAGGTTAACTTTGTGGACTGTGAGAAGGTGGAATTGATGTCAGAGACGTGCATAGCCTTGTGAGCATGGACTAGATGGGCCGAAGGACTTGCTTCTGTGCTGTAGTCTTCTATGACTCTTGAAAGAGCAGCTGATCTGAAAGTCCTGAAGTCCTGTTCAAAATGGGCTCTTTGGTATCCTCGGAATCCCTTCTCATTGAATTTGCTTTATTGATGGAGGGGACATGGGAGGCTGTTGAAAAGCCTGTGTTTAGTATAAATGTCTCTGAGAAAATGGTGACTGTTCACCTTCTTCAGTTGCTGCAGTCCACTTGGTGAGGAAGTTACAGTGGTGCACATTCTTTTGGTGCTTGGCACAACTGACTTAATATGCTGAACCATTTGAGTGCAGTTACAGTTCATCCACATTACTCCACGGCTGCCATGATGCATAGACTAGATGGGGAGGGAAGGCCGGAAGAACTTGGCAAGTCAGGCAGAGTCTGTGGAGGGGAATAAACAGTTGATGCCTTGGGCTGAGATCCTTCAACAAGGCTTGCTCATCAGGCCCTGATGAAGCATCTTGGCCTCAAACATCGACTGTTTATTCCACTCCGTGCTGAAGGGTTCCTCCAGCATTTTGTGTATGTATGGGTTGTTTTGGATTTCCAGCATCTGCAGGGTCTTTTTTGTGTTTATGGGAAGGGAGGTGGTCCAAAAACCCAGCAGATTCACAGATTCACCAATCTGCCTGAGGGTTTTGGGCCACCATTAGGAGCAGTGATCTGTTCATCTCAGATTCATTCGGCTAGCTGAACTTACTCCAGCTAGTCAACGAGTTGTTTTCCTTTTTTTTTCCCAGTACAGTAGTGTAATGACTAGGCGAGCATAGCCCTCGACTAACTGTGCTAGTAATCATCTGGGAGCATGGCCCCAGGTGGTAGGGTCTGTCGGAGTTGTCACTTAGGTTCAGAATCTGAGACCTGAACACTGATGAAAAGCTGAGCCAGGGAATTGGATGCAGGGTTGGGAGCCGAGACTTTAGAAAAAAAAAAATGCTCAATTACTTTTTGACGCCGAGACTGTTATTGACAATAAGTAGCCTAAAGCTCACTGAATTCAGTCAGGAGTTGCTTTCCCCCAATGGAATCAAAACTTTGCAAACCGGACAATATATCACCAGTGGTGTGGTGGCATCGCAGCATTTTTTTTCTCTCATTGGCTCCGAGGGTTTTGCCAGGGATAACATAGAACTCTGATGGACCGAATGGCCTTTTTTCTCATGGAAATGTGGACGCTGCAGGGCCACCTTGGCCATCTGCGGTTGGGCAGCAAGGGGTTTGAGCTAAAGATTTTGGATGGTCAGGTGGGTATGAGAGTTAGCTTCTGGTGTATGTGTCAGCTTTGACCCTACGCCTGAATTATCGTTCAACTAGACAGGGTACTCCACAAGCAGCTGGAGGAGCTCAGCCGATCAGGCAACACCTATGGAGAGAGATGGACATTTGATGTTTCAGGTCAAGATTCTTCATCTGGAAAAGCAGTTCAAAGAAAGGGTCATGGCCCAAAACCTCAACCATCCGTTTCCCTCCATAGATGCTGCTTGACCTCCTGAATTCCTCTAGCTCTTTGTGTGTTGTCCCAGATCCGAGCATCTGCAGTCTGTTCTGTATCCAAGCAGTCAGGCAGTAGTTGGTTCTAATGTCTCTTGTGTTTAAGAGAGGGGAATATTGGAAGTCAATACTCCCTCTAGTTCTTGTTACAGTTGTGGAGGCCAACCATTGCTCTGAGCAGGAAGTTTTATCATGGCCTGAAAACTGCTCGGCATTTAATATTAACATTACATAAAAGAAAACTCCAGCTGTGTGGCAACAAAGGCTATGTGCGTGGGAACATTTCAGTTATTGTGTAGCTGTGTTCCTGCATAGCTGAGAGGGAACAGTGTCGGATGTAACTGCAGGTTTGTCGCAAGGTTGGGTGAACTAGGGCTTCCCCTTTGAAGAAGGATGAGGGGTGACCTGATAGAGGTGTATGAGATCATAAAAGGCATAGATGCCAGTGCCTTTTCCCTAGAAATGGTTAATATGAAAGGGATGATTTTTAAGGTGATTGGAGGAAAGTATAGGAGGAATGTCAGGTGTAGGTTTTGTATATATGTCATGGTTAGGGAAAGGGAGAGGGGAGGAGTGGGAAGCACCAGAGAGATATTCTGTAATGATCAATATACTAATTATTTGGAATCAAAGGACCTTGCCTGGTGTCTGCACCCACACCACACCTTGCCCCTGGCACTCCTCTGCCACCTGTCCCACACCCCTCCCAGGGCTTCCCACCCTCATCATTCCTATCATCCTTTGCTCCCACCAGACTTTGCCCAGCGGATTATCAGCACCCAATTGCCCACCATCGAGAACATCTACCATAAATGCTGCCTGGGCAGGGCGAAAAGCATTATCAGGGATGCATCTCACCCTAACCATGGACTTCTTACTCTCCTCCCATCCAGTAGGTGCTACAGGAGCCTTCGCTCCAGCACCAGCAGGCACAGGAAGAGCTTCTTCCCTGAGGCTGTGATCCTGCTGAACCTCACATCACATTGCTAAGCAGTATTGCGCCCATATTGTACTGTCTCAGTACTTTTACATTTGTGTGCTGTAGCACTTTTTAAATTCGCAGTTATTTTGTAAATAACACTATTCTTTGCATTTCTGGTCAGATGCTAAACGCATTTCATTGGCTTTGTATCTGTACTCTGCACAATGACAATAAAGTTGAATCTAATCTAATCTAATTTACAAGTTCAATCTCCGCCTCACATTGACAAATGCGGTACTGTGTAAGAATCTTGGGCACTTGAGCGATTATATATTTCCGCAGGACTTTTGCACAGTACTGTAGATTAGGAGCACAAGCACATAGGTGACAGAAAAATGGGGGCTGTGTGGGGTGAAGTGTCCATTTGATCTTGGCATAGGTTAAAACATTGGCACAACGTGGGCAGAAGGGCCTGTACAGCCTCTCAACTTCCTGCAGTGGGTGACAATGTACAGCTACTTGTGCACATGGATGAACCTCAGACAGTAAATGCCTTTGTCAAAGAGTGGGAGAAAAGATTCTAGTCCAGAATTAATTTCAGTTAGTATGAGTAAAGATCATCCATTGGCTATTTCCAGTTGTCTGATTTGTGGGTTGCTATCAATGGCGGGAGTACTTAGGGTGGTGGTCACCTGTGTGTTTGACTACCCTCTGGTTTGAGCCATTCCAGTGGCTTTAGAGAGTAAGCACATTGCAAGTTCCAGTTTATTGTCATTTTATTATCGAAGTATGTACGCAGAATAGAACTCTGAGATTCGTCTTCTCCAGACAGCCATGAAATACAGAAAAAAACATGGAAGTCATTGAAAGAAGACATCACCCCTCCCGCACAAAAAAGAAAAAGGAACAAAACTCTCAAACCCCAAACGCCACGACACCTCCCTCGTAGAAAAATTAATAGATCGCCCACCTGGAAAACGGCAGCTAGGACATCAAACCCTTAACCCCAACCCCTTACCATGCCAAAAAAACCCAGCGACAATAACATGAAATCCCCAAACCCCACTCTCTCACACAAAAAAACTGACAGATCGCCCACATGGAAAAACACCGAGAAGAACATCAGCTCCTAAATGCTCAATCCATCACTCGCACAAAAACTAACATCACACTCGCTCGGAAAATTGCAACAAGAAAAAAAATCACAGAAAATATGGTCACTCAACCATATAAATGTGTATTGCCAAATGAAACAACATTTCTCTGGACCAAGGTACACAATATAGTGCATGTAACTTGTATGCAACCTCAGATACCTCAAAGTTTGTTTGAGGAGCCATTAACCTTCTTCCTTTTGTTCCTAGTTCAACTGTCCTCTCCTATAAGATTCCTTCAGATCTTTGCCTCTTCTACCTATCACCTCCCAGCTTCTTAGTTCATTCCCCCCTCCCTCACCCACAACACCTTCCCCCTCATCTGGTTTCACCTATCATGTGCCAGCTCATACTCCTGCTCCTTGTCCCACCTTCTGTAAACGAAAATTATTTTAAAGTTTGTTATGTGTCCTTTCCTGGTTCAGCTCAGGATATTCGCAAACAAAGACAACACGTGCTTAAGGCCCCAGAGAAACACTTTATTAGATCTCGCACAAATGTAAGATAGAAAGGAAAAAAAAAACAAATCTCTATCGTAGTAGTAGTACAGAAATCAAAATAATTCTTACCATTCACTAAGTAAGCCGATCTGGAGGAAGCCACAGATCGGACAACCTCATATAGAGTTTGTCTCTGTCTCTGTCTCTCTCTCTCGACATACATTCCCAATCTTCACACTAACCGCTAGCCATGACTCTTCTAGCACCAAGCAGGTGCCCCTTTTATGTCGTGCAAAACCCCTTACACTGGTACTTTTCCATGCATTTGGTATCTGCGTGATAACCTTGCCTTCCTGTGGAAAAACATGTTTTTAGCCATTTTCCACTGTTATGGCTGTAGACCTGTCCTCCCTTGACTTTCTCAAAACACTGCTGTGGACTTATTCTCTTGTACTTTGTCAAAACAATCCCTCGCAAAGGTTACAGCACTTTGTTGTGCAGGCTTCTATTTTATCTTGGCATATACCGAGGAGGAATCACATTTAGCTTTTCCCTTAATTTATCATTGGTACATAGACAAAAACTGCAGTAGGTACAAATCAGCTAGAGTTATTATAATATAATTAAGCAGTGGGATTATAATATGAATTCTGAATAACCAATATCCTAAAATAAACTGCATTTAAAGTACAACTAATATTATGTTTAGTTCATATCCACTATTCACCAGTCCCCAAACTTTATTTTGAATAATGCGAACCCAAAAGCAATTGATCATAGTTAAATTTCATGGATGTGTTGGAGGCATTGTTGCACTGGAGGACGTCTTCTCTTTCCGTAGCCGGTCTTTGTGTGTTCTTTTTCGTAGTTCAGACGGTGACCTCTGCTCAGGGGGTGGGGGGGAGGAGTCCGTGCCATTGGCCAGATTAATTCCAGGGCTGTTATTTCACCTGGAAGGAAGCAAAATATCTGTTATTATCGAGTAATTCACAAAATGTGATTCATTCTTGTTTGGTGTTCAAACACACCAGATGGTCTTTCCCTTGTACTGATACCCTGTAAGTGTTCCTGTCTCTGTTTTTTTTCACAATCGTCCCCCTTTGAAACCAGAAAATTTGAAATGTGCATCCATCCTTTCCCTTGCAACGTGGGAGCCCTTTCTTCAGTGTCTGTTTCCTCCTCCGGTTGTGGGGTACACTTCATCATTCTGGTCATTGGTGATTCTCGGGGTAAAGGTCTGTTGTTTGGATCGTACAAGGCTTGGGATGGTATAGTCAGTCAGTGAGTTGGTGTCAGTAAACAAAGTTGTTGTTTTAAAAGTCCAAACACGAGGAAATCTGCAGGGTCTCGGCCTGAAACGTCGACTGTGCTTCTTCCTGTGGATGCTGTCTTGCCTGCTGTGTTCTACCAGCATTTTGTGTGTGTTGTTTTAAAAGTCCATTCATTCGTTTGATTAGCCCTGATGCTTGGGGAGGGGAGGGTGTATTAGGGCACGTCTTATACCCAATGAATTCCTCTACTAACAGCCCAGTCTTTCATGGCTTGCCCCAAGAACTGAGGCCTGTTACCTGACTGTATTTCTTGAGGGTCCCCAGAACAACCAATTAACTTCTGCAATCCCTTCAGCGTATGAATCTGGTCAGTTGTTCTGCAAGGAATTGCCATTAACAGCCCTGAATAGATGTCAGCCATGGTAAGCAAATACTTGCTGCTGTGGCAAGGATTTGATGTAATCAATCTGTGATACAAGGGCTGGACCAGCCCTGCCCCACACCCCCCACCCCTTTAAGCAGTCAGCTTCTCAGGAAGTGCTCTTTTAACCTGCTGACAAATATCACATGCAGTAATAACTTCTTTCGTTGTATCTACTGGTAGTCGTATACCTTGTTGTTCAGCCCACTCGATCATACCATGCACTCCCAAATTACCAGCCATGTTATGTGCTCATTGTTCCATCACACGGAATTCTGGGGTGCTGACTTGACGTATCCAAGTTAACTGGTCCACTTTATTATTGAAGGCAGTGGATAGAGAGGCGTCTTTCTGGTGAGATTCTACGTGGAAAACAGTGATCTTCATTTGTTAGACTGCTTCCCAGATCTTTTCCCAGATCTTTTCCCAAAGTGCCTCTGCCCACAAAGGCTTCCCCTGTTTCTACCAGCTCTGTTGTCGCCACCCTGTCATCCACAAGGCCATTCCATTTGCAATGGCCCCGAGAGTCTATGTGTACGTGCAGCTGACTCGTTTCATGCTGGAGTGGTGAGGTGACTGCTACCAGCTCAGCGAGCTGGCTGCCACCACCCTCTCTCTGCACCCGGGTCCGGGTTCAGCGTGGCAACTGGACACCAGCTTTCCAGCAATTGGAGCTGCCTGTAAACCAGACATGGCACTTGTCTACTTCACACAACTATTTGTACCCTACTCCCCCAGGTAACAGGAGAGGGAAAAGGTTCAAAGGTTCATTTTATTGTCAAAGTATGCATGTACAATATAACCCTGATGTTCACCTTTTCCAGATAGCCATGAAACACAGAGAGACCATGGGAGCTGTTGAAAGAAAAGACATGAACCTCCCCCACAAAAAAAAAGAAAAAGAAACAAAACTCCAAACTCCTCACCCCCTTCCTCACACAAAAACTATCAGATCACCCACAGGGAAAATGACAGCTAGAACATCAAACCCCCAACCCCTCCCTCGCAAAAAAAGAACAGCAACAAAGCATCAAACGCCCCAACCCCCTCTCTCGCACACAAAAATTAACAGATAGCCCACACAGAAAAACACCAACATGAACATCAGACCCCAAATCCCCAATCCCTCCTTCACACAACAAACTAACATATCTCCCACCTGAAACCAAACCTCCCAACCCACCATTTGGCAACAAGAAACACAGAAAACTGAAGGAGACCAATATAAACTACAGTGCAATTATTGTATAAATCTCAGAATTTTGAAGACATCCGTCAGCATCGAGGAGAGCAGACTTAGTCCTTCCACGAAGTGCAACCACCATGTTGTCGACCTGTGGCCTTCTGAACGCCACTGACCCAGCTGCTGACCTATGTCCTCCGTGGAGAGCGGCCACTAACCTCCTCTGCATTCGCCTTGATGCTTCAAAATGGAGTCCGTCACGGCCCCGAGCCCCGTCTCTGGTCTTCTCCTCGAGGCAGCACGTGCTCATGTTCCTCTCCAGGGACAGCAGAGCGTTAGATCATTCGGTCAAACTCCAAACTGCACATCTTAGGCTCCAACAGTTTCCACAGCACAGTCAAGACAAAAAGAACAAGCAGAAAATGTAGGAAAAGTGAAGTAAATGAAGAGATTGGCTATCTGGAAGATGTTGCCCACAGAATCGTTGTTCGCTGCCACCTTGACCGCGAGGCACCGGTGTGGGGGGGGGGTGTGTTCGGCAGATTTAGTACCGTTTCTGTCCACAGGCATTCGGGCTACACTTCTGTGTAATTTGCTGACTCCCTCCAAGCCCTTATTTGCCCGCTCAGCGAGGTACCACTTCCATTTCACAACAGTGGCTTATTGCGGCCCCCCCCCCCCCCAACCCTGCTAGTGGAGCTCTCCGAGAGCACCCACGTCATAATGGAGAGGTCAGGTCTCGTGATTACCTCGCTCCCCTGTATGGAGACCTCCACTTCATTACCACCAACGCCCAGTAGCTGTCTTTCAAAGTGCATGTATCATTCAGCTGCGTCAGACAAGGTGTGGGACCAGAATCCTCAGAATCAGAATGAGAATCAGGTTTATTATCACCGGCATGTGTCGTGAGATTTGTTAACTTAACTTTGTCAATGCGATACATAATAAAGAAGGGAAAAAAAAAGAAATAAAATAATAATAGTAGTAATAAATAAATCAATTACAGTTTACGTATATTGAATAGATTAAACATCGTGCAAAAAAACAGAAATAATATATATTTAAAAAAGTGAGTTCGTGACCAAAGATTCGATGTCCATTTAGGAATTGGATGGCAGAGGGGAAGAAGCTGTTCCTGAATCGCTGAGTGTGTGCCTTCAGGCTTCTGTACCTTCTACCTGATGGTAACAGTGAGAAAAGGGCATGTCCTGGGTGCTGGAGGTCCTTAACAATGGACGCTGCTTTTCTGAAACACCGGTTCTTGAAGATATCCTGGGTACTTTGTAGACCAGTACCCAAGATGGAGTTGACTAAATTCACAACGCTGTGCAGTTTCTTTCGGTCCTGTGCAGTAGCGGAATGTTCACCCCATTCTGCCTTTGCCCACACTCCATACAGTGGTGTTCTGACGTACGGATACTTGTAGCTCAAAGGGTAGTCCGGGTGAACCAGGAGTGGGGCCTGAGTCACTGCTTCCCCTAGTAGCCTCGAAGACCTGTAGTTGCTCTGGAACCCTACTCAAAAGTTGCTTTCTTCTTAGTTACTGTATGTAAGGATCATAACAGGGTAGTTTTGTGTAGTATGTAGCTGAATAGCCCGACAAATCTTTGGGTCTCTTGCTTATTGGTGGGGGCAGTCATTCTGATGATCTGATTTTGTACTTTGTCCAAGATTGCTGAACATCCCATGACCCACAGGACGATCCGGCTCGGCCCCTGTATTTTCTGTGGATTCACCACCCGCCCTTGGTCCCTCGTGTGGCTTAGCAGCGTGTCCAGGGCTCAGCCACCCCTTCGTGGGTATATTTAAAGGGGAGTTGATAGATTCCTGATTGGTCGGGGCATCAAGGGGTGTGGTGAGAGGGCAGGTGTATGGGGTTGAATGGGATGCTGGATCAGCCATGATGAAATGGCGGAGCAGACTCGGTGGGTTGAATGGCCTGATTCTGCTCCTATATCTTGTGGTCTTACCCCCACCTATGTGGATTTATTGATGAAGTGGGCTACTTGTACATCAGACGGGAGAGTACGTGCATCGAGATCTCGCCCCATCAGCTCATGATAGAGGGTAGGGCCATGCACGTACCCCTGAGGCAATCTGGACAAGATGTACTGCTGACACCCCCACGTGAAGGCAGATTTGACCCGTGACTCTGGCGACAGGGGTATGGGAAAAGAACGCATTGGCCAGATCTATTAGAGCGTACCATTTCTAGTCTCCCTGTGACATCCTTTCCACTAAGGTCACTATGTCCGGGACAGCAGCAGTTAATGGAGGGACCTACTGTTGATAATCGACTGCCGTCTTCCAGCTGCTGTCTGATTTCCTCACTGGCCAGACAGGACTGTTAGAATCAGATGTTGCCTATCTGATCACACTTTGTTTTAGTAACTCTGTGGTGTCTGAGAGCTCGTATGTCATCCCGATATTTGCTATCGTTTCACACAAAACATGGTGGTACAATACGTGGATGTGCTGTAAGAAGCTCCCACTTTACTATCCCCACTGAAACAGTTGCTTTCAAGATGCCAAATATGAACTTCCCCAGTTTAGTCTGCACTGTCTGTCCCTGGAGCGCATTCATTCCAATTATATCTTCAGATAATGCAGCTTTCAGTTCTCGGGCTTCCATCAGCGGTCGCTCCCTAGAGACCAATTGGACCATTGTTTCCCAGGCTTTTCCTACACTTCCTCCTAAACCCTCCACTCACACCAGAGGCCCCTGGTGCTGGTCAGGGTTTCCGTTTATTGCCAAATGTTTGGCAGCCGTGTCCAGGAATATATTAACCTTTTGTCTGTTCCCACCTCCCCACCACAAAGTAGTAGCTATGTAAGGCCTCGAGTCCCCCGATGGAAAGGCTTCATTTCTCTGACTGCTCGGGGACCTTAGCCCCAACCCTATGCGTGAGTTTGGTGGGGGGGGGGGAGGCGAATGGGCCATTCTGAATCAACCCCTGTGCTCCCGGTCTCTGTCTCTGACTCTCTCTACGCTACAGCCTGGGTGATGGACTCTCCTTCCAGGGGAGGGACACTAGGCACACCATTTGTGTTACCACAATGTCATTTCCATAAGGTGTATATGGCCCCCCTGGGCATACCATCAATCCTCTCCTGATCCACCCCTGCAGCAGGCCAGGCAGCATCTCTAGGAAGAGGTACAGTCGACGTTTCGGGCTGAGACCCTTCGTCAGGACTAACTGAAAGAAGAGCTAGTAAGAGATTTGAAAGTTGGAGGGGGAGGGGGAGATCCAAAATGATAGGAGAAGACAGGAGGGGGAGGGATAGAGCCAAGAGCTGGACAGGTGATTGGCAAAAGGGATACGAGAGGATCATGGGACAGGAGGCTCAGGGAGAAAGACAAGGGGGGGGGGGAAACCCAGAGGATGGGCAAGGTGTATAGTCAGAGGGACAGAGGGAGAAAAAGGAGAGAGAGAGAGAGAAAGAATGTGTGTATATAAATAAATAACGGATGGGGTACGAGGGGGAGGTGGGGCATTAGTGGAAGTTAGAGAAGTCACTGTTCATGCCATCGGCTGTACCTCTTCCTAGAGATGCTGCCTGGCCTGCTGCGTTCACCAGCAACTTTTATGTGTGTCGCTTTCCCCTCATCAACCTACCTTAATGCCTCCGTCCCCTCTAATGCCTCACCCACAGGGTGTCCCATTTACATCCCCAAGAGGCACACCAGCTTTCCCTTTAAATGTGAGGTCACATAGTGATCCAACCTGTTGGCCTGCCCCTGATTCAATATCTCCTCATCTGGGCCATCCCATCCCGACCTGTGGTAAGTGTGTGTGTGTGTGTGTAGCCTGAAGCATTGCTATTCCTTCATCTGCAGTGTGCCAAGGTGCACCTTGCTGTCCGAGGCTACTGCAGAGGGATAAATCCTTTATACTGTGCATCTGTCATTCCGCATCGGATTATTAATACCACTTTGCGTAGAGAGAGGGAGCGAGCTATTCACCTCCTCCGTATGCACCGTGCCAGCAGCCGTATCCCACAGCAAGTTAACTGTATATCAAGACGTGCTCCGCTCCTCTGCGTGTTTGTCTTGAATGGCCCTCTTTACCTCAGCCTTCCATGCCCTAGTCTCTCTTTCCTCCTGTGTCATCTGACCACCCTCCCCATCCCGTGTCCTTGTAATCTTATAACTCTGCACTGTTACCGGACGAGCTTGTACTGCCGAGTCCTCGCAAGTAATATTCTGCTCAGCTTTCGGTGCGGTGACGGCCCTGAGCATCTCCCACCGAGTATCAGTGTCCTACCAGATATCGCCGTCCCAAACGTTGGGGTCTCGCCCCTCAGCCATTACTGATTTCATTGCGATAGGATCTGGCCACTGATCACTCAGCTTCACCCTATGCTCCTGCCGTGCTGTAGGCAATTTACATGCTAGGTTGGTTTGCTGGGGTTTAGGCTTTGTCAGCTAGCTCACGGGTCAGCCTAGCTGATTCAGCTGAAGTAAGATTTAGCTGCTCTAAGATTCCAATTCTGTCATTAACAGCAGATAGCCTTTGCTCAGCAACCCTGTACATGTCAAGTACACAGCTTTCAAAGCATACAGCAAAATCCAACAGGCCATTCCCTTAGTCGCTTTCCATTTGGGAAACCCTGCCTTATCTGGCAGAGTGGCTACTGTGCCCAGGATTGTCACCTCTACTGTTCTCCAACATGAAGGAGGGACACCCTCAGACAACGTGTTGGCCACTACAGCAAAACCATGGATGGTGTCTGCCCACCCTGGGACCTTGGACTGGGTCTCATCCTCAGATGAGACTGTTGTTTGTGAAACATACCACGCGGTATGCTGAACCCTGCTCGCAGCGTCAATTGTAAATGAAAATTGTTTTAAAATTCATTATGTGTTCGTTCCTCGTTCAGCTCGGTATTTGCATATGTATTTGCAAGCAAAGGAGACGACACACACGTTCAAGGCCACAAGAAAACATTTTATTAGAACTGGCGCAAAGGCAATACAGAAAGAAAAACTAAATCTCTACAGTAGTAGTAGTACAGATATCAAAATAATACTTGCCATTCACTAAGCAAGCTGACCTGGAGGGAGCCACAGATCCAACAACCACACATGCAGCCTATTTTGTCCCTCTGGACGTGCGCTGACTCTGTCCCTCGGGACATGCGCTGACTCTGTCCCTCGGTCCCTCTGGACGTGCGCTGACTCGGTCCCTCTGTCCCTCGGTCCCTCTGGACGTGCGCTGACTCAGTCCCTCGGTCTCTCAGTCCCATTTGACGTGCGCTCTCTCTCAATGTACTCTTCTTAGCACTTGTCACCAACTGTGAGCTGGCCTAGGACAAAACTCTCTTCTTTCACCGGGCAGGCGCCCCTTTCACACCCTTCAAAACCCCTTACACTGGTACTTTTCCTTGCATTTGGTACCTGCACAGTGACCTCATCTTCCTGTGAAAAACATGTTTTTCACCATTTTCCACTGTTATGGCTGTAGACCTGTCCTCCCTTTCTCAAAAGACTGCTGTGAACTGGTTCTCTTGTAAGTTGCCAAAACAACTCCTCTGAAAGGTCACAGCATTTTGTCTTGCAGACTTCCATTCTATTTCAACGTATACCGAGGTGGAATCATATTTAACTTTTTCCTTGCACCTTCTTATTCTGGCTTCAGCCTCTTTCCAGTCCTGACGAAAGCTCTCAGCCCGATACTGTTCAATGAAGGTGAGCTTTATTTGTCTCGTTTGCATCGAAACACAGCGAAATGTGTTATTTTGCATTAAATCAAGTCAGTAAGGATTGTGCTGGGCAGCCTGCGAGTGTCGCCATGCTTCAGGGCCAATATAGCATGCACACAGCCCACTAACCGTAAGCTGCGCGTCTTCGGAAAGTGGGAGGAAACCAGAGCACCTGGAGGAAACACATGCAGTCATGGGGAGAATGGACAAGCTGCTTATGGAGGGTGGTGGTATTCGAGCCCTGATCATATACAGCTGGCATTGGGGTAGCTGCTGTACTACTGTCCCGCCCCCTGCTCATTCCCCTCCACAGATATTGCCTAAACTGCTTTCTCCAGCATTCTGTGCATGTTCCCAAAGATTTCCAGCATCTGCAAAATCACTCATGCCTATGATTGCCTTTTGACGCAGCTTTGTTAGTTAAAAGTGGATAAATTGGCAGAATGGTTTACAAAGCCATAGTACAAGGATCCACCTCCGACTTAAATCTAGTTTGACCAGAATCTGGAATTCAGTCACTTACTGTTTCATCTTGATCTCCAGTTCTGACCTTCACTACTCAGAAAAGACAGTGAGAGAGAGAGAGAGGTGGAAGAAATGAAATAATAAATCGTTAAGTGAAAGCATCTTGTAGAACAACCTGTGTATTTTCAGTCCCGAGTGATTTTCTGACCTTGAGTATCAATCCTCTCCTCGATGTAATTAATTAAGGGCAATAAATCAGAGAGGTCATGGGTTAATGCAGCTGGTAGTATTAGACAGGTGTAAACCGTTTTCATCTTGAATGGCTCTTGATTAGTGAGGGCGTCAGAGGTTCTGGGGAGAAGGCAGGAGAACAGGGTTGAGATGGATAATGGATCAGCCATGATTGGATGGCAGAGTAGATTCAATGGGCTGAGTGGCCTAATTCTGCTCCTATATCTTAAGAAAGGGTGGTGGTCATGGAAAGAAACCGTCTCCACAATTTATAAAACTGTTGGAGGAGCACTTGGGTGTACTTTGTGTGTATGGGATGTGATTAGCCAAATATTACTCACATTTTCACTTTAGGACTTCCCAATGTGTGAGTTATGACACTAAGCTTGGTTTCAGTCTTTCCCAAAGTCTGAATGTGTTCTCTCCATGAGAGCAGTGGTTCTGGAACATTTTACGCCATGAGTCCCTACCTATTAACTGAGGGTTGGGAACCCCTGCATGAGAGTGACCAGAGATGTCAGATGCTTCCTCTCTTGTTCGCCCTTCAGGATGGATTGGGAATCGAACCTTCATTACACTTGGTTGTACAGTTGTGCTGGAGTTAGTGCTGCTGTTTCTCAGCATTCCGGTTTGATCCGGACTTCCGGTGTGGAGTTTGAACATTCTCCCACTATGGGGTGGGTTTCCTCTTCCCCACCCCAGCTCCCACGTTCCAGGTTCCTCCCAAATCCTAAAACGTGCTGCTAATTGCCTTCTGTAAAGATGGGATGCATAGTTTTATTTATTTATTTATTGAGATACAGCTCGGAATAGGCCCTTCCGGCCCTTCCACTCCCGCCACCCAAATATCACTGACTTAATCCCGGGACAATTTACAAAGACCAATTAGCCTACCAACCAGTAGGTCTTTGGACTTTGGGGGGGAAACTGGAGCACCCTGAGGAAACATACTCAGTCACGGGGAGGACGTACAAACTGCTTACGGGCAGTGGCAGGAATCGAACCTGGGTCACCCACACGGTAAAGCATTGTGCTAAGCACTATGCTGCTGTGCCAGCTCATACGAATCAAGGGAGTGTGTGTGTGAAAATAAAGTGCAGAGGAATAAAAGAGGGGGAAGGAGGACTGATGGGATTACTCTGCTGAGAGCTGATGTAGACCTAGTTGGGCCCCTTATCTAAGAAACGATGTGCTAACATTGAAGAGGATCCAGAGGAAGTTCACAAGAATGATCCAGAGATGGAAGGATTAATGTATGAAGGGTGTTTAATGGCATTGGGTCTGTACTCACTGGAGTTTGGAAGAATGAAGGGGATCTCACTGAAACATATTGAAAGGCCTGGATAGAGTGGACACGGAGAGGATATTTTCTCGAGTGGGGAAGTCTAGGACCAGCGGTACAGCTTATGAATAGAAGGACATCCCTTTAGAACAGAGACAAGGAGGAATTTCTTTAGCCAGAGGGTGGTGAATCTGTGGAATTAATTGCCACAGTTGGCTGTAGAGGCCAAGTCGCTGGACATATTTAAAGTGAAGGCTGATAGGTTTGTGTTTATTTAGGGTGCCAAAGGTTTTGGGGAGACAGTAGGCGAATGGGGTTGTGAGGGATAATAGATCAGTCATTATGGAATGTGGATCTGACTGGATGATGTGAATGGTCTAATTCTGTTCCTATGTCTTCTGGTCAATGGGTGCAATGATGTCCTTGTGGTAACTATGTTTTGCCTCCCTCAATAACAGCACTGACGGTTATATAAGTGTCTGAATAAGGGATTGTTTCCTCTTATGTTTCATGAGGCTGTCTTTGGTCAGAGAACAGGTCAACTACAACCCTTCAATTAAAGAGCCGTCATGTTTTTTCTTTCTGTCCATCCATCCATCACTTCCCTCCCAAAAGCCATCAGACTCCTTGCCCAGAAGGTGTGTTTTCCCATTAGACCAAAGAGAGGAGCAGAGTCAGGCCATTTGGCCCATGAAGTCTGCTCCGCCATTTCATCACGGGTGCTCCAAATTTCCTCTCAGCCCCAATCTCCTGCCATCTCCCCATTTCTCTTCATGCCCTTACCAATCAATTATCAACCTCTGCCTTAAAGACATAGCCTCCACAGTTGCTGTGGCAAAGAATTCCACAGATTCTCCACTCTCTGGCTAAAGAAATTCCTCCTCACCTCTGCTATAAGAGGACGCCCCTCTATTTTGAGGCTGTGTCCTCTGGTCCCAGACCCTCCTACCATAGGAAACACCCACTCTTTCAAGGCCTTTTACCATTTGATAGGTTTGAATGAGGTCACCACTCATTCTTGTGAATTCTAGTGAATACAGGTCTAGAGCAATCAAATGCTCTTCATATGACAAGCCATTTAATTCTGGAATAATTTTTGTGAACCTCCTTTGAACCCTCTCCAGTTTCAGAGCATCCTTTCTAAGATAAAGGGCCCCAAACTGCTCACAATACTCCAAGTGAGGCCTCACCAGTGCTCTATAAAGTCTCAACATTACACCCTCACTGTTATATTCTAGTCCTCTTGAAATGAATGTGAACATTGCACTTGCCTTCCTCACCACAGACTCATCCTGCAAATTAACCTTTAGGGAATCCTGCATAAGGGCTCCCAAGTCCTTTCGCACCTTTTTTTTTTGTATTTTCTCTCCATTTAGAAAATAGTCAACCCTTTCATTTCTTCCACCAAAGTGCATGACCATACACTTCCTGACACTGTAATCCATCTGCCATTTCTTTGCCCATTCTCCTAATCTGTTTTAAGTCCTTCTGTAGCCTCTCTACTTCCTCAAAACTACCCGTCCCTCCACCTATCTTCATATCATTTGCAAACTTTGGAACAAAGCCATCGATCCCATCAGCCAAATGATGGATATATAATGTAAAAAGAACTGGTCCTAACACAGACCCCTGTGGGACACCGCTAGTGTAAGGGGGTCTCGTCTTTTATGTTACTGTGTAGGCTAATTAAAATGGCTTTTTTGTTATGTTATACTTGGGAATGCTTCTTTGTTATGTTAAATGCTGAGAAAGTTTTTTGTGCTAGCAGCTTGTTTCGGGTTAGACGGTGATAAGAAAATGTTACAAGCCAATTGGGATAGTTGTTATGATTTTGGTGTATCTGGAAGATTTGTATGCACGGGGTTTTGGGGCAGAAGGCGGGAGAGAGGGACAGAGGATGAACCAGGTGCTGTGATGTCCGCTAACGGGGTCGGATCCCGAGGAGGGCGTTCAGCGAGGAGAGACAGAGACGGACTTGTGTGGAGTGTCTGGTCGACCACTGTTGTTGGTCCCAGGCAGCCGGTTGAGGTGGTTTGAGGGGTCGCAGGGTGAAGAAGAAGGGTCCTGAGCTCCAACTGTTTGTGCACGAAGAGATTGAACTTTGATAAGTGTGGTGCCTTTTATTTTCCTTTTATATTTTATTCTCTATTAATTATAATAGTTCCAGTAATATCTATAAACTGTAAATTATTTAATTGTATTTGGTGTATTGTCTGTTATTTGGGCGGGGTGGGGTACATCACACAGCATCCACACAAACTAATTACCCAGTTTGCCGGGACCGAGGGCTATTTCCCTAGACGACAGCGAGCCGAGCGACCCTGAGGGTGGCCAGGGGGGCTACACTAGGTACCAGCAACCAATCAGACAAGGTTCCCTTTATTTCCACTTTTTGAGTCCTGCCAATCAGTCACTGCTTTTTCCGTGCTAGAATCTTTTCTGTAGTACAATGGACTGGTGAGGATGCTTAACAAGCTATATGTGGCGCCTTGTCGAAGCCCTTCTGAAAATCCAAGCACACAGCATCAACTGGTTCTCCTTTGCCTATCCTGCTTGTTATTTATTCAGAGAATTCCAACATATTTGTCAGGCAAGATTTTCCCTTGAGGAAACCATGCTGACTACAGCCTATCTTAATCATGTGCCTCCAAGTACCCTGAGACCTTATCGTTAATAATCGACTCCAATATCTTCCCAACGACTGATGTCAGACTAACTGGCCCGCAGTTTCCTTTCTTCTGCTTTCTCCCTGCTTGAAGAGTGGAGTGACATTTGCAATTTTCCAGTCTTCCTGAACCATTCCAGAATCTAGTGATTTTTGAAAGATCATTACTAATACCTCCATGATCTCCTCAGCCATCTCTTTAAGAACTCTGGGGTGTACACCAACTGGTCTAGGTGAGTTATCTACCTTCAGACCTTTCAGTTTAGCAAGAACCTCTTTAGTTACGGTAACTTCACACACTTCATGAACCCTGATACCTGGAACTTACACCATACTGCTAGTGTCTTCCACAGTGAAGACTGATACCAATCTTCACCCACCATTTCCTTGTCCCCCATTATACCTCTCCACGTCGTTTTCCAGCGGTCTGATGTCTGCACTTACTTCTCTTTTACACTTTATGTATCTTAAGAAAGTTTTGGTATCCTTTATTATTATTGACTAGCTTACTTTCGTATTCCATCTTTACCTTCTTCATGACTTCTTTAGTTGCCTTCTGTTGGGTTTTAAAAGCTTACCAGTCCCACTAATCTTTGCTCTATTGTATGCCCTCTCTTTGGCTTTGATGTTGGCTTTGACTTCTCTTGTTAGCTACGGTTGTGTCATCTTTCCCTTACTTCTTCCTCTTTGGGATGTATATATCCTGTGCCTTCTGAATTGCTTCCAGAAATTCCAGCCATTGCTTTAGTAACTTAGAATGAATTCTCCTCCTCTTCAATCAATTATCCTCTCATGGGGAGGTGGGCGGGTAAACATCACGGGTGCTATCAGTAGTTATTGCGCCTTCCACAATGGTGAGTCTGGAGTTGCATTTGGACTAGGCCAAGTAAGGACATCATATTTCCTTCTCCAAAGGAAACATTTTAACCGCCTGTAGTTTTATTGATGTAAATCCTTGAATTGAAATCCTGAGGTGGTGTGGTAGGATTTGAAATCGTGTCACCTGGATGAGTTTTGGCTGTCAGTCCAGTGTCTTATTGTTGTGCTACTGTACTGCTCTGTCTGTGCACGGATAACATGAACCGTTGTTCATTTCAGTTGACCACGTGCTGGTGGAGTCTGGGGTCAGCCTGATCACAGCATTTGAGCAGTGGAGAGACTGGGCAGACAACAAGTCCTGCTGTGACTACTCGCTCCATGTCGACATCACCGAGTGGTACAAAGGCCTGCAGGAGGAGATGGAGTTCCTGGTGAAGGAACACGGTGAGTCTATGGGCCGAGGAAGAGTCTCAAGTGTCAGCGTGGAGGGGAAAACACCCTGAGGCCTGCATGCTGGGGGGTGGGGGGAGGGCTAACTCTAAGGTGTTTGGATGAAAGCATAATGGGAGTGGAATGTCAGAGTTGGGTGTTTTTTATGGAGTGGTGGGTGTATGGGATGCGTTGCTGGGGGGTGGTAATGACAGATTAGGGACGTTTAAGAGATTCTCAGATAGGCACATGGATGAAAGAAAAATGGAGGTCTATGTCTGAGGGAAGGGTTAGATTAACCTGGGAGTATAGGCACACTATCATGAGTGGAAGGGCCAGTGCAGTTCTATATTGTATGCTAGGTTGCGCAGAGAACATCTCTGCGCTGTAGTGACGTACCCTGCTTGTAAAAAAAAAAAGGAAGGGGTCTCCGTAATTGGGGGTGTAGGCGTCATAGAGTTGTACAGCCTGGAAACAAGCCCTTCGGTCTGGTGCATCCATCCCAACCAGATTCCAACCTGAACTGGTCTGGTTCGCTCTTGTTTGGCCTGTGTCCCTCAGCCATCCCTTTGCACAGGTCAGTGATCGGAGAATTTGGACTCGGTCACTGTGTACTCCACAGCTTCTCGCTTCGCTAAGTTTTGATGCTGAGTGTGAACACTTGGGAGGCACGGACACATAAAGTGCTGGAACCCCACCCGGGCAGGTCAGGCTGCATCTGTATGAAGAGTTACTGCTTTGGGATGAAGACCCCTCATTAGTGCTTGAGTGGAGACTGCGATGTGCATTTCTTTGGAGTGTGCTGCCGACTGGAGCATTGCAGCATGCTTTGCAGCCAATGCAGGAATCACTGCAGGGAATGCAGCCATTAATATGCACGTGGGCAAGCTCCATTTTAAAAAAACAGGGTTGTTAATGGGGAAATGAGGGAAGTACCTTAAGCTTGGTTGAGTTGGTGACAACGTTTCTTCTGCAGGACATCATTTCCACTACTTCATTAAAATGTGGAGCTGGCATCACTGAACTCATGGCTCTGGAAGGGGGGACTTGTATCTATACTTGTCTGACTCGGGAGATGCAATCCCATGAGCACAGTTGATTGGCTGCCAGTGCGGAGGGCTCAACATTAAGGATTGTCCTGTGAGTTCAATTTGGAAATGGGACATTTGAGCTCCAGCGTTGAAAGGCTAGGCCTTTTGGTCTATCTCATCCATGCCAACGGTGTTGTCCTTTGAGCTAGTTATAGTGGTGTTTATATATAGGAGGAGAAGAATGTAGAAACAGCATAAGCATTCTGTTTAGATGCTTAACGGCTTGGTATGGCAACTGCTCTGTATGTGACTACAGGAAATTGCAGAGAGTTGTGGACACAGCTCAGCACATCACGGAAACCTCCGGCCCTCCCCTCCGTGGTCTCTGTGTGCACGTCTCGCTGCTTCAGTAAAGCAGCCAACATAATCCAAGACCCCACCCATCCTGTACGTTCTCTCTTCTCCCCCTCCCAAAGTTCAAAGTACATTTATTATCTAAATATTTGGACTATATACAACCTTGAGATTTATCTCCTTACAGGCAGCCACAAAACAAAGAAACCCATTAAAACGAAAGACCATTATGCACTCAAAGTGCAAAAAAAAAGCAAATCATGCAAACAGAAAAGTAAGCAAATAGCATTAAGAAATTAAATTCACAAAAGTGAGTTCACAGCTACGAAGCCAGTCACAGCTGATCCAGGAGCCTTTTAGTTGCAGGCCACATTCTCATTTCAGTGCAGAGATGAGTAGACCTTGCCAGGCAGGGAGCTGAACACCGGCTGGTTCCAACACCCTGACTTTTTCAATTTGGTCTGGCCAAACAGTTCCTCGCTCTTGGTCCTGACCCTACTGCTTTGAATCACTCTCAGGCCTGGGCCTGCCTCATCGATTAAGCCCGCACCCGTTCCAGCAATGGCCAGACATTGGCTCGTTTCCCCGCTCTCGGGCGCGAGCCCTGCTGCCGCCATTCAGCCTGTCGGTGCTGCGGCACAACCATCCTGCACCTTCCAGACATCAGTTCACACCGCAAAACTGCCGGGTCGTGCAGCCGTTTGGAAAGTTTAACTCCGAATGGGAAGTTGCAGGCTATTGATGGGAGTGATCAACAGGCGGAAAGCAGAAGCCTGAAAACAGGTACCACCTGACTCAAGGACAGCTTCTATCCCGCTGTTGTCAATGGATCTTTACAACCAGATGGACTCCTGACTTCACAAGCTACCTTGTTATGATCTTGCATTTTATCATTTACATGCACTTCATTTGTTTTGGTGGCTTTTGCACTTTACTCTGCATTGTTGTTGTTCTGCCTGATTTGGACCATTGCACTGTGCAGTGATCTGATCTGCATAAACAGTATGCAAGACGAGCTTCTCTCTGTACCTTGGTAATGTGACCATACCAAAGGTAGATTCTTGGTATCAAGATCCCATGGTCAATGTAGATGATCGAAGGGAAGGAATACAAACACCTTGACAAGGTGTGACCCAGTACCTAGAGTAAACAGTAGCAATTCAGTGTACATGCAACCTTGTATTCCTATAGAACAGGGATTTCTTTAGCCATAGGGTGGTGAATCTGTGGAATTCATTGCCAGAGATGGGTGTGGAGGCCAACTAATTGGGTACATTGAAAATGGAGGTTGATAGGTTCTTGATTATTTATTTATCTAGCAATAGAGTCGGCCCCTCTGGCACAATAGTAACGGAGTCAAAGGTTATGCGGAGAAGGCAGGGGAATGGGGTTGAGAGTCCTGATGAAATGGTGACGTAGACTCAATGGGCTGAATGGCCTAATTCTGCTCCTACGTCTTGTAGGATCGCCATTCATTGGTCTATCACTGCATCTGCCAAAGATAATCATGCAGTTTATTGACTTGACTTCAGCCATCCAACAAAATCATCTCCTACTTTTCCCACTCCTTTTCACTAGGTGTGAACTCTTTCCTTATCTACATGGCTTACAAAGAACGCTACCAGCTCTCTGATACCCAGGTGAGATCACAGCATTAATGGCGCAGCCATTCTGGAAAGCATCGTACCGCTCCTCGGGTTCGGTGGCATCTTGTAATTGGCCTCCTTTGTGTTCTCACAGATGTACGAAGCTCTGAGTGCGATCCGTGACATGGGCGCCATTGCCCAAGTTCATGCTGAAAATGGTGACATTATTGCTGAGGTACGGCAGCTGGGGCGGGCCAGGGGTGGGGGGAATGTCAGTGCACGGTTATCTGAGGTGGGAGTGAGAAACTGCCATCTCCATTTTATAGTTCACTGGATTGATCAGATGGCGGTGGGCTTACATTGAGTGGCGATTTCATCTGGTCTGTACTGAATAAGATTCCCATCTAAGATGGTCCAATATGTCTGCGTTTTGGTCCACATGCCTCCAAACCTTTGCTATCCATGGACCTGTCCAAGTCTCTTTTAAATATTCTTAATATACCTGCATCAGCTACTTCCTTCAGCAGCTTGTCTCATATCTGGACAGCCCTCTGGGTGGAAAAATTGCCCCTCGGGTTCCTATTAAATTTATCTGCATTCACGCTAAATTTATGCCTTCTGCTCCTTGATTTCCCCACTCCTGGGGGAGAAAGGCTGTGTGCATCCACCCTGAATGTCTTGGCACAGACTAGATGGGCTGAAGGGCCTATTTCTGTGCTGTACTATTCTATCTATGCCCTGCACAATTTTATACTCCTCTGAAAGATAACTACTACTTCTCCTACATGCCAATGTATAAAGACCTAACCTGCTCAACCTCTCTACGTAAATTGGTTCATCAAGTCCTGGCAGCATCCTTGAGAACCTCCTCTGCATGTCAAATTTCCTGTAGCTGGGTGAAAAAAACTGAACATGATATTCTAAATATGGTCAAGGTCTTGTCCAACTGCACCATAACACCCCATGTTTGACGCCTTGACTGATGAAGGCCAGTACGCCGAATGCCTTCTTCACTACCCTGTCTACCTGTGGTGCCACTTTCAGAGAACTGTGTGCTTGTACTCTTGGGTTCCTTTGTTTAGCAACACTCCCCAGAACCCTACTGTTCACTGTGAAAGTCCTACCCTCATTTGTCTCCCTAAACTATAACACATTGCACTACTTTACTTACTGCCCATTATGCTGCTGGCATTTAGTGCAGCAGTGAACGTCCTCCATCTCTGTCTGTCCATACATTCACACACAGATACAGAAGGAATGAATGTTTGTTGCTGTTTCTGTAAGTTTTCTTTTGACCAGTCAGGATTGTTAACCCTGAGGTGGTGGACCGCTCTTAGTCTGGCCTCTACCCTTTGACCTGTTCATGGGTGACCCTTCCAAGAGTCAAAGTACAAGGCCCTGACTCCAGCCAACATAGATATCTGGGTCATTGAGGCCCATAAGCCTCCAAACCCTACGACAAGAGACAACCCTCTTGGAGGACCTTGCACTAACCTGACTTAAATTTCATTTGCCATTTCTCAGCCCACTTACCCAGGTGATCAAGATCCTCCTCTCAGTTCTGATAGCCAAGAGATGGTTGGTGGGGAAATATGAGATGTTCATATGTGTTGGCGCGTGGCCAAGTGGTTAAGGCGTTTGTCTAGTGATATGAAGGTCGCTAGTTCGAGCCTTGGCTGAGGCAGCGTGTTGTGTCCTTGAGCAAGGCACTTAACCACACATTGCTGTGCGATGACACCGGTGCCAAGCTGCATGGGTCGTAATGCCCTTCCCTTGGACAACATTGGTGGCATGGAGAGGGTAGACTTGCAGCATGGGCAACTGCTGGTCTCCCATACAACCTTGCCCAGGCCTGCGCCCTGGAAACCTTCCAAGGTGCAAATCCATGGTCTCATGAGACTGACGGATGCCTATATATGATGAGAGGATCAAAGCTAGATCCTTCAGCTATTGGGCTGATTGCTACTGATTTCCAATCCACCTCCACCGCCCTGCACCTCCGATTCTCAACTGGATCTGAATTCACAGCAGGAATTGATCCATAGGTTGGCTTTAACTTGGTGAACTTCAGAGGGCACTGAATGCTTCCAGGCATTTATTCTGAAGAGTTTTCACAATGTCTCTGTAGAAGATGGGTGAACTTTACATGACTGAGTAGTCAATAGGAATGTGAGGGAGAGTAGGGTTAGGGGAGTCAGCACCATGAACTTGCTGTGCCATTCTGCAGAAACTAAATTGATTAGGCTTGTCTACTTTCCTTCCCGACCTTTGATTTCCTCTTAGTGTCCCAAGATTTGATCTGTCACAAAGGCATAGAACATAGAAGCAGGACCTTTAGCTCACCAAGTCTACACTATCAACCATCCATTTCCACCTGTCCAACAATAATCTTATTTTCCCCACCTTCTCATTAACTTCCTCCATATTCTACAACTCACTTGCACCTCAGAAGCAATTTTCAGTGGCAAACTAACCTTTGAAATGTGGGAGGAATCTGGAGCATCCGGTAGAAATCCACATGGTCACGGGGGGGACGTGCAACCTCTACACCAGTGGCACCTGAGATCAGGATTGAACCTGCATCATGGGTGCTGTGATGCTGAAACCCTATTAACCTTTGCCACTGTGATGCCTTTACTGTTTATTCATCTGCCTTGAATATATTCCATGATTGAGCTACCCCTTGCCTTCTGCTCTTGTTAGGAAGAGGATCATTCAGATCCAGGAAGCAATCTGGTGAATGGTTGTTCACCTCTCTTTTCAGAGTCTATATTCTTCATTGGGTATGGAAAACTGAACTCTTCACTGCACCTAAGGTGTGGTGTTGTGATAGTCCAATGTAATTAATCCCAGGTCAGCTCCCTTTGTACAACGCTAACATTGTACTTGTATTCCTAGCTTGTTGCTCATGAACAGTTTGTGAGGGTCTGTTTTTCAGGTGCAGTCGTGTGGGTTTCCTGAGAGTTTACGGACCTGTATTTGTCCAAGGGTGCGAAAAGTATTCTATTACGCTCCTGACTGTAGTGCCTTTGGGGTGTCAGGACATGACTTTGTCACCAGGGGGTACCCAACGTTTGACCTGCCCTTGTAGCCAGTATGTTGATGTGCTGGCTCAGTTGAGGTTAATAACGATCCCATGGACATTTATGAATGCCTCCCATTTCCATCTGACGTAGAAAGAAGGCATTTGGCCCATTAAGTCTGTGCTGTCTCAGAGAAGTCCCATCCTTCTCCCTCCTGTACTTTGTTTCCCTGTGACCTGTTGTCCCTTATGTGCCCAGAAACTTTGCCCAATTCTCCTGCAGCTCCTCCACACTAGGGACAATTTACAACTTCCCATCTACCTACCAGTGCATCTTTGGGATGTGGGGAAACCCATGAGGTCATGGAGAGGACCAGTAATCTCGTTGCAACAACTGAGATTGGGATCAAACACAGGGTCGCTGGTGCAGTGCAGTGGCAGCTCTTACTCTGGTGCCATCTGCTGTGTGCCAACAACAGATGTCAAGTGGGTGGCAGTTGGTGCCTGGTATGTGGCCACTTATAGATAGATACTTTATTGAACCCAAAGGAAATTACAGTGTCACAGTAGGATTACAAGCGCACAGATATAAATATTAGAAGAGAAGTAGAAAGAATAAAAAATAAGTTACCACAAACAGCCTGACAGGAGGGGGTCACCACTTCCCTGGCTATAAGTTGACTCATTCTAGAGCTTAATGGCTGAGGATAAGAATGAACTCATTTAGGTCTCTTTGGAGCAGTGCAGTTGTCTTATCAGCCCATGTCTGAATGTAGTGTAGGTCTTTCTCCATGTAGGTATAGGCTGCTTTATTGCTGACGAGCTGTCACTGGAACTGAATATTACGCACTCATCAAATGTCATTTTCCACTCCTCCTCTGCCAGCTTCTGATCTTGTAATGGACAGAAGGGCAATGGCGAAGGAGCTCAAGATGACTGGGCCTAGGACAGTTCCTGAAAAGCTTCAGCAGGGGTGTCTTTGGAGAGAAAAGGAACAATTACAGACAAAGTTTATTTTTCACAAGTACATAGGAAGATACCGTGAAATGCGTCACTTGCATCAATGACCAGCACAGTCTGAGGATGAGCTGGGGGCAGGCCGCAAGTGTTGCCACGCTATTGGCGCCAACATAGCGTGCCCACAATTTCCTAACGCACACATCTTTGGGAAGTGGGAGGCAACTGCAGCACCCATAGGGGAGAATGAACAAATTCCTTATAGACAGGTGGGAAATGAACCTTAACATGAGGAAATCTGCAGATGCTGGAATTTCAAGCAACACACACAAAAGTTGCTGGTGAATGCAGCAGGCCAGGCAGCATCTCTGGGAAGAGGTACAGTCGATGTTTCGGGCCGAGACGTCCTGACGAAGGGTCTTGGCCCGAAACGTCGGCTGTACCTCTTCCTAGAGATGCTGCCTGGCCTGCTGCGTTCACCTGCAGCTTTTGTGGGAAATGAACCTTGATCGGCAAGCGCTGGCACTGCAAAGCCTTACACTAGCCGCTACACTACCATGTCGCCCTGTGCAGACAGCTGAGGTTTTGGGCTCAGATCGTTCATCTAGACCGCAGTTCACCAGTCAGGTGAAGGATGTTGCCCCTGAAGTGCCTAATGACCATTTCCCACTTGCCCCTCCCACCCCACCCCGGTACACACTCTCGATGCCTGACCCACTGAGTTCCTCCTGCAGCTTGCTTTCTGCCGTCAGATTTCAGTATCCGCGGTCCTTTCTTCTCCAGCTGTCCTAACAATATTGCAAGCCTTGCATTGACTGTACCTTAACCCCTGTGCTCCCCATTCCAGGAACAGCAGAGGATTCTTGCTCTGGGTATCACCGGACCCGAAGGCCATGTGCTAAGCCGACCAGAAGAGGTAAGAGTTTATATCATCGGAGAAGTATGCGGTGTTGAAATGGGCTTGTCAGTCCACTGGGTCTCGCCAACCCTCGAAGTCCCATTTACACTAATCTTAATTTAATTCCCCCACCTTTCAAGAGAATTTATTGTCATTCTTGATTACACGCGTGTAAAGGAGAACAAAATAATTGTTACGCCGGGTCTGATACAGCATAAAGAAAACTATAATAAAAAAAAGCACTAAATATAAAAGCAATCCTATAAAACTTAATGTACAGGTAACTTTTGAGTGTGGCCATATATATGTAAAATTAGCTTATGTACATGGATACTCTCTACTGCCTGTTAAGCCCGTTAGGGCAGCAATGAAAGTCCTCCATTTCTGGCAGTGTTCAGAACTTCCTTCGTCGTGTCTGTAGCTCAGTTTGCACTACTGTCAGTTGTGCAAGTCCCAGGTGGAGACTCAGGAATACCGTCACACTCTGATGTAGAAGGATCCTTCATTGCTGTTTCCATAACAGTTTTGTTTTATCAGTCAGGGTCGTTAGCCCTGAGCTGAACCCCTGAACCTGGAGGACCGGTGGACCACATTTAGTCTGGCCTCTACTCTTTGACCTGTTTGGCATGGGTGACTCTACCAAGAGCCGAAGCATAAAGCCCTGACTCCAGCCAGCATAGCTCTCCAGGTGAATGAGGCATGCAAACCTCCAAACCCATCAACATGGTTGTGGTCCTTCTGGAGGATATACATAGACGATTTGTATATAAAGTGATGGCAGTTTCCACAGTTCCCTTCAGCATCTACTATTCACACGCACATTAGGGGACGATTTATATCGGCCAATATAATGTGCGAGAGAGAGTTCAGACTTTACAGAGATTGGAGGTGAGGATTGGACTCAGTCCCTTTAGATTCACTACTGTGGATATATTACACAAAATGCTGGAAGAACTCAGCAGATCAGGCAGCATCTATGGAAATTAATAAACAGTGGAAGTTTCGGGCTGAGGCCCTTTCTCAGGACTCTTGAGTCTCAGCCTGAAACGTCGACTGATTATTCATTTCCGTAGATGCTGCTTAAGCTGCTGAGTTCCTCCAGCATTTTGTGCGTGTTGCTCTGGATTTCCAGCATCTGCAGACTTTCTCTTGTGGATATATTAGTTGTGTCACTATGTTGCCCTATTGGCTTTCTGAATTATTCATTGTATCTGAATGTTATAGTTCTATGTTTCCAGGTACTAGGACGATTGTACCACCATATTCTGAATTTTCAACCCATTTGAAAGATAATTGCTATTTTCATTTGTCCTTTTAGAGTGGATAATCTTACATTTTCCCACATTATACTTTAAAGATTCAGAGTACATTTATTATCAAAGTATGTATGTAGTGTACAACCCTGTGATTTGTCTTCCCGCAGACAGCCATGACACAAAGAAACACTACGGTCAAACACCCAACACACACAAAAACGAGCAAATCGTGCAAATGGCAAAAAATGAGCGAATGACACACAGGATATTAAACAGCATACCGCATAGTCCTCGAAACATTCTAGGAATGTTCAGCGTAGTTCATTTCCATTCAATTTAGTGCTGTGTCGTTTGTTGACTGCTCCTGATTAAAATTCTGCACAATAGCAATAAAAAAGAACAGCAAGAAAGACATATAACATGAATGGCAGAGACGTCTAAATAGGGGCCCAATCCACGAACCGTGCCAATCAAACCTTGCCCAAGACCTAAGGCTTTGCCCCTTCCTCTGGCAGGCAGAAAGCAAGGGGGAGAGGGAGACCGGTCAAACACAGGCAGACGGCTCTAATCACCCGCTTGCCTTCTGCTTCTGTCCTCGTTGATGGAAATCTCGTTCAACACTTTAATCAACGAGAAATAGAGCTGATTGTGGGTTCATGCTCTGGCATTAGGCCACGCAGTCCGTTCTCTATCATGGTACATTGCCCTGGAGACAGCAAAAATGCCAGATCACTCAGTAGGCCCAAAAACACATAACCAAAACGTATATTCATCAGTCCATTATCTTTCCCCTCACTTATCATATCCATATCCCTTTGCAGGCTGTTTAATTTCTCCTTAAATCTCGCAAGCTAAACTTTATGTGGCCTCGGTAAAGCAGCTAGCATGTTCCGTTACCTTGCCCCACACAGCTTGGATGTTATCTCTTCATAATCCTCTCCCCTCCCCACCCAGTCGGGTGGAAGATATAAAATCCTGTGTCACCAGGTTCCAGGACAGCTTCTGTCCCATTGTTAGAAGACTGTTGAATGGTCCACTGGTACTGTAGGATGGATTCTTGACCTTGCCCACCTTAATGTCTACCTGCACTGCACTTTCTCAGTAGCTGTAACACTATACTCTGCATTCTAGTCTTGTACTACCTCAGTACACCGAGGTAGTGAAATTTTCTCTATGGATGGCATGCAAAGACAAGTTTCTCCTTGTATCTATATGGCACGGTAGTGTAGTGGTTAGTGCAATGCTTCACTGTACTGGTGACCCATGATCAATTCCCGCCTGCAGCCTGGAAGGAGTTTGTACCTTCTTCCTGTGACTACGTGGGTTTCCTCCGGGTGCTCAGGTTTCCACCCACGCTCCAAAGACATGCGGGTTGGTAGGTCATTGTAAGTTATCCCATGATTAGGCTGTGATTAAACCGGGGGAATTGCTGGACAGCTCGAAGGGCTGGATGATCCTGCTTGCACTGTATCACTATAAGTAAATAAAAATGACAATAATAAACCAATTTACCAGTTTAATGATTATAAAGACATGAGTCTCCAGCATTAGTCCCTGTGGTACCAGACCAGCTACTGAAAGTCAATCTGCAAGTAGTCCATTGATCTTGACTGTTTGTCCACTCTCTTATCCCAGCCATTGTATTTTCTCTGATGTCAGTCTATCTGTGCAGCAATAGCTAAACGTGGCCTCTGATGCAATGCTTTCTGGAATTCTAAACGCACTCACTACATCTATTTGTTTCACTTTCAGTGTGGAGTCAGGTTGGGCAGGCCAATCTAACGATGGACTGAGTGGTCTCCCTTGGTTATGGATGTTAGGACCATAAGACATTGGAGCAGAATTAGGCTATTCGGCCTAACACATCTGATCCACCTTTCCATTATTGCTGAATTGTTGTCCCTCTCAACCTATTCTCCTGACTTCTCCCCGTAACCTTTGACACACCTACTAATTAAGAAGCTATTAACCTACGCTTTAAATATACCCACTGACTTGGCATCCAAGCTGTCTGTGACAATGAATTCTTCTGGTTAAAGAAATTCCTCCCATTCCTGTTCTAAAGGGACATCCTTCTATTTTGAAGCTGTAACCTCTGGTCCTAGACTCCTCCAGTACAGGAAGCATCTTCTCCACATTCACTGTATCTAGGCCTTTCCACAATTGATAGGTTTCGATGAGATCTTCCTCCCCCCATCCCCCCCAAACCTCCAAATTCATAGAAACTCTAGTGAGTACAGGCTCAGAAAATGGTGGCAACATGCTGTCATCAGGATGTTCTCTGTATCTCCACAGGTGGAGGCGGAAGCAGTGAATCGGGCCATCACTATTGCGAACCAAACTAACTGTCCGCTCTATGTGACCAAGGTAATGAGCAAGGCAGCAGCTGATATCATTGCCCAGGCAAGGAAGAAAGGTGAGTGGTTGAGCTAAATTCAGACCCAGTGTTTTTGAATCCCATCTTGAGAGCTTGTGAAATAGTGGTACAAATATTAAAACAGATTGATTGCAACCTTTTCTGTTTCTGACTCGGTAGACAATCTCTCCATGACCTCCTTCCTTTCTGCAACTGTGACACTGTCCCTAATTAGCAATTCCACTCCTCCACCTCTTCTACCTCCCTCCCTATCTCTTTAGAAACATTTAAACCAGGGGTTCCCAACCTTTTTGATGCCATGGACCCCTACCATTAACTGAAGGGTTTGTGGACCCCAGGTTGGGAACCCCTGATCTAAACCCTGGAACATTCAGCAGTTATGATTGTATAATTATGGTTCAAGTTTTTGCGTGACCATAGTGATGATAAGGACTAATTTTTTTTTGAAAAGAATGAACGAATGTACATTCAGTGGCCACTTTCTTCAGTCTTCTTGTACACCTTGTTAATGCAGATATCCAATTGGCCAACTATGTGGCAGCAACTCAATGCACCAAAGTATGCATTCATGGTCAAGAGGTTCAATTGTTGTTCAGACCAAACAACATGGAGAAGAAATATGATCAAAGTGACTTTGACCGTGGAATGATTGTCGGTGCCAGATAGGGTGGTTTGAGTATTTCAGAAACTGCTGGTCTCCTGGGATTTTCACACACAACAGTCTCTGGCCTTTACAGGGGATGTGCAAAAAAAAAAACAAAAAACACCCAATAAGCGGCAGTTCTGTGGGCAAGGCGGCCTTGTTCATGAGAGAGGTCAGGGGAGAATGGCCAGACTGCTTCAAGTTGACAGGAAGGCAATAGTAACTCAAATAACCATGCATTACAATAGAAGTGTGCAAAAGAGCATTTCTGAATGCATGACGCACTGATCCTTGAAGTAGATGGGATACAGCACCAGGAGACAGAGGGATTTTTGAGTTTTGGACATATACAGTTAGGAGTAACTTTGGTTACCTGTCTTCACATCTGAATACGTATTGTAGATTTAATTTGGAGTGTAGCTCTGAACAATGGGTTCCTAAAATCCGTGAATCCCAGACCACACAATGCTGATTAAAATTCATTTGGATGTCTGTGGTGTGGATGTGGATCGGGAGGTGTGAAGGTTGTATGTAGTTTCAAAGAAAGCATTGTCCATACACTATAAATATGGAATTGTCCTTCGATGTTTGGCACATAACGAGCCCCACGTTGGGCCAGGAGACCTTTCAACCAGAAGAGTCTCTATATGATTCCTGCTGTACCTTGTTTTATCAAATACAGCAGTTCCTTGTATCTACTAGTGATTTTCTCCGGTGACTTCATTCACGCAACAACAAGGACCATGACCTTACCCTGAGTGACTACTTTGTTAGCTACAGGAGGTATCTAATAAAGTGGCCACTGAATGTACAGTATATGGCTGCCAAATATATAGATTTCTGAAGGGCATTCACTGACATTCCCAAGAATAGACTTTTAATAGTGCAACTAACGCTAAAGAAATTGTAAGTAAATTATTTGTCTCTGAAAATTTGTATGAGCTGCAGGATATGGAGAATATGGATACTAATTCTGAGCTCTAAGTAGCAGGAGGTGCTGCATTAAGGCATTCTACGGAGATCTGTCTTGGGACTGTAGTTACAAATTTGCTAGTTGGTGTAATTGTTATCACGTGGATGGAAGTATAAAATTATAAAGAGATACTAATAGTTTCATTGTGAAAGAAAGAACCTTTCTGGTCCCCTTGTGTCCTGGAAAAGAGACATGCAATTTCAAAGCAGCTGTTGTATCCCCTTCAGAATATTGCAAGTATTTATGACCAAGACAATACTGTTCCTCGTAATGAGAAACATCACCGGCATATGTTGCGAAATTTGTAAAATTTATAGCAGCTGTACAATGAAATACATTGTACCGAAAGAAGCTGTAGAGGGTTGTAAATCTAGTCAGCTCCATCTTGGGTACTGGCCTACAAACTTCCCAGGACACCTTTAGGGAGCAGTGTCTCAGAAAGGCAGCGTCCATTATTAGGGACCTCCAGCACCCTTTTCTCACTGTTACATCAGGTAGGAGGTACAGAAGCCTGAAGGCACACACTCAGCGATTCAGGAACAGCTTCTTCCCCTCTGCCATCTGATTCCTAAATGGACGTTGAACCCTTGGACACGACCTCACTTTTTAAAATATACAATATTTCTGTTTTTTTGCACGTTTTAAAAAATCTATTCAATATATGTATACTGTAATTGATTTATTATTATTTTTATTTTATTTATTATTATTATTATTATTTTTTCTTTTCTACATTATGTATTGCATTGAACTGCTGCTGCTAAGGTAACAAATTTCATGTCACATGCCGGCGATAGTAAACCTGATTCTGATAATAAATGGAGAGGGTAAAGTGAATGACAGATATATACATGTCTATTAAATAGTTAGGTTTAAATAAGTATGGCAAAAAAAAAGCAATAAAAACGTAGTGAGGTAGTGTTCAATGTCCATTTAGAAATCGGATGGTCGAGGGGAAGAAGCTGTTTCTGAATCCATGTGTGCCTCTGGCTTCTGTACCTCCTTCCCGATGATAACAATGAGAAGAGGGCATGTCCTGGGTGGTGGGGGTCCTTAACAGTGGACACCACCTTCCTAAGGCACTGCTCTTTAAAGATGTCTTGGATACCAGTACCCATCATGGAGCTGACTAATTTTACAAGCTTCTGTAACTTTGATCTTGTGCAGTAGCCCCAGCCCCATACCAGAAGGTGATGCAGCCAATCAGAACGCTCTCTATGATACATTTGTAGTTTTCGAGTGTTTTAGTTGATAAACCAAATGACCTCAAACTCCTGAAATACCTCCAGAGCTAGAAACCATTGGTGGAAACAAGGTGCCATTCCAATATGTTGGTCTGTGGCTTCCTCTTGTGCCACAATGAGGCCACCCTCAGGGTGGAGGGGCAACACCTTATATTCCATCTGGGGAGCCTCCAACCTGATGGCACGAATATTGATTAGAGAAATCAATATCGATATCAGAGAAATCAAACTGGAAAGAGATTCCAGTTAAACAAAAATATTCCGTCCCCCCTCCCTCTTCTATTCCTCACACTGGCCTCTTACCTCTTCTCACCTGCCTATCACCTCCCCTGGGTAGCCTCCAAAGGTCTACTCTGCTCTCCAATCAGATTCCTTTCTCTCCAGCCTTTACACTTCCTACCCACCTAGCTTCACCTATGATCTTCTAGCTATCCTCCTTCCCCTTTCCCCACCTTTTCATTCTGGCGTCTGGTCCCGAAGAAGGGTCTCAGCCTGAAGAGTCATCTGTTCATTCATTTCTATAGATGCTGCCTGACTTGCTGAGTTCCTCCAGCATTTTGTGTGTGTTGCACTGATCGAAAAGTACAGGTTATTTTTATACTATTTAACTATATGATTGTGCAGAGTTATGACTGTGATTGGCTCTCATTGTTTCCATTCAGTGCTGGTATTAGGAAGTTAGAAAAATAACTCTTCGATATCCATCTTTGGCATCAAATCACTGGGCCTCGTTCCATGCAGGTTGACCTTTAATCCAGCAGGTAGTACACTCAGAACTGACAAGTTCTGGTTCAGTCCCACCTCCAGAAACTCGAGCACAGAAATCTAGACGGACTCTCCTTCTCCATTATACTACTGAGAGCATTGTTGGACAAGATTAGGTCTTGAACCAGGGGTATTTTCTGAGTTCGGTGGACTTGAAGGATCCCACCGGCCCATCTTGAATAAGATTGGGGTTGTTCTACCTATTAATCCAACTAGTATCACTGGGAACAGATCATGTGGTCATCAGTAGATTACTTCTCGTGGGAGCTTGTTGTGTATGAATTGGTGGACTTCTTGTGCTGGAGAAAACTCTTATCTTCAGTGGGCTGTAAGGACGCCACTCTGGAGCCATGTCGACAGCTCTAGTAACAATAAACATCTAAAGGTGGCAGGAATTCAATCCCAGCAGTGTCTTGCCAGACTGGATAGAGCTGGCAGTGTTAGATAGTTGGGTTATGGAACTGAGGTGTTTGAGAGGGAGGTGATTGTGCACTGTTTCCCTTGTCTACCTTGCTTGTACTCCCCACTGAAGATTGTACATGGTGTTGGATCCTTTGCGATCCAAAGGTTCTTCAGAATTCAAGAATCAGGCGTAAAACTTATTGTTGGCGATTTTACTAAGTGCTACAATACAAAGAAGAGAACAACTACTGAAGAAAAATCAGTGTGGTTGTCGCATGCTTAGACTAGATAACACAAACTCCATTGACAACAATTAACCTGTGATATAGCCAGATTCAAGTAGCTTAAGAACTGCTACTGAAAACTAGAAAGATGCAGAAGCAACTGTACAGTACTGCTGGATAATTCACTGAACAATTACATGTGTATAGGTGATACTATATGTAACCCCCTCACCGTGGTTCGTTACAAACTTGGCTTGTTAGTTAACTCTGCCTAACAGCAATGTGACTCAGTGTTGCATGGATAACGGTGAGAAGGCCATCTTCAATAAGCAACACATGTCGAGGGTCGGTAGGATTTGGTTTCCGTCAAACAGGAAAGTTGGGATGTTCCGATGAGGGAGTGAAAATTGTGGTGAATGCTGCGTGAGTGCTGTCCCATGCAAAGTTACCATTTACCAGGAAATAACAGACCTCACACTAGCATAAAATTAATGTGGAATAGGGGGAAAAAAGTAAGAGGGCCCATTACAGCTGCACATGAACGATGGAGCTCATTTCTGGAGTAGTCGGGTGCTTTGCTGAACCCACGTTCTGCATTCTCCCTTGAAGACCATCTCGAACAAACTGGCTCTTCCAGGAGTATTGGCACATCCTCCTTGGAACCATTCGTCTGCACAATGCACTTCTTACAACGTGGTCTCTCCTTCGGGTGGGATTCTGCAAGCGTCTTCCCTTGTGCTCCTCTCCGTGCCTTCTTTTCTTCCAACACCCCCCAACCATAGACCCAAAACCAAACCACTGTCCTTCAGAAATTTGATCCTGCCCTGCTCTCTGGAATGTTCCATGGCATCCTACTGGACAGATTTTTACAGTACATTACCAGTCAAGCCCAATTGGCTGACACAACATTCCTAGGCTGAGCAAATGGCTCCTTATTTCACCTGAAGCCAAAACACTAGTCTGTGAAGCTTAACTAACAACACAGTGCATATGCAGAAACGCTGCTAAAATAATGAAACCCCGCTGCCCAAGTCCAGGGAATATACACTCTGGTCCCAGCAAACCAGTGAGATTGAGATGGCTGTCCCACCCCTTACCCCGGTTTGCGTGGATGCCGCGTAATTTGCTACACTGTTACAACTCAGTGTCAAGAAATAACAGACAGCACACTGTATACGATTAAAGGAATTATATTTATGAATGTTAACTAAAGGGTTAGTAAAGACAAGAAAGAAAAAAATGTAAAGGGCCCATTATAATTAAACGGCCAAATGTGCACAAGTTCTACGACCTGGATAGATAGCTGCAGGAAAATTATTTACAGAGAAACAATGGGGGACAGGACTTCCAAGTTGAAAGAGTATTTATCATCACGGTATATATGAAGTTTATAACCCTGAGATTCATCTCCCCCGCAGACAGCCACGAAACAAGCACTATGGAACGCATTCAAAGAGAAACATCAACTCCCTGTGCAAAGAAAACAAATTGTGCAAATGCCAACAGGAACATCACCCCTCCTACACGCACAAAAACAAAAAAGCAAATTGTGCAAATGGTAATTAGGAAGAGCGAAAACACATAATATAAAACACAAAATCAAAAGAGTCCATATTCTGTTCAGTTTAGTGTTCATTACCTGCAGGCCATCCTAATGTGAACTACAGTCCAATCCACAAACCACAGACCCAGAACTTCAGTATCATCCTTCAACAGCAACGAGGAGAGAGAGACCATTCGAACGCAGGGACCTTCCCTTGGGAGCTGTGAGCAAGAGTGAGAGAGAGACTGTCACAGGCAGACTCCTTCCTCCGGTATCAGCCAGTGAGAGGCTGATAGACTGTGCTGAACACTGGCTCACCTTCCACACTCACTGCGATGCTGCGATGTTTTCAATCTTCCTTGATGCTTTAGTCGGCAAGAAATGGAGTCAATCATGGGCTCGTGTCCTGTCTCTGGGCTTCTTGGCCTTCAGAACCTTCTCGGTGACAGCAAAGCACCAGATCGCACAATTAGCCTGAAAACACATCATATACAAATTGTAGATCACAGGCACCAACAGTACCAGAACTACATTTGAACGAAATAGAAGATGTCAAAGAAGTGGAAGAAACAGCTTTGTGGACGCTTTGGAGGATGGCGCCGTAGGAGCATTGTTCTATGGCACCATCATCTTCCAGTCCTTTGAGTTGAATAGCCTTCTCTCTACACCTCTGTGCAATTTGAACAAAAGCTTAACTTTTATCAATTGCTTTTAAATTCACAATTGAGGAATTTTTCTCAAGGATCACCATGTACATTTACATGTATTAGGAATTAGCTGTAGTCTGTTGGTGCGACATGCAAAAAAAATTCAACATTTATAAATTATTATATGAAAATAATTGTCTTTAGTCCAAATGAAGGGTCCAATCTATTAGTGCATTGAAAAAGTCCTGAATAATTGCCTGCTTTATTCTAATCAGGGAATCTCCCTCATGAAGCATCTGCTCCTGACATCACTGGATAGGTGAAACAGAGACTCAATGATCAGTGAAATTCTGTCCATTTAACTTGAGGTCTATCTGGATGAGCATTAGGATTGGAAAGCATAAAAGTTCATGGACCGGGTGCCAATAAATGGGGATTAATGATGGTTGACGTGGTGGGCCAAAGGTGTTTTGTGCTCTGTAACTCTGATTCAGTGATTCAAAGCCTTGATATAAGCATTGACATTTCCCAACAGGTACAGTTGTGTACGGAGAACCAATCACTGCGAGTTTAGGCACCGATGGATCCCATTATTGGAGCAAGAACTGGGCAAAGGCTGCTGCCTTCGTGACTTCCCCTCCTCTGAGCCCCGATCCGACCACCCCAGACTATCTGAACTCCTTGCTGTCCTGGTATGTTGAACTTTGAACTTTAAATGTGTTAGGCTAACTATTTTTACAGCAGAAGTAAAGTAACCAGTTGAAACAGAATCTCCAATTAAGGTGTTCTAGGGGTTAAATTTTGGACTGTCTTCACTCAACCATTTCTGTTGCAATGACAAATCAAAAACTGCGGTGTGGTGCTAAAATGGTTCTGTTATTGGTTGTTTTTTGGAGGGCTGGGCTATTAATATGCAGGTACTAGTTTCAATAGTTTACCCCTTTCTGCTCTACTTCCCACCCACACACCCCTACTCCACGTTGAATTTTAATTTGGGTAAATTAAGTTTGGTGCATTGACTGTGGAACATAATATTTTGTTGTTAAAAAATCAATCTCATTTATTAGTGATCCTTGTCTTGTTTGGCCTGTGTGACTCAAGAGCACAGCAATATAGCTGAGTCTTCATGATTACTTTGCTCCTGAAGCCCATTAGTTGGTTACTTTGAGGGGTGGCAGCTCGCACTCCTGAGATCGTCTCCATTTGGACACTGGGTCGTCAGGTCATGGAACGATGTCCCAAGAGCTCCTGATGGAAGTTAAGACACTAAAAAAGTAAGGGATGTAGATAGGAAACCTTTATACAAAGGCTTATGGAGAAATAGTATTGATAAGGTAATATTGACAAAGGATGCACAGACTCAAATCCGAAAAGGCCAGTGTGATGAGACATTTTTCATTGATTGGAGTGAGAATTTGGAATGGGATTTTGGGGGTGGATGTGGAAAGGTGCTGGGTACCAACAAAGTTCCAAGAGATTCTGCAGATCCTGCATATGCTGAGCAATGCACACAAAGTACTGGAGGAACTCAGCATCTATGGGGCAAAATAAACAGTTGAAGTTTCAGGTCAGGAGTCTTCATCAAGACTGGTGAAGGGTCTCCATCTGAAGCGTTGACGAGACGCTTCACCAGTCCTCATTGAGAGTTTCAACCTGAAACATTAACTGTTTATTCCTCTCCATAGTTGCTACCTGACTTGCTGAGTTCCTCCAGTATTCTGTGTGTGTTGACCAGTAAGGTCCCAGTTAGTACATGAATGATTTTGGAGGAGGGAATTATGCTGCCCAAGAGTAACACTGGGGGTTTGTGGAGGTTGGGTTTTGGAGTGGTGATGCATTTGCTTATTCCTCCAGCTCCTGCAGTAGAACTCGCAGACCTGTGACTGTGAATTGGTTCCTAATTCACTCTGTCAGTCACTGGCTCAAGGTCGGCAAGTCTACGGGGATGCTTCCCTCTGCCCTTTCAGTTCACAGGAACCCAGGCATTGCTGGACCATCTGTCCTTTCTGATAAGTTGGTCGAGCCGAAGTTTACTGAACTTCAAATGATTACATTGAGAGAGATTTGAGATTATTGACAGAACAATTGGTCTAGAACTCTTTCCTGAAGCCTCAGGTTAACATATAAAGTGTGTTTGTTGTCTCTGGGCCTGTCCTTGCTGTATTTTAGAAAAATGAGGGAGGATCTCAGTGAAACCTGTTGGATATTGAAAGGCTGAGATAGAATGGACGTGGAGAGGATGTTTCCGATAGTGGGGGAGTCTAGGACCAGAGGACTCAGCCTCAGAATTGAGAGATGCCCATTTAGAATGGAGATGAGGAAAAGTTTCCTTAGTCGGAGGTTGGTGAATCTATGGAATTCATTGTCACAGACTTCTGCAGGCCAAGTCATTGGGTATGTTTAAGGTGGAGGTTGATGTTTTTCATTACTCAGGGCGTTAAATGTTATGGGGAGAAGGCAGGAGAATGGGGCTGAGAGAGATAATAAGTCACCTGTGATGGAATGGTGGAGCAGATTTGATGGGCTGAATGGCCTAATTATGCTCCAATGTCTTGTAGAGCCAAGGGGCACAAATCTCTGGACAGGAGTGTCATTGGGTTGTGATGAGGAGCAACTCTGGCACACAGGAGTGTGAATGTTTGCACTTTCCTAGCCTTGATCTTCTGCTGTTGAATTTACTCATGTATGAGGTTGATGGGCTGTTGGGATCAATGGATCTGCGAATTGGTGAAGAGATGGACGAAGTATGGGATCGGCCATCCCCTTGGCGGAGCAGGTGGGATACTCAAGCTCCTGGACCTGCCCCTCCATGCCCTCAATAGAGAGTGTGCCAATTGTTCAAGGTTCAAATTTATTACCAAAGTACAAACATGTAACCATTTACTACCCTGAGGTTTCTTTTCTTGCAGGCAAATTCAATAAATCTATAATAGAATAACAACCATAATAGAATCAAAGAAGGACTACGCCAACGTTGGTGTTCAACCAGTGTGCAAAAGACAACAAACTCTGCAAATACAAAAATAAAGAACAAATAATAATAAATAAGTAAGCAATAATTATAGAGGGTGGGCACGTGGCCAGGTGGTTAAGGCATTGGACTAGCAACCTGAAGGTCGTGAGTTCGAGCCCCAGCCGAGGCAACGTGTTGTGTCCTTGAGCAAGGCACTTAATCACACATTGCTCTGTGACGACACTAGTGCCAAGCTGTATGGGTCCTAATGCCCTTCCCTTGGACAACATCGGTGTCGTGGAGAGGGGAGACTTGCAGCACGGGCAACTGCTGGTCTTCCATACAACCTTGCCCAGGCCTGCGCCCTGGAGAGTGAAGACTTTCCAGGCGCAGATCCATGGCCTCACAAGACTAACGGATGCCTTTTTTTTAAATTATAAAGGACATGAGATGATGAGTTCCTGAAAATGAGTCCATAGGTTGTGGGAACATTTCAATGATGGGGCAAGTGAGTGTCAGCATGTGCAATGTGACTCCTCCCCCCACTGAGTCTTGTCACTCCTTTCTCCAGTGGCGATCTGCAGGTTACCGGCAGTGCTCACTGCACCTTCAACACCTCCCAGAAGGCTGTCGGGAAGGACGACTTCACCATGATTCCAGAAGGCACCAATGGGATCGAGGAGCGGATGTCCATCGTGTGGGACAAGGCTGTGGTGAGTGCCCAGAGACATCACAGAACTATGAAGTGTTGGGGAGGATCCTGAGAGACGGTGGGGTGCGGTCATGAGGATGGCCGTCAAAGGAATGAGTGCAGGAATTATAGGGATCCCTACATTGAAAGGGAACTTCTAATGCGGACGTCAATGAGACGACTGGCAGGCTTGGAACAGCCGTGCATAGAAGGTCAGGATATTGGGGATGACTCTGAAAGGGTGAAATGCTTGTGCAAAAGCTTTTGTAGGAAAAGACACTGGGAATTGGAAGATGTCCCAGTCAGCAGTGGGGCAGTAATGCAGTCTGAAGATGGTTATCCATAGTGCAAGTCAATTGGGTCCATACCAAAGTAGATGGCTCCTGCAGTCAGTGTTCTTACCATCAACTCTCTTTGTCATTTTGGAGAACAGCGAACATTTGTTGCCAGCCAGGATGAAAAATTACAGAAGGCAAACAAAGAACAGGAGAAGTCTCCTTATACCAAACTGCTGCCTGGTGTGGTGTCTCTCATGTGCACTGCGATAGGGAGTGGTACCTGCAGTACTGGTAGTTTCCTTGATTGAAGCCAGTATCGTGCATTAAGTTGTGCTTGCAGAAAGTAAAATGTTGGTGGTTTGAATATTAATCGATGTGGACAAGTTACATTAGTGATGGGGCAGAACATCAGTATATTGATATTTAGAACTAGGGATCATGGGTTAAGGGTGAACGGTGAAATATTTAAGAGGAACCTGAGGGGGACCTTCTTCACTCAGACTGTGGAACAAGCTGCCAATGGAAGTGGTGGTCTGTTTGCAATATTTAAGAGAAAATTGGATAAGTATGTGGATGGAAGGGTTATGGAAGGCTATGGTCCAGGTGCAGATTGATGGGACTAATGAATCATAGTTTGGCACAGACTAGATCAGGGGTTCCCAACCTGGGGTCCGAGGGCCCCGTGCTTAATGGTATTGGTCCATGGCATGAAGAAGATTGGGAACCCCTGGGCTAGGTGTTTCTGTGCTGTAGTGTTCTATCACTCTGTCAGTATAGACTAGTTGGTTCAATTTCCTGTTTCTGGGCTGTAATTGCTTCATGTTTGAATGTAATGCTGCCTGCAGATAGTGAATGACACAGCACTAGATTGAACTGAACTGTGCTGAATTGAATATCCTTGGACTCTTGATTTTGTGTTCTTATATTCTGTGTTTGTTGCCATTTGTGTGATTTGTTGCTTTTTTTGCACATGGAGGTGTTTGATGTTTTTCTTTGAATGGATTTCATGGGTTTCTTTGTTTTGTGGCTGTCAGAGGGGAAAACAAATCTCGGTTGTATACTGCATACATACTTTGATAATAAATGTATTTTGAATCTTTGGATGGTTGGGAATATTATGCATCGAGTCTAGTATGATTTTTCTCTGGGATATATCTGCACACAGGATCAGTGATCCTTGTGGTTACTATGATCAAAGAATTATTAGATGCGAGAGAAGGCACTCAGTGGGAGAACCCTTTATCATGTGCATCCCTAGTGCGATACAGTGTGTATTAATTGGGCATGTTGTAAAGTGGTAGCTGTAAGGCTATGCCAGCAAACTTCTCAACATATCCACACAGATGAGTTGACAACCGCTCTCAAAACTCTGAACTTTTTAATCCATCTGGGGTTGACTTGTTAAACCCAAGCTTCATTTAGAGCGTATTTTAGTCTAACGGTATGGGAAATATCATGGCCAAGGTTCGGGATTTGGTATCTGAAATGCTGTTGTAGGATTAGCATAGCTCTACCTGATGTTCACTTTGTGACTGCTTCATACTACCATCAGGAAGGAGGTACACAATTCAGGGACAGCTTCTTCCCCTCTGCCATTTGATTTCTGAATGGATATTGAACCTATGAACACTACCTCACTACGACTTTCTATTTTAAATATGTACCGTAAAGAGAGGAGTGTCTGAGCTGAGAAACTGTGGCTGCTGAAGACAATTGTAGTGTTGCTATCAAAGGAGCTGATTTGAATTCAGATTATTGTCATGTATAGTAGAGTGCATTGAAATTCCTTGCTCTTGTGAGGCTTTCATAGTAAACATGGTAGTAGTAAATACAACAATAAATAGAGCAACAAGTACAAAACTTAACAGCAGTGTGGATATCACCATCACCATCATCATCATCACCATCATCACCACCATCACCATCACCATCACCATCATAACCACCATCACCATCATCATCACCATTACCACCACCATTACTATCACCATTATCACCAGCATCACCATCACCATCATCACCATCACCATCACCATCACCATCATCATCACCATCATAACCACCATCACCATCATCATCACCACTACCACCACCATTACTATCACCATTATCACCAGCATCACCACCACCACCATCATCGACGTCACCACCATCGTCACCACCACCATCAATGTCACCATCATCACCAATATCACCATTATTATCCTCATTATGTGTCGTGTATTTCATTGACCATGATTGTTCTTGGCAAATTTTTCTGCAGAAGTGGTTTGCCGTTGCCTTCTTCTGGGCAGTGTCTTTACAAGTCGGGTGACCCCGGCCATTATCAATTCTCTTCAGTGATTGTCTGGTTAGCATCAGTGGTTGCATAACCAGGACTTATGATATGCGCCAACTGCTCATATGACCATCCACCACCTGCTCCAATGGCTTCATGTGACCTTGGTTTGCGGGGGGAGGTGTTGGAGGTGATGGTGGGCTAAGCAGATACTACATACGTTATCTCTTTCATTCCCAGGATCATTCAAGGGTGAGCTGCAGGCTAGTGGAGGGAAGGACCACCTTACAACTCCACCACCCCGCCACTCAGGTGCCGGATATAGCAGTGCAGAAAGAAATGCTGAACTGACGGTTATGGCAGAGGCAGGCATTTATCCTGTTGTTACTTGTGGATGGAGATGATTGCACAGGCTGCATATTGTATATCATTCCCAAAATCTAGTCAATAAAACCAAAATTGGGAAGTGGTGAGCAATGCAGAACCACTACTTAGTGTGTCTGATGTCAGCAAATCAGTGGTAGTTGAAATAGAGTGTAAGGTCAGACACATTGGTAGAAGGAATATAGACACAGACTATTTTCTAAATCGGGAGCGAATTCAGAAATCAGAAGAGCAGAGGGACTTTGGAGCCCTGGTGCTGAATACCCTAAGGGTTAACTTGCAGGTTGATTCAGTAGTAAGGGAGGTAAATGTAATGTTAAAATTCAAAGTAAATTTTATTGCCAAAGTTATATATATGTCACCATATACAACCTTGAGATTCCATTTTCTTGTGGGCATACTCAGCAAATCTACAGAATGTAACTATAACAGAATCAATGTTAGCATCCATTTCAAGAGGTCTAGGATAAAAAGAGCAAAGATGTAATGCTGAGACTTAAGGCATTTTTCAGACTGCACCTAGAGTATTGTGAGCAGTTTTGGACCTCGTTTCCGAGAAAGATTGTGCTGGCATTGGAGAGGGTCCAGAGAAAGTTCACAAGATTGATACTGGGAATGAAAGAGTTGATGTATGGAGAACATTTGATAGCTCTGGGTCTGTACTTGCTAGAGTGTAGACAAAGAGGGGGCCGGGGATGTCATTGAAACCTGCCGAACATTGAAAGGCCTGGATAGAATTGACATGGAGAGGATATTTCCTTTGGTCAGGGAGTCTACAACCAGAGAGCACAGTCTCAATAGAAGGATGTCCCTTCAGAACAGAGGTGAGGAAGAACTTCTTTACCCAGAGACCATAAGACACAGGAGCAGAATTAGGTCCTATCCGCCATTCAATCCTGTCTGAATTATTAACCATCACAATCCCATTCTTCTGCCTTCTCCCTGCAACTTTAACACCCTTACTAATCAAGAACCTATCAACCTTCGCTTTAAATATACCCAATGACTTGGGCCTCCATAGCCATCTGTGGCAGTGAATTTCACTATCTGTCTAAAAAAAATCCTCCTCATCTATGTTCTAAAGGAACATACTTCTATTCTGAGGCTGAACCTGGATTCCCCACTACAGGAAACATCTTCTCCATGTCCATTCTATCTCGGTCTTTAAATATCTGAGGGGTTTCAATGAGGGCACCATCGTAGCACAGCAGTTGGCACAACACTGTTACAGCTCAGGGCATCTGAGTTAAGGGTTTGTGCAATCTCTCCGTGACTACGTGGGATTCCTCTGGGTGTTCCAGTTTCCTCCCACAGTCCAAAGAGATACCAGTTTGATTATTAGATTATTGGATTATGAGGACACGCAGTCCTCTTTTATTGTCATTTAGTAATGCATGCATTTAGAAATGATACAATATTCCTCCGGTGTGATATCACAAAACACAGGACAGACCAAGACTGAAAAACTAACAAAAACCACATAATTATAACATATAGTTACAACAGTGCAACAATACCATAACTTGATGAAGAACAGGCCATGGCACAGTAAAAAAGTTCAAAGTCTCTCGAATGTCCCACATCTCACGCAGATGGAAGAAGGAAGAAAACTCTCCCTGCCATGCCCGACCACAGTCTGACTCTGAGTTGTCCGAAAACTTCGAGCCTCCGATCAGCCCTCCGACACCGAGTACTGAGCGCCATCTCTGCCGAATGCTTCGACCCCAGCCTCGGTCACCAGCAGCAGGCAAAGCCGGGAATTTTGGGGCCTTTCCTCCGGAAGATTCTCGATCGCCCAGTAACAGCGGCAGCGAACCGGGCATTTCAGAAATTTCTCCAGATGTTCCTCTGCTTCTTACGTCTGTCTCCATCAAATCAGAATTGTCCACGGCCCCTATTTAACAGAGACAATATCATTTCACCAGAGAGCTGCGTGCGCTGCGTCGCTCCGCCATCTTCTTCTCCCGCCTACAGGTCATTGTAAATTGTCCTGTGGTTAGGCTCATGTTAGAGGTGGGTTGCTGGGCTGGAACTGTCTGCATCTCCAACTACATCACATAAGGAGTGCAAAACTGCTTACAGTTCTCCAAGGGCAGTCTCATCAATGCTTTATAAAGCTTCAGCATTACATTTTTGCTTTTATATTCTAGTCCGCTCCAAGTGAATGGTAATGATGTATGTGAATTCCTTATCACCTCCTCAGCCTGTGAACTTTAATATTGGTGAATCTGTGGAATTCATCACCAACTGGAGGTTGATCGGTTCTTGATTAGTAATGGTGTCTAAGCTTATGGGGAGAGGACAGGAGAATGGGATTGAGAAGGAAATATGATTGGGTGGTGGAACAGACTTGATGGGACAAATGACTCATGTCTTATGGTCAAACCTGGGGTTGGAGGGCTGTACGATAAACTCCTGTCCCATCGTTTCGGCCCGCACTCAAAGAATGACTGGTCTGTATTGATGACTTTGTGTTTTGATGTTTTTATATTTGTGTGTTGGGGGAGGGGGCATTTGATGTTTGCCTTTGAATGGGTTTGAACGGGTTCCATGGTGTTTCTTTGTTTTGAGGCTGTCTGTGGGAAGATGAATCTCAGGGTTGTATAATGCATATGTACTTTGATAATAAATGTACTTTAAATCTTTGAATCTTGAATCTCTTGGCTCTTCATTTCCAGTGACTGAGTCTGAGCTCCTTGACTGAGATGTTTTCTGTTTTGTTTTAAATACCCAGGTCTCTGGCAAAATGGATGAGAATCAATTTGTGGCCGTGACCAGCACCAATGCAGCCAAGATTTTTAACTTGTACCCGAGGAAGGGCCGTATCGCTGTGGGTTCGGATGCAGACCTTGTCATCTGGGACCCTGACATGGTCAAGACAATCACTGCAAAGAATCATAACCTGGTGGGTTGCCCGGGTTCTGCTGCAGTTCATGTGACATCACATGAGCAATGGGTCATGTGGTCTGTGAGCTTCTACACAAACCATTATGTTCACTGCTCATTTATACACGTACTGTACTCAAATACTGACCAGGACTTATGCTGGAGTTGCTCCGTCTCCACTGCCAAAAGAACAAAGGAAATGGAACATCACCATACAGGAACAGGCTCTTTGGCCCATATGTCTGTGCTGAGCATGATGCCAATTTAAACCGTGCCTTGCCTGTACCTGGTCGAAATCCCTGAATTCGCTACCTGTTTGAGTGTCTGTTTAAAAGCCCTTCATTGTATCTGTTTCTACCATCTAGCCGAATGAGGGGAGATTTGATATAGTTTTATATACTTCTATCTTTGGTATAGAGGGTAAATACAAGCAGGCTTTTTTTCAACTGAGGTTGGGTGAGACTACAACTAGAAGTCATGGGTTAAGAGTGAGAGGTGAAATGATTAAGGGGAACCAGATTTGGGGGGGGTGCAGTTCTACACTCAGAGTGATCAGAGTCTGGAAGAGGCTGCCAGTGGGAGTGGTGGTGGTTTGAATTCAACATTTAAGAGAGGTGTGGGGAAGTATATGGATGTGCGGGCAGTGGAGGGTTTTGGTCCAGGCACAGGATGATGGAACTAGGCAGGATAATAGTTTGGCACAGACTAGATGGGCAGAAGGGCCTGTTCCTGTGTTGTAGTGTTCTATGCCTTTATGACACTTCTCCATTCAGTGTGTTCCAGGCTGTGTGTGTGTGTGTGTGTGTGTGTAATGAACCTACCACATTAATCTGTTTTAAACTTACCCCTTCTCCTAAAGCTGTGCCCTCTAGTGGGGGCGTGGAGAAAGACACTGACTACTTACCCTATCTGTGCCTACTCATTTTGTATGCCGCCCCCCCCTCAGCCTCCAGAGAAAACTGTCCAAGTTTGTCCAGCCTCTCCTTATAGTTAATAGTCTGTAACCGAGGCACCATTCTGGTGATTCTCTTCCGCACCCTCTCTACAGCCACCCCACTGTGTTGCTTTTACAGAGGTGACTTAACGCTAGTGCACGCCCAGTACACTTTCTCTCTTGTTGCATCCAGGCAGTGGAGTACAATATCTTTGAAGGGATGGAGTGCCGTGGTGGCCCTTTGGTAGTGATCAGCCAAGGGAAGATAGTCCTGGAGGATGGAATAATGCATGCTTCCGAGGGCTCTGGGCGCTATATCCCCAAGAAGGCATTCCCCGACTACGTGTACAAGAGGATTAAAGCAAGGAGCAAGGTAAAGGGTTTTCTGTCGTTTATTTGTCAAGAATAGCTTTATTTGTGACATGTACATCGAAACATAGAGTGAGATGCATCATTTGCATCAACAGCCAACACGGTCCAAATGTTTACTGGGGGCAGCCGGCAAGTGTAGCCATGCTTCCGACCGCCAACATAGCATGCCCATCATTTACTAATCTTTATTAATCTGTGCATTTTAGGAATGGGGGTTTCCGAATGAAAACTCCATGTGGTCATAGCTAGAATGTGCAAACTCCTTACAGACAGAGGCAAGCATGCTAGCTGCTATGCTGCCCCCAACTTTATTGGGGTGAGAATGCATGGCTGTCAGTTTCTAGCATTTTGCATGCAGTTCCACACTTCCCTCCAGACTCTATGTTTTGCCCTGAGTGAGCGAAGTGTCGTGCTTTCCTGTCTGGAAAAGTTCCCTGTAATTGGAGACCAATCCCACGTTACCCTTGGAGACAGCTGCTGTACTGATAAATAATTCGTTCATTAGAACATAGAAGAGTACAGCAGAGATATAGGCATTTCAGCCCGTTGTACCTGTGTTGACCACGGTGCCAATCTAACCCATTGGCTTGCAAATATTATAAGACCATAAGACGTAGGAGCAGAATTGGACCATTCAGCTCATCGAGCCTCTCCCGTCATTTCATCATGGCTGATTTATTGTCTCTGTCAACCTCATTCTTCTGCCTTCTCCCAACAACCTTTGGTGTTCTTACTAATCAAGAATCTGTCAACCTCAACTTTAAATATACCCAATGACTTGCCCTCCTCAGCTGTCAGTAGGAATTAATTCCACAGATTCACCATCATCTGGCGAAAGAAATTCCTCCTCATTTTTGTTCTAAAGGAATGTCATTCTTAATTTGAGGCTGTGCCCTCTGATCTTAGACTCCCTCATTATAGGATCAGTTCCCTCTGTGATCATGGTCTGATTAAATCTCTGTCATATCTACTTCTTTCACCTAAGCTGGCAGCATATTCCAGCCACCTGCCACTCTTAAAAACTCCATAAATGTCTTTAAAACTTTCCCCTTTTCATCTTAAGTGAATGTCCCCTTAGCATTTGACTCTTCTGCCCTGGGGGTGGGGGGGCGGGGTAGAGACGACTATGGTGGTCCACTCTATCTGTGTCCCTTATAATTTTATATCCTTTTCTCAAGTCGTACCTGAGCCTTCAGTGTTTCAGAGAAATCAATCCAAGTTTGTCCCTTATAGCTAATGTTCTCTTATCCAGCCACCATTCTGGTGATTCTCTACTGCATCCTCTCCAAAGCCTCCACATGCTTCCTGTAATGCGACAACCAGAATTACACATACTGCTCCAAGTGCAGCCTAACCAGTTTTCTACGATTGCTGTAGTCCTGTGCTAACTATAACTTACTTTAAGATAAACCATGGTCTTTCTATCTATTCTTCACATAAAGGTTGCTTTCATTTTTGTGACTTTGATCAGCAGTTTAGTTCCAAACCTAACTGTCTAGCCGGAGACAAGGCCACTTCTCTGCTCCTTCTACCCAAATACAGTGTTGATAATCATATAAAAAAAAACGCAAACCTGCAGTTGCTGAAAATATGAAGTAAATTAAGAAAATGTTGCTGGCATTTTGCCAGCAGGTCAGGCAAGTTCAAAGTATAGTTATTATCAAAGTATATATACATGATACAATCTTGAGATTCATCCCCTAACAGGGACAAAACAAAGAAATTCAAAAGAACCCATAAAAAAAAATCACCAGACACCCAAAAATCAAATCATGCAAACAATAATTGCAAGTATATAGTGCACTGAACTGAAGATCACAAACACAGTTGACCCCAGACCCTAGTTCAGTTCAGTTCAGAGCAGAGCAGCAAGCTGAACCTTGCCTCGGGCTATCACACCCTGACCTTTTCAATGTGGCTGGGCACTTAAATTTTCCAAACTCTGGGTGCAGTGGCATCAGTAAGCTCTGGGGTGTGGACCCTGCTGCCTGGATTCGGCCTGTACCCGACCTTTCCAATTCAGCCCCTCATTTAAACTGATGTCCAAACGTTGGGTTCAGTTGCTTTGGTATTTCCTGGGGCCTGGGGCCTGGACCCTGCCACCTGGATTCAGCCTGTACCTGGCCACCTTTCCAATTCGGCCTGGCGTTTAGATTGGTCAAACCTGAGGCCTTGCACGCTTATGGCTGCGGCAATGTCGCTAGCCAGTTGTTGAGGTTCAACAGCACCATCTTAAACCAGCATATGTGGAAAGAGAAAGATAGTTAAGTTTCCAGATTTGGCAAGGGCTCTTCGACCTGAGATGTCGACTGTTTCTCTCACCACATGTGCTGTCTGACCTGCTGTGTATTCGTGCATTTTTTGTTTTTTTGTTACAGCAACAGATGTTCCTGAACAGTCTCTGGCAAGAAAGACTTCCATTTCTGCCCTGATTCTTATAATCTTGAGACCACAAAACATTTTAACATCTGATGGGGTCCTTCAATCCCGAAAGCACTGCAGGCAGGCACTACAAAGCAAACGGCTAAATGTTGGATTTTAGTGTGGATGACAGAGAGAGAACTGTTGGTCAAGGTGATGAGGTTATTTTCTTGCTCTTAAAACAACACTGTGAGCTCTTTGCACACTCCCGCGGGCCTCTACCTGCCATCCGAAAGGAGACAGGCCTGCCAGGTTGGGGACATCTGTGAAGCTTGATTTTCCTTGCTGCCAGGAGAAGCCTATATAGGAGGCTGTTCATTCAGGGCCTTACTTTATTTTGAGTCTTTGTGGGAGAAGGGGGGGCACGTAGTGTTGACTGAAAGCAGTGGACAGATGTACCCATTGCCCTGATATAGGGTGTGTGGTTTTACCCTCTCTCCCATGAGTGAACTTTGACCCTGCATCTTTTCTTTCTCCTAGTTAACAGAACTGCGAGGTGTCCCCCGGGGTCTCTATGACGGCCCTGTCTGTGAGGTTTCAGTGACTCCTAAATCCGTCACGCCCGCTTCCTCTGCAAGGACCTCACCTGCAAAGCAGCAAGTACCCCCAGTTCGGAACCTTCACCAGTCAGGATTCAGTTTGTCTGGTAAATGTGTGTTTCCTCTTTTATTCTGTCTTGGCATTTAAAATTGTGTTTGCATTAACAAAATGTCTGACATTGGTGTTGGGAGGGGAGGGAGGGAGGAGGGAGCGTCGACTCAGACCATGAGAGGCCTGCGTCGGGCATTTTCATGCCTTACAAAGCGCAGAGTGGAAGTCTGTGTGGGGCGCCACTCCTCGCACAGACTCGAGCAATGTGTGATTAAGTGCCTTGCTCAAGGACACAAACACGCAGCCAGAGCTGAGGCTCGAACTAGCAATCTTGAGGTAACTAGACGAACACCTTAACCACCTGGCCACAGGAAGTAGTTGGGTTCCCTTGCATTATTAATCATGGAAGGTCAGTGTGCAGGTGTTGCATTGCTTTATTATTGTCACACGTACCAAGATACCATGAAAGGCTCGTCTTGCGTACTGCTCATACAGATCAAGCCATCACACAGTGTATTGAGGTAGAACAAAGTGCAGGTAAACAATGAAGTGTAAGATCATAAGGAGGCATGGTAGCATAGTGGTTAGCACCATGTTTTACGGTACTAGCGACCGGGGTTCAATTCCCGCCGCTGCCTGTAAGGAGTTTGTACGTTCTCCAGGTGGGATTCCTCTGGGTGTTTTCTAAAGATGTGCTGGTGGGTAGGTTAATTGTCCCGTGATTAGGCTAGGGTTAAATTGGGGGTTGCTAGGTGGCACGGCTCAAAGGGCCGGAGGGGCATATTCTGCGCTGTATCTCAATAAATAAGTAAATAAATAGATATGTGAGGTGAAGAGTCAATCTTAACATGCAAAACGTCTATTCAGATAGAGTCTGATAGTGTAAATGTAACTTTGCTGGATCAAATAACAACAGCACAAAAAGATCGTTACTTATCTTTTCACCAGTTTATTTCTTCGAGCTCAGCCGGCGAGTGAACTTGGACCCGACATCAGAGAGAGAATCTTTCTCATCTCCCCGGCAGTTCTACAAGTTCACTGCCTGATGTCAAAATTGTCAGAAGTTATGAGGCCACTGATACAAAAGAACAATCAATTTGATAACCATTCCGGCCAAGTCAATGGACTATTGATGCAAAAGTACAATCAATTTATTAGACACTCCAGCCATCTTAATTAAAGAAAGGAATGTCCTACCTGGTTTGTTGGAGCCACAACTTAATTACAAAGATAAGAACATCCGTCAAATTTATGCTTTAATTAAGAAAGGAATGTTCTGTCTAATTTCCATCAGGTACTGCTTTTTGTCAAAATCAAAAGGTGTGAAAAGCCCAGAGACATCTTATGTGGATCTGGGTGAACTTTAACCCTGATCTTGCTCCAAAGAAGGCAGCTGTGAGACATTATTCAAACACACTGCAGTCACAGACATAGTCAGTACTGAATCCATTGTTTACAGGAATCTTGAGAATCCCCCATTCCCTTAAACTTTATCAATAGTAGTGGCAAACACGAAGAATTCTGCAGATGCTGGAAATTCAAGCAACACACATCAAAGTTGTTGGTGAACGCAGGTGCTAGAGATGCGCAATAGCAGTGGGATAGTTTAATTGTCATTCAACCATACATGGATACCTGTGAATACAGCCAATTGAAACAGCGGTACTCTGGGGCCAGAGTGCAAAATGGTCACACACAGTCCAAGGCATACATAAGATATCAGTAAAATACAGCCACCCCATTCTGCAGGGATAACATTGCCTTTGTGAGGAGGTGTCTAACGGGGAACACCAGACTTGGGGATCCAAGAGGGAAGATGGACACCAACAAAGAGAGGGCGGCTGGCTCCAACTGCAGAGTGAGAAAGCACCCGCTAGAGATCTAGGACATGGGATCCATGGGTCCCTAACGTTAACTGAGGGGTCCGTGGAACCTAGGCTGGGAATCCCTCATCTTGAGCTTTACACCTGCAGCCCGGGACATTATGGTCATCTTGCTTTGGGGGTTGGCCAGTTCACTGTAACTCAGAAGAGGTGGCATCCATCTTTAAAGACCCTCACCATCCAGGACATGTCCTCTTTTACTGCTACCATCAGGGAGGAGGTACAGGAGCCTGAAGACCTCCACTTAATGTTTTAGGAGCATACTTTTCCCCTCTGAATGGTCTATGAATCTGTGACTGCTACCTCACTGTTCTTGTTTTGCACTACTTTGTATTGTAGCACAGTAATTTTTTGTCTTGCCCTGTACTGCTAGCACAAAGCAACAAATCTCACAAAATATTTCACTGGTACTCTTGATCCTGAGGAGAGCCCTCTGTCTGGTGGTCAGCTGTAAATGTGCAGGGGATTTGACCACTGATAGATCATGCAACTTTGGCCGGGTCCAGAGAATATAACGGAAGGCTGGCCCTCCCATACCCAATTGGCACCAACCACCAGAGGTGGCATTGATAATCGACCCATTCCACCCTTGCACCTATACAGCAGGGAATTAGGCCATTTAGTCCACCTCAACCATTGTGTCCACCAAACTAGTCACATTTGCCTACGTTTGGCCCATATTCCTCCAAGCCTCTCGTACTCATGCACTAATCCAAATATCATTTGAATACTGTTTTTGTACTGGTCTCAGCCACTGTAATTTTAACTCAAAAGTTCAAAGTTATTTTTTTTTTCAAAAGTACATACTGTATGCGTTGCCATATACTTTCACGACATTAATTTTCTTGCAAGCATTCACAGTGGAGCAAAGAAGTTGAAAGATTCAAAGTACATTTATTATCAATGTACGCAGTATACAACCCTGAGAATCATCTTCCCCACAGACAACCATGAAACAAAGTAACACCATGGAACCCGTTCAAAGAAAAACATCAACCCCCACCGCGTGCAAACAAAAAAAAAACAAATCACACAAATGGCACAAAAAATTGCAAAAATCACAATATAAAATCCAAAATTGAAAGAGGCAAAAGTGTTTGTTGTCTGCGGGTTGCCCCAATCAGAATTGACCAAATTAGCAACAAAGAAAGGAGCGGCCAGAAACCAGAACTACAACAAAATCAATAAAAAAATCTACGCATAAACAAAGACTAACAACGACTGAAGTATAAAGAAAGACAAATTGTGTAAATACAATAAATAGGTAACTAAATGATTAATAGATACTAAGAACACGAGTTGTGGATGCCTTGTAAGTGTATCTATAGGTTGTGGAAGTCTTGGACAGTTGAGTACCCAAGAGCTGCCACCAATGTGTTAGGGTGGTGTTTGTGGGGAGGTGTCCCACTTTGTGCAGACCTAACTCCTCCTCTCCTCCCCGCCAGGTGCGCAGGTAGACGACAACCTCCCTCGCCGTACTGGCCAGCGCATCGTGATGCCTCCTGGTGGCCACGCGAACATTACAACGCTCGGATGATCGCCCCGGTCGTTCACTGGTGCTGGTGAAGCTATCATCGTTCCTTCCATTTTTGTTTTTTTTCCCCCCCGTTTTTATTTTGGAAGAGCCTGTGACAGTTACTGTGGACAAGCAATCCTGGGTTCACGAGTACCTTTCCAGTGTTACATTAATCGACAACTTGTTGCCGTGAGGGAGCTTTGCGCTCTCTCTCCTCAAATCCATGTTCTGATGTGACGAGGTGCCCCAGGGTAGCTGGCTAATTTGAGAAACAAAGCACCTTGACTGAGGGAGGTAGGAGTGAATTCCAGAGACCCTCTGTGCAATGGAAGCATTGTTGTGGCAGACGTGTGAAACCTGAACCGGTGGGGAGGAGGGGTGATGTCGAGACAATGTGTGCGTGTGTCAGACCCCAGTCTGTTCTCAGTAGACACAGTATGGGATGCACAGTATAGCATTAGTATTTTAATTAGAAATGATTTTACTCATTGATTCATCACTTTTAAATAATACATATTTACTCACATTTTATTTAAATTTCACTAAGTGTGAAGAACATTCGTTTCCATAAAACTTGGTGCTTATTGAAAAGCAGGAGGTATAGGAACTGTAAAACTGAGATGGTGCCTGTGTATAAGTCTGGAAATAGATGTTGGTTTACATTTTCAATTTTGGCTGCTTGAACAGTGGAGGACGCTTTGAATCCCCTCTATCACCCAGCTTCAATATTCTTCCTCAGAAGACTATTGGGAACAGTTTGATCATAAGCTGTGGAGTAACCATCACATGGTGAAGTATTTGCACGTGTGCACACAGCAGAAAAGTGGTGACCCATGTGAGGCCGTGCCGGAAACCACAAAGATGGATCTTTAGATAATAAAGTAACGCTCACAGAATGCTGAGTTTCTCGACAGGTCAGGCAGTATCTATGGGAACGTTGACGTTTTGGGTTGGGACGCTTCACCAAACCTGATGAAGGGTTTCAACTTGATAGGTTCTTGATTGGTCAGGAATACGGGGAGAAGGCAGGGGTTTGGGGCTGAGAGGGAAAAAGGATCAGTCATGATAAAATGGTGGAGCCAAATGGTCTAATTCTGCTCCTATATGATGAGACTCTATAAGGGATTCCCAAGCTGGGGTCTACAGACCTCCTTGCTTAATGATATTGGTCCATGGCATAAAAAAAAGGTTGGGGACCACTTCTCCTCACCAATCCTGATGAAGGGTCTCAGCCTGAAACATCAACTCTTTATTTCTTTCAGTAGATGCTGCCTGACATACTGAGGTCCTTGAGCATTTTGTGTGTGTTACTCTGGATTTCCAGCATCTGCATAATCTCTTGTGTTGATCTTTAGATAAAAGGATATTCCGCATAACAAGCTTACACCTTCAGTCAGTTTTTATCCAGAAGAAGTGGGAGGAAATTTCTCCTCCCTTGTGTGTGATGAGTGCAGGTTTTAGCGATGTGATCCGTCGTGAACTCTGCCTTGAGAAAGTCTGTCCCTTTAGGACCAGGTTTCAAAGCAAGAGTTATAAGAAGGTGTAACAATATTGTGTGTGTGCGATGCATGCTGTATAGAGAGAGAGAAAGAAGAGTTTCTACCCCGAGGTATCTTCCTAGCTCCCTGTGGTTTGTGCTGCCCCCTCTCCTAGTGTGCTGCCTTACTTTGATCTCCAGCCGATGGGACTTCACTGCTGTCTTCCTCTCTGGGTGCTTTGGTCCACTTTGGCCAGCTTTCAATGTGATTTTTTTTCAGACCGCCAGCTAACAGCATGTCCATTGATAGCTAGTTTGAGTTTATCACCGAATAAGCCTCCTGCTACCTGGGCAGTTTTGTAGGTTAATTGACCGCAGTGACTTGATGCTCTGAAATTCATGGCAATTATGAAATGTAGTCTTGATGGATTTTTACATACAAGCCCTGTATTGCATTTTCCTGAAGAGGTGGGAACCAATGTGCGTAGTTGCATTACCGTTGGAAGGGTTAAGGATAATGCCCTTGTCTGTTTTGTCCCCTCGTACACTGTTGTGTTGAATGAAGTTGTGATTTGTTCCTCGAGAGAAGGCTGAAGACGAATAAAGTTTTACTGACCTGAACTCACAATAAAACAAATTGCTGTTTGACCGTCTAAGTGTGGTGGTGTTTGATGCCGGATTCTGGAGGTGTGCCTGACCAGTGCTTTTGGGTTAGGCAGCGTGCAAGACATGCATGTCACGCTCGTCCTGAATCTTCAAGTTCAAGTTTATTGTCAATCATCCATATGCATGTAGATTCAAAGATTTAAAGATTGAAAGTACATTTATTATCTAAGTATGTATGCAGTATACAACCCTGAGATTCGTCTTCCCACAGACAACCACAAAATAAAGAAAACCCGGAAACCCATTCAAAGTAAAGCATCAGCTAAACAAAATAATCCTCTGGGGCCAGGGTGCAAAACACAGTACTTGCTTATAGTCACATTTAGTACATAGAGTAGCAATAAAGCACAATGCAGTTAATACAAAATAATATTAGCATAATTCCCTAAGTAGCATGGCCTGAAGATTGATGGTGCATGGGATGTTGTCCTGGAGCTATGTTTCTGTAAGAGCAAGGATGGAACAGTTCCTCATCTCACTCTGGGTCAGTTGCAGAGGAAGGTAATCCAGTTCAGATTCCAGGGAATGAACTTGGGAGAGCCGGCATTTTAACCTAGCATGGAGTTCAGTGTTCTTGCTGCTCTTCTGTTTTCTGTCAGGGTCTTGTGATCATGAGGGTCTTTGTGGTGGTTAGCACAACGCTTTACAGTATGAATAATCCGGGTTCAATTCCTGCCGCTGCTTGACAGGAGTTTGTACATTCTCCCCGTGACCATGTGGGTTTCCTCTGGGTGCTCCAGTTTCCTCCCACAGTCCAAAGACATACAGGTTCATTAGTTACTTGGTCATCTGTAAATTGTCCCATGATTAGGCTAGGATTGGATTGGCAGGCAGTGTGGCTGAAAGGACCAGAAGGGCATATTCTGTGCTGAAGCTCAATTTTAAAAAAAAGTCAAAAACGTGAAAGAAAAACATTTGCAGTATTTCATAAACATGAGAAATTCTGCAGATGCTAAAAATCGAAAACAACACATGCAAAATTCTGGAGGAACTCAGCAGGTCAGGGAGCATCTGTAGAAATGAATAAACAGTCACTGATTTGAGCTGAGACTCCCTTCAGGACTGAAAAGGAAGAGGGAAGATGAGGAATAAAAAGGTGGAGGGAGGGGAAGGAAGATAGCTAGAAGGTGATAGGTGAAGCTATAAGACCTCAAGATATAGGAGCAGAAGTAGGCCATTCGGCCCATCGAGTCTGCTCCACCATTCAATCATGGGCTGATCCAATTCTTGCAGTCATCCCCGCTGCCCTGCCTTCTCCCCACACCCTTTGATGCCCTGGCTAATCATGAACTTATCTATCTCTGCCTTAAATGCACCCAGTGACTTGGCCTTCACAGCCCTCAAGGCAACAAATTCCACAGATTTACCACCCTCTGACTGAAGTAATCTCTCCGCATCTAAATTGACGTCCTTCAGTCCTGAAGTCATGCCCTCTTGTCCAAGACTTCCCTACCATGGGAAATAACTTTGCCATATCTAATCTGTTCAGGCCTTTTAACATTTGAAATGTTTATGAGATTCCTCCTCATTCTCCTGAACTCCAGGGAATGGAGCCCAGGAGCTGCCAGCATTCATCATTCCTGGAATCATTCTCGTGAATCTTCTCTCAACCCTCTCCAATGTCAGTATATCCTTTCTAAAATAAGGGGCCCAAAATGCACACAATACTCCAAGCGTGGTCTCACGAGTGCCTTATAGACCCTCAACATCACATCCCTGCTCCTATACTCTATACCTCTAGAAATGAATGCCAACATTGCATTCGCTTTCTTCACCACCAATTCAACTTAAGAGTTTAACCTTTAGGGTATCCTGCACAAGGACTCTTAAGTTCCTTTGCATCTCTGCATTTTGAATTCTCTCCCCATCTAAATAATAGTCTGCTTGTTTATTTCTTTCACTAAAGTGCATGACCATACACTTTCCAACTTTGTATTTCATTTGCTACTTCTTTGCCCATTCCCTAAACTATCTAAGTCTCTCTGCAGGCTTTCTTTTTCCTCCACACTACCTGCTCCTCCACCTATCTTTGTATCATCGGCAAACTCAGCCACAAATACATTAGTCCCATAGTCCAAATCATTGATATACATTGTAAAAAGCAGCGGTCCCACCACCGACCCCTGTGGAACTCTACTGATAACCGGCAGCCATCCAGAATAGGATCCCTTTATTCCCACTCCCTGTTTTCTGCCAATCAGCCAATCTTCTACCTGTGTTTATAACTTCCCTGCAATTCCATGGGCTCTTATCTTGCTAAGCATCCTTGTGTGCGGCACCTTGTCAAAGGGCTTCTGAAAATCCAAGTACACCATGTCTACTGCATTTCCTTCATCTATCCTGCTTGTAATTTCCTCAAAAGATTGCAGTAGGTTAATCAGGCAGGATTTTCCTTTCAGTAAACCATGCTGGCTTTGGCCTATCTTGTTATGTGCCTCCAGGTACTCCGTAATCTCATTCCTAACAATCGATTCCAACAACTTCCCAACCACTGATGTCGGGCTAACAGGTCTATAGTTTCCTTTCTGCTGCCTCCCACCTTTCTTAAATAGTGGAGCAACATTTGCAATTTTCCATTCATCCGGTACAATGCCAGAATCTATCGATTCTTGAAAGATCATTGTTAATGCCTCCGCAATCTCTCCAGCTACTTCCTTCAGAACTCGAGGGTGCATTACAGCAGGTCCAAAGAGATTTATCCACCCTCAGACCATTAAGCTTCCTGAGCACATTCTTAGTCGTAATTTTCACTGCACATACTTCCCTGACATTCTTGAATGTCCAGTATACTGCAGATGTCTTCCACTGTGAAGACTGATGCAAAATATGCATTCAGTTCCTCTGCCATCTCTGCGTCTCTCATTACAATATCTTCAGCATCATTTTCTATTAGTCCTATATCTACCCGCAATGCTCTTTAACCCTTTACATACTTAAAAAGCTTTTTTAAAAGATTTTTTTTAGATTATGAGGACACACAGTCCTCTTTTATTGTCATTTAGTAATGCATGCATTAAGAAATGATACAATGTTCCTCCAGTGTGATATCACAGAAACACAAGACAGATCAAGACTGAAAAACTGATAAAAACCACATTATTATAACATATAGTCATAACAGTGCAAAGCAGTACTGTAATTTGATAAAGAACAGACCATGGGCACGGTAAAAAAAAGTCTCAAAGTCTCTCGAAAGTCCCATCATCTCACGCAGACGGTAGAAGGAAGAAAACTCTCCCTGCCATGAACCTCCAGCACCGCAAACTTGCCAATGCAGCACCCTGGAAGCACCCGACCACAGCCGACTCTTGAGTCCGTCCGAAAACTTTTAGCCTTCGACCAGCCCTCTGACACCGAGCACCGAGCACCATCTTTGCCGAGCGCTTCGACCCCAGCCCTGGCAACAGGCAAAGCCGAGGATTTGGGGCCTTCCCCTCCGGAGATTTTTGATCGCACAGTAGCAGCGGCAGCAAAGCGGGCATTTCAGAAGTTTCTCCAGATGTTCCTCCGTGCTTCTCACATCTGTCTCCATCAAATCAGAATTGTGCACGGTTCCCTACTTAACAAATACAGATATCATTCCGGAGCGGCTGCACGCGCTGCCATCTTCTCCTCCCCTCCAGCTTTTAGTATCTTCTTTGATATTAGTTGCCAGCTTCCTTTCATAATTCGTCTTTTCCTTCCAAAATGACCTTCTTAGTTTCCTTCTGCAAGTTTTTAAAAGCTTTCCAATCCTCTATCTTCCCACTAGCTTTAGCTTTCTTGTATGCCCTCTCTTTTGCTTTTACTTTGGCTCTGACTTCACTTGTCAGCCATGGTAGCATCCTCCTTTCATTTGAAAATTTCTTCCTATCTGGAATATATCTATCTTGCACTTCCCGCATTTTTTTTTTTGCAGAAACTCCAACCATTGCTGCTCTGCTGTCCTTCCTGCTAGTGTCCCTTTTTCAGTCAACCTTGGCCAGTTCCCCTCTCATGCCATTGTAATTTCCTTTATTCCACTGAAATACTGACACATTGGAATTTAGTTTCTCCCTCTCAAGTTTCAAAGTGAACTCGATCATATTGTGATCACTGTCCCCAAAGGGTTCCTTAACCTGAAGCTCTCTTATCACCTCTGGTTCATTGCACAACATCCAATCCAGCACAGCCGATCCCCTAGTGGGCTCAACAACAAGCTGTTCTAAAAAGCCATCCCTTAGACATGCTACAAATTCTCTCTCTTGAGGTCCAGTACTGACCTGGTTTTCCCAATCCACTTTCATGTTAAAATCCCCAACGATTACCATGACATTGCCTTTCTGACACGCCTTTTCTATCTCCTGCTGTAATTTGTAATCCAGCTAAGTAGGAAAGCTAAAGGGCTGGAAAGAAAGCATCTGATGGGAGAGTGGACTATAGGAGAAAGAGATGAAGGAGGGGACTCAGAGGGACATGATAGGCAGATGAGAAGAGTTAAGAGGCCTGAGTGGGGAATAGGAGGGGGAGGAAAGATTTTTTTTACCAGAAGGAGAAACCTATATTCATGCCGTCAGGTTGACAGCTATCCAGACAGAATATAAGATATGGCTGCTTCACCCCGACAGTGGCCTCATCCTGGCACAAGAGGAGGCCTTGGACTGACATGTTAGAATGGGAATGGGAATTAAAATACTTGGTCACGAGGAGTTCCGCATTCAGCGGATGGAGCGAAGGTGCTCGATGAAGCAGTCCCCCAATTTGCATGGTTTGTCTGGCTTACCGTGCCTCTGTTTTTTTCTTGTGATTCAGTCCATAGTCACACCTCAGCCATACATGGAAAGTTGGAGGAACTCCGCAGGTCAGTACCATCTGTGGTGGGGAATAAACAGTTGACTTTTTGGGCCAAGACCCTTTATCAGGACTGAAAAGGAAGGAGAGAGAAGCCAAAATAAGAAGGTGGGGCTTGGGAAAAGAGTGCAAGCTGGCAGAGGGAGGAGGGTGATGTGACAATTGGAAGGGGTGAAAGGCTGAAGAAGGAGGAACCTGATTGCAGAGGAGAGTGGACCATGGGAGAAAGGGATGGAGGAGGGGAACCAGAGGGAGGTGATGGGCAGATCATGAGGGGGAGGAGAAAAGGGGTGAGAGGGTAAAGGGGTGTTTGGAGGAAGACAGAGGGGAGAGATTACCAGAAGTTAGAGAAATTGATGTCCGTGCCATCGGGTTGGAGATTACCAGCTCCTCCAATGTGCATTTAAGCTCAAACTGATCCCGGATGTCATTAGTCCCTGGGTCACCACCAGACCATTTCTGTCCCCACTTGTACTGGGGGAGTTCACTTATATTTGCCTTCTGTTGGAGTAATTCAAAAATCAAAGTTGGAGCTGGTCCGTTAACAGCAAGGAGATTTATTTCAGAGCTCCTGAAGAATGACCCACAATGCTTTCCGGTCTGTTTTACCCTACACAGAGTTTTGGCACACACATCACTGTTACAGTGCTTAGCACACATGGTCAATGTACCTTAAACATACTGTAATCAGGAGCCTAATTTCTAGCTGCTGTGTCCTGTTTGTTCAGCAGTTATAATCCACAAGTTCTCAACAGTATGTTTATTGCAAAACAAGAACATCATGTTGAGCTTTGCTTGGGCAAATTTACCTAACTCTTAATCTGCCTTCCTAACTCTATTAACTTGCCTAACTAACTATATTTGCCTAGCTAACTATAAATCTGCCCAACTCTATTAACCTACCTACATAACTCTTAACCTGCCTAACTAACTCTATTAAGCTGCCTACCCAACTGTTTACCTGCCTAACTCTTTTAACCTAACTCTTAATCTATGAATTTACCTGTTAATCTCCATTATTCCATTAATCTACCTAACACTTAACTCTGTTAACTAAGTAATTCCATTAACCTACCCAACTCTTGACCTGCCTGACTAATTCTATTAACCTACCTAACTACAAACTTGCCTAATTTTATTAACCCAACTCTACATGTCTAACTAATCTTATTAACCTGTCTAACACTACAAAGCTGCCCAAATATTCATCTTACGGTTCTGAACCTGCATGATTCAATTTTTCCATTATCTACCCCTCCAACAACTTTCTTCAAAGGTCTGTCAACCTTGTGGAAAGCCCCCCCCTAATGATTAAACTTACCAATACTTCTTTCAGTTGGATAATGTCCTGTTCTGGCTGGGGTTCTTGGGCCATGTGAGGGAGGATGGGACGTCAAACAGCACAGAACAGGAACTGGCCCTTTGACCCACAATTCTGTGCCAACCACACTGCTGTTTGATCCTGATATTTTTGTGATCCAAAGGAGAGGTCCCTTGGAAGTCAGGAATGTGGGATAAAGCTTACTATCGATAATTTATTAGGTGTTACAAGTGCGGAAAAGGACCAAGAAAGAGGAGCCGAGAGAACAAGGAAAAGACAAAGGAAAAAGTCGTGGTTGTTCCATACTCAGATCAGAGATAACAACTTTCCAGTGACAGCAATTAACCCATAAATAGTCAGATTCAAGTAGTTCAACTGATGCCAAAAACTAACAAGTTTCTAGAAAGATTCAGAAGCAATTCTACCATAATTACCGGAAAACCCACAAAACAATTACGAGTATATAGCTGATTATGTAAAAATACAAGCAAACATAGGTGAGTTAATGGCAAGAAAACTAACAACTCCACACTCCAATCCAACACTGCCAAGTCAAACTAATCCTGTCTGTCTACACATGATCCATTTCCCTCAATTCCCTGTGTGGGCCTGTCTAAATGCCACTATCCACCACTACCTCTGGCAGCTCTTCCAGGCACCCACCACTCTGTTAAACAAGAACACGTGCCCTGCACATCTTCTTTGAACTTACTCCTCTTGCCTTAAAACGTTCTCTCATATTTCATTTGGATGTTTTATCACTGGAGTTGCTGAATTGTTTCTTCTGTAATCTCATAAATAACTTTGCTTCTCAAACCCTTCTCATTTCACAAGGGCCATCTTTGGTTCGTTTGCTCACACGCTCCTGCTTCTGTCTTAAGGAGAGAATTGGACAATATTTAAAAAAAAATCCAACAAAAACACTTCAGATTCTGGAATTCTGACTTGAAACATTAACCGCTCTTTCCGCTGAACATGTGTGATCTGCTGAGCGTTAGCAATACTTTATCATGTTGTTTCACTTTAACTTTGCTTCTCTTTGCGGCCTGCAGTCAGTGAACAACACAGCGCTAAATTGAACTGAACAGAACTGTACTGAACATTTCTAGACTGTTTCAAGGATTCTGTGGTTTGATGTCTAATATTCAGTGTGTTATTCGCTCATAAGACCATAAGAGATAAGAGCAGAATTAGGCCACTTGGCTCATTGAGTCTGCTCTGCCATTTCATCATGGCTGATCTATTTTCCTCTCAACTGCGATCTCCTGCTTTTTCCCCGTATCCCCTGATTAGTCAAGAATCTATCAACCTCTGCCTTAAGTATACCCAATGACTTGGACTCCACTGCCATCACCATTTGCTGCTTGCATGATTTGTTCTTTTTTTCTTGCATGTTGGGTGTTTGATGTTTTCTTTGAACAGGTTCCACGATGTTTCTTTGTTTTGTGGCTGTCTGGGGGAAGATGAATCTCAGGGTTGTATACTGCGTACCTCCCTTGATGATAAATGCATTTTGAATCTTTGAATCCTTACTTTGGAGACTGCCCTCAGCTGCTCAGGTCTTTGTCTCTTCCCCAACCCTGGGCTCATCTACTGAGTCACAGTGTCTTACAGCATGGAAACAGGCCATTTGGCCTGCTGAGTCTATACTAGCCATCAAGCAATGCTCTTACACTTGGCATAGAGTGGACAGCCAGTGCCATTTTCCCCATGGGCAAAGTTAAACTGAGTGGGGGAAATTTAGGAGCATGGACTAGATGCACCAATGGGCCTGTTTCTGTGCTGAAGTTTTCTATGACTCTATGTCAGTGGTACGATTTTTTACACAAAGAATGGCGGTTGTTTGGAATGCACTGCTGGGGATGGTAGTGGAGGCTGGTACTTTAGGGACATTTAAGTGACTCTTCGATAAGCACGCGGTTGTAAGGAAAATGGAGGTTTATGGGCTGTGTAGAAGAGAAGGTTTAGATTGATTGTGGAGTAGGTTTATAGGGGTCAGCATAACATCATGGGCTGAAGGGCCAGTCCCTGTACTGTACTCTCCTGTGTAATCACATTTACATCTTTCCGCATTTCCATCAACTTGCCCCAGATTCCACCACTCTCCCACACACTTGGGGCAAGCAGCAGTGGCTAATTGACCAACACAGATGTCTTTGGGGACTGGGGCACCCACAGGAAACTCAGCAAGGTATTAGATTAGATTAAATTAGATTAGATTATGAGGACACGCAGTCCTCTTTTATTGTCATTTAGTAATGCATGCATTAAGAAATGATACAATATTCCTCCGGTGTGATATCACAGAAACACAGGACAGACCAAGACTGAAAAAATAACAAAAACCACATAATTATAACACATAGTTACAACAGTGCAAGCAATACCATAACTTGATGAAGAACAGGCCATGGCACAGTAAAAAAAGTTCGAAGTCTCTCGAATGTCCCACATATCACGCAGATGGAAGAAGGAAGAAAACTCTCCCTGCCATGCCCGACCACAGTCTGACTCTGAGTTGTCCGAAAACTTCCAGCCTCCGTACAGCCCTCCGACACCGAGTACCGAGCGCCATCTCTGCCGAATGCTTCGACCCCAGCCTCGGTCACCAGCAGCAGGCAAAGCCGGGAATTTTGGGGCCTTCCCTCCGGAAGATTCTCGATCGCCCAGTAACAGCGGCAGCGAACCGGGCATTTCAGAAATTTCTCCAGATGTTCCTCTGCTTCTTACGTCTGTCTCCATCAAATCAGAATTGTGCACGGCATCCTAATTACAAATACGATATCATTTCACCGGAGAGCTGCGCGTGCTGCGTTGTGCCGCCATCTTCTCCTCCCACCTATGAAGAATGGGTATGAAGAACATAAGACAAAAGCCTCTCCAAAGCCTCTGCATCCTGTTATGGCGCAACCGGAAATGAATGCAATACTCCAGATATGGCCTAACCAGAGCTTAGTAGGCTGTGTCATTTCTTTCTTGGACTCAACACCTTGACGAATCAAGGCAAGCATGCGATACATGTTCTTCTGCTGACGGGTCAACCAGTAGGAGAAGTAATGGCAATTTAAAAAAGTGGGGTCTGGGTAAGAGAATGAAATTTTGTAACTTCCTGGACACAGGCTCCAGCTACTGGATGAGTGCATCATTCTAGAGCAGGTTTTCCCAACCCGGAGTCCACAGACCCTTGCTTAATGGTATTGGTCCATGGTATAAGGAAGGTTGGGAACCCCTTCTCTAGAGGGAGTGACCACTTGGATGAGCATTTTGAGTAGTGGATTCATCCTGAGTAGTGGATTCCACCCAGTCCATCACGGGTAAAGCCCTCCCATTGGGCACACCTATATGAATCACTGTTGTAGGAAAGCAGCATCCATTATCAAAGATCCCCACCATCCAGGTCATGCTCTCTTCTTGTTGCTGCCGTCAGGTAGAAGGTACAAGAGCTTCAGGACTGGCACCACCAGGTTCAAGAAGAGTTACTACCCCTCAACCATCAGCCTCTTGAATAAAAGGGGATAACCACACTCACTTGTCTCATCATTGAAATACTCCCAGAAACAATGATTTCACTTTTAAGGGCTCTTTATCTCATCTAATGTCCTCATTACTTATATTTGCATTTGCACAGTTTGTTGTCTTCTGCACGCTGGTTGACCTCTCACTGATCCTGTTATAGTTACTATTCTGTAGATTTGCTGAGTATGCCAGCAGGACAATGGATCTCAGAGTTGAATACGGTGGCATGTATGGACCTTGATAGTAAAGTTTACTTTGAACTTTGAGGTCAAAGTGCAGGCTTTGGTGGGCATTGGTGTTCATGACTGAGGTGGATCATGTCAAGGTAGAGTTTAATTTCTCTGCTTTAATATTTTATTCAAAGTGGGTGGCCATAAAAGTAATGGAGGCCAGGGTGGTGGTATCCTCCTCCTGCAGGATGTGGGATATCCGATGTTCCTGCAGGAAGTGTGTCCAGATGCAGCTCCTGTCAGACTGTTCAAAGCAGATGGAGTTACAATGGACTCCCTGTGGAACACCCGTAATTCAAAGCTTTGTTCCTTGAGAGAAGGCCGAAGACGGATAAAGTTTTACTGATCTGAACTCACAATAGAACAAATTGCCGTTTGGTGGTGTTTGACGCCGGATTCTGGAGGTGTGCCTGACCAGTGCTTTTGGGTTAGGCTGCATGCAAGACATGCATGTCAGGCTCGTCCTTAATCTTCAAGTTCATTGCCAGTCATTCTAAATGCATGTAGATTCAAAGATTTAAAGATTGAAAGTACATTTATCATCAAAGTACGTATGCAGTGTACAGCCCTGAGATTCGTCTCTCCCCAGACAGACACAAAACAAAGAAACACCATGGAACCTGTTTAAGAAAAACAGCAAACCCCTAATGTGCAAAAAAAAAACAAATCGTGCAAAAGGCAAAAAAAGAGTGCAAAACACAGAATATAAAACAGCAAACCACGAAGTCAACGAAACAGTCCGGGAACGTTCAGTTCAGCTCAGCCTAGCACTGTGGTGATCAGTAAATGCAGGTTGCAGAACCAGCTCACCCTGATTAAAATGACATAAAATAGTAACGAGAAGGGAGCAACCAGAAAGGTGACACATTGTCCACTCCACAAATCACCTCGATTAAGCCCGCATGCAGAGAATGACAGAAAAGAAAGCGAGGAGACGGGTGACTGCATGATAGGCCAGAACGATAGTATAGGAAGCCTATTCAATGGCATTACCGTCACTGTCAGGAATGGTCGTAGAGGCAGATGCTTAAGGACAATGAAGAGACTATTAGGTAGGCATATGGGTGAAAGAAACATGGAGCTCTATGTAGGTGGGGAGGGTTAGATTGACCTTGGAGTGGACTAATAGGTCAGCACAACATTGTGGGCAAGTAGGGCTGTACTGTTCTATGTTCTGTACAGGACATGATCGTGCACTTAACAGGCACCACGACCACAGTCTTTCACATGCACTGCCAGTGATGCACAGTAGCGACAGTTTCTACCACCTACAGGATGCACTGCAGCCACATTTTTGGAAAGCTTAGACAGCACCCTCCAAACCCACAACCTCTACAGGCGAGGGCAACAGCAAGAAAAAAACTGGGATGCCACCACCCTCCAAACTGACTTGGAACTGTGTTTCTGTTCCTTCGCTGTTGTTGGGCCAAAATCCTGGAATCTCAGCCCTAACATCATTGTGGGTGTACCCACATCTCAAGGACTGCAGCGGTTCAAGAGGGCAGTTCACCACCAACTTCTCAAAGGCAACAAAGGGTGGGTAATTAAATGCTGGCTCGGACTGCAGAACCCACATTCATCACACGAATTAAAGAAAGCACTATGGCTGCATTGTATACCACCTACAAATTGCAGTGCAGTTACCCATCCAGGCCACTCCAAAAGACCTCACGAGCTCCCACGACCTCAGTCAGCAAAAAGTGCAGGGAAAATCTACCACCTGTATGAAGATCATGGAAAGGTACAGCAGGCTGGAGGGGCTGAATGGACTCTGGCCTTGAAAAGATGAGAGAGAGAGAGGGGGAGAGGGGGAGAGGGGGAGAGGGGGAGGGGGGAGGGGGGGAGGGAGAGGGAGAGGGAGAGGGAGAGGGAGAGGGAGAGAGAGAGAGAGAGAGAGAGAATGAATGAGAACACGCCTGGAGCTACAAGTTTTTTTTTAAAGTGAGTTGTATCAGACATTCAGCCATTCTTGTCTGGCACGTGGTGTCAGGATTAACAGGGTCATGTTATGAACGTTCCTGACTCGACCCTTGTTCGACACTGAGCCCGGCACAGATGGAAAGCGTGCTCGGGGGTGGCCTAACCGGGATTCGAACTTGGGAACCTTCGCTCCGGCGTCCGGCGCTGATCTCACTGCGCCACCAGCCGCCCAGCTACAAGATCAATCCCATGTATAGATGTGATTACCATATGGAGAGGTTAGAGAGGTTTGACTCCCAGTGTTGGATTCTGGAACAGATTAACTTGGATGAGTTTAATTGAGCAATGAACAAAGGTGCTCCTCCAAGAAGATTACAACCTTCTCGTAGGGTTTGGAGGGTTGCATGCCTCAGTGACCCGGAGAGCTATGTTGGCTGGAGTCAGGGCTTTAGGATTTGGCTCTTGGTAGAGTCACCCATGCCAAACAGGTCAAAGGGCAGAGGCCAGACTAAGAGTGGTCCACCGATCCTCTAGGTTCGGGGGGTTCAGCTCAGGGCTAACAAACCTGACTGGTAAAACAAAATCGTTACAGAAACAGCAATGAAGAGTCCATCTACATCAGAGTGTGATGGTATTCCTGAGTCTCCAACCAGGACAAGCATGACTGCCAGTCGTGAAAATCGAGAGGAAGCTAATGACATGATGAAGGGAGCCCTGGTGGTTGCAGAGATGGAGGACCTTCACTGTTGTCCTAAACACCAGCAGTGTAATGGCCGGTAAGTTAGTGTACTTAAAGGCACTGAAGGAACTTAGCAAGTCAGGCAGCATTGACGAAGGGAAGTGGGCAGTCAATACTTCTGGTTGAGACTCCTCATCTGGACTGAGATTGAGATTAGCTTTATTTGTCACATGTACATTGAAACACAGTAAAATGCGTCATTTACATCAATGACTAACTCAGTCCGAGCATCGTCCTGGGGCTGCCCACAAGTGTCACCATGCTTCCAGCACCAACGTAACATACCCACAACTCTCTCACCTTAAGTCTTTGGAATGTCGGAGGAAACCAGAGCACTCGGAGGAAACCCAAACGGTGCAAACTCCTTACAGGTAGTGGTGGAAATCAAACCCCAATTAGTGATAGCAGTAAAGCATTATGCTAACCCACTACAGTACTGTGTCACTCTCAACTTGCACCCAACCTTGTCTCATTTCTGGTCTCAGCCTGAAACGTCGACTGTCCATTTCTCTCCATAGAAGCCGTCTGACATGCTGAGTTCCTTCAGCATGTTGTGTGTGTTGCCCCAGATTCCGGTATCTGCAGTCTCTCACATCTCCAAGAATCTGATGGAATCTTGTATCTGGAATGATGAACAATGGCATGTTACCTGCAAAGCACAGGCCAGGCCCAGAAGAAAGGAAATCCAAATGTTAATGTTCGATTGAAACAGGCACAAAGGTATAATTGTTCATGATAACTTGTATGTGATATCGAAAGTTGGTAATTCTGACCAGTTAACAGAAATCTCATTCAGACGTTACATACACAAAATGCTGGAGGAACTCTGCAGATCAGGGAGCACCTATGGCAATGAATAAACACTTGTTGTTTCGGGCCAAGACTCTTCTTCAGGACTGAAAAGGAAGGGGAAAGACCCCGGAATAAAAATGTGGGAGAAGGCAAAGGAGGATAGCTAGAAGGTGATAGGTGAAGTCCAGCGGACGGGAAAGGCAAAGGGCTTGAGAAGAGGGAAGCTGATAGGAGAAGAGAGTGAACCATAGGAGAAAGGGAAGGTGGAGGTGCACCAAAGGAGGGTGATAGGCAGGTGAGAAGAGGTAAAAGGTCACAGTGGGGAATAGAGGAAGAGGAGAGGGGAAACCTTATGTTTTACTGGAAAGAAAATCTAAAAAAAAGAGAATTCGATATTCACGCCATCAGGTTGAAGGCTACCCTGGGAGAATAGATAGATAGATATACTTTATTGATCCCGAGGGAAATTGGGTTTCATTACAGCCGCACCAACCAAGAATAGAGCATAAATATAGCAATACAAAAACCACAAACAATCAAACAACAAAATGCAAACTATGCCAGAGGAAATAAGTCCAGGGCCAGCCTATTAGCTCAGGGTGTCTGACCCTCCATGGGAGGAGCTGCAAAGTTCGATGGCCACAGGCAGGAACAACCTCCCATGACGCCCAGTGTTGTATCTCAGTGGAATATGGCCGGGGTCCAACCACAAAAAGTTCAATATCCGGTCTACAAACACGTTCCTCGATCGTAATATGACCAGAATTGCACCATCCATTGTTAACCACAACAGTCTCCATGGAAAAGTTTTGATCGGGTATGTCCTCATGCAGCCCCGTTCCAGTAAAACACATAACACTGCACTCCCGAAATGTTCTCTGACGCCTGGCTAGCGCCGTGAAAGCGTCCATTTTATTACCCACCGAACTCCTCTTCTCCATAAGTCTCTGTTGTCTCGACCCGGTCCTCTTTCCTCCCTTTGTGATCCCCCTTTGCATCCTCTGTGTGTTTTCCTCCAGATTTCCGCAGGGGTGTCCGCCGCTCTGCTCGCTAAACCGGCCGGTATAAGCTCAATCAGCTGGTCCCTGGAATAAACAATGCGACCCTGAGGCCATGGACTGACATGTTGGAATAGGAGTGAGAATTGGAATTAACAAATTTGGCCACTGAGAAGTTCTGCTTGTGTCGGATGAAGCAGAGGTGCTCGACAAAGTGGTCCCCCAATTTATAATGGGTCTCACAGATGTAGAGGAGGCTGCATAGGGAGCACCGGACACAATAGACGGCCCCAGCAGATTCACCTGGAAGGACAGTTTGCTGCCCCGAATGGAGATACGGAGGTTTTTTTTTGCTGACTTTCCTGTGCCTATTTCCCTACTTCTGCTTATTCTTATGAAAACTGAGCTTCCTCTCCGATCGCCAGCTGTGATTACAGCCCTGGGCCGGTTATATAGTATGGAAACATGCTCTCAGTCTATTGTATCCATCCCCCAAACCATCAGGCACCCTTTACATCAATCCCATTCTCTCCTTGTATCCCCATTAGCCACCCCCGCCCTTCTAACCTATATACTAGGGATAATTCAGCATGTCTCCGGGATGCGGGGGGAAACGGGTACTTCAGGGGAGAATGCACATGGTCAGAGGGAGAATGTACAAATGCCACACAGAGAGTAACAGAACTCGGGCTATACGGGCTGTGAGGCAGCAGCGCTCACTTCCACATACTGAAATGTCAACTGGACACCATATCCAGAGGCTGCAGTGGGGTTGCCAGAACGCTTTCTGCTTCTCCCTGTTGCATTGACACATAGAAAACACCAGAGGGCAGCATTGCCCACGAGCAGAGTTGGCCCGACTCTCCGAATGAAGTCTAAGTCGATTTCATTCTCATAGGCACGGGTGCCAAGAATGAACTCACTCGCAGCAGCGTGGCATGCGGAGAGAATCGAATAAGCAGTATTCACGAAAGCACCATAAGCATCCAGGATTGTGGAAGGGTGATGATACAATACAAATGTTTGTGGAAAATTCTATCATCGTCATCATCATTATATGTTGCTTCGTATGATGTGGGCGATCATCGTCTTTCATCTGTCTTTAAACTGCGAGGGGTTATTGTCCGTGAGAAAGACCCCTTCATACTGTTGTTCTTATTCTTTTCTTGATCCATAACCATGATTGTTCTTGGCAAATTTTTCTGCAGAAGTGGTTTGCCATTGCCTTCTTCTGGCTGGGCAGTGTCTTTATAAGATGGGTGACCCCAGTCATTATCAATACTCTTCAGAGATCGTCTGCCTGGCATCAGTGGTCGCATAACCAGGAATTGTGATATGCGCCAGCATCCACCACCCTGTCCCGCGGCTTCATGTGACCCTGGCCGGAGGAGGGGGCTAAGCAGGTGCTACACCTTGCAGGCTAGCGGAGGGAAGGAGCACCTTTTTCCTCCATTGGCAGAGACGTATCTCCATCCCGCCACCCAAAATTGCATCAGGCTTTGCCTCCAATGTTCACTGAAGGAGGAGGGGCATAAGTAATGGCAGGAATGAGTATGGAATGCTTGAAGGGTGGGGGAAAGTGTGAGAATATGGTACTGTATTTGCACTACTTACTTAATTTAGTGATTTAATATATACATATACTTCTGTAATTCACAGCTTTTTTCTCTCTATTATCGTGTGTTGTACTGTACTGCTGCTGCAAAGTTAACAAATTTCACAACATATGCTGGTGATATTAAATCTGATTCAGTTCGGTGTTCTCTCGAACATCCCAGAGGTGTGCAGGTTCAGAGATTAATTAGCTGCTCTACGTTGTTCCTGACGAAGGGAAGAATCTGGAGGAGTTGATCGGAATGTAGGAAGAACAAAATTAATTAATGTGGGATTCTTGCGCGGATCTGGTGGCTTGGAAGACCTGTTTCTGTACTGTGTGACTTTTTATCTACACCTCAACACTTATAATATCTTAAATAGATGTGGCCTGTGCCACAGATATGCAATAAATTTCTGTAATCTGCCTTCCTCACAACATGTAGAGGAGACAGGGAGTACAGAGTCATGGAGTTATAGAAAAGTACAGCACAAAACATGCCCTTTAGCCAAAACTATTTAAACAGCCTTCTCCCATCAACCTGCACTGGGACGTAGCCCTCCATACCCCTACCATCTATGTACCTATCCAAACTTCTCCCAAATGTTGAAATCGAGCTCGCGTGCACCACTTGTGCTGGCAGCTCGTTCCACACTGTCATGACCCTCTGAGTCAAGAAGTTTCCCCTCAAGTTCCCCTTAAACTTTTCACCTTTCACCCTTGACCCATGACCTCTGGTTGTAGTCTCACCCAACCCCAGTGGAAAAAGGTTGCTTGCATTTTCCCTATCTATACCCCTCATAATTTTGTATACCTCAATCAAATCACCTCTCGATCTTCTATGTTCCAAGGGATAAATTCCTAACCTATTCAATCTTTCTTTATAACTCAGGTCCTCCAGACCCGACAACATCCTTGTAAATTTTCTCTGTACTCTTTCAACCTTATTTACATCTTTCCTGTAGATAGGTGACCAAAACTGCATGCAATACTCCAAATTAGGCCTCACCAATGTCTTATACACCTTCAACATAATATCCCATCTCACATTCTTTTTCTCTCTCTCCTTTTTCTCCCTCTGTCCCTCTCACTATACCCCTTACCAATCCTCTAGGCTCCCCCCCCCTTGTCTTTCTCTCCGGACCTCCTGTCCCATGATCCTCTCATATCCCTTTTGCCAATCACCTGTCACCAGCTCTTGGCTCCATCCCTCCCCCTCCTGTCTTCTCCTATCATTTTGGATCTCCCCCTCCCCCTCCCACTTTCAAATCTCTTACTAGCTCTTCTTTCAGTTAGTCCTGATGAAGGGTCTCGGCCGGAAACGTCGACTGTACCTCTTCCTAGAGATGCTGCCTGGCCTGCTGCATTCACCAGCAACTTTTATGTGTGTTGCTTGAAATTCCAGCATCTGCAGATTTCCTCATGTCCTGTACTCAATATTTTGATTTATGAAGGCCAGTACTTTTTTTGCAGCATAGAAATGTCTAATACCAGAAGGCTTGCATTGTAGATGAGAGGGGGTAGGTTCAGAGAGGATGTGAAGGGCAAGTTTTTTACTCAGAAAGTGGTGGATGCCTAGAATGCACTGCCTGGTATGGTGGTAGAGGCTTTTAAGAGACGTTTAGCTAGGCACATGAATATGAGGAAGATGGAGGGATATGGACATGGTGTAAATCGGAGGGATTAGTTTTGGGGTTTTCTTAATGAACTTTTTAGTTGGTTAGGCCAGGGGTCCCCAACCTGTTTTGCATTGCGGACCGGTTTAATATTGACAATATTCTGGCGGATCGGCCGACCGGGGGGCGGGGGGAGGGGAAGGGTTGCCAACGAACAAAAGTAGCAGTCAAATGCGTTGTTTACCCAAAGACTACAATGACCATGAAGCCTTGCGCGGGCACCAATGCGCATGCGCGTCGTGGCCCGCCGATTCCTCCCCCCCCCCCCAGCAAATCCTTTTTGGCGATTCTGTTCGTGGGGGTGGGTGTTAATCACTACAGAATATAAGTGATAAGTGGGTAATACATTCAATTTTGTTTCTAAAAAGGTTTATCTAACGAATTTAATATTAAACACAGAGCGCATATTTTCCTCGCATGGATATGATGGTAAGTCAATTATCAGGGAAGCTTTAAGTGTTGAACGAACTTCCAGTAGAAGTGGCAGAAGCAGGTTCGATATGATCATTTAAAGAAAAATTGGATAGGTATATGGACAGGAAAGGAATGGAGGGTTATGGGCTGAGTGCAGGTCGGTGGGACTAGGTGAGAGAAGCGTTCGGCACGGACAGAAGGGGAGAGATGGCCTGTTTCCGTGCTGTAATTGTTATATGGTTATATAGGTCACTTATAAGTCAATTGCATCATAACATTTTAAGTAATATTTGGATATTAAAGCACAGCACATATTTTCCCCGTATGAATATATAAAATCATTGCAACACACCAATATCGCTGAATCAGTGGGAGCCCTGGGCTTGTTTCCCTGCAACAAGACAGTCCTGTCGAGGGGTGACGGGAGACAGTGATACTCGAAGGGGGTTCCTGATGTCCAGTCTATTCCGCAGTTTAGTTTTTGTTGCATTCATTGCAGAAATCTCCGCTTCGCAGAAAAATGTTGGAAATGGAAGCAACGTTTTCAGTGCTTTCGTGGCTATCTCAGGATATTCAGCCTTGACTTTGATCCAAAATGCCGACAGAGATGTTATGTCAAACATACTTTTCAGCCCGTCGTCATTTGCAAGCTCGAGGAGTTGATCACCTTCCCGCCCTGACACGGATGACGCGCAGGTCATGACCTCGCATGCGTAATGACTGATCAGTGGCCGTGACAGGGAATGAGGAACGGTGCAGTTGACCAAATCATATCGCTTCCTCGCGGCCCGGTAGCGCATGCTCTGCGGCCCGGTGGTTGGGGACCACTGGGTTAGGCACAACATGTTGGACCGAAGGGCCTATTCTTGTGCTGTACTGTTCTATGTTCTAATTCTATCTGTGATATGTCTTAAACCCGCATTCTGTGTGACATTGCTTCATTGCTATGCTTTGAGAGACACAGAAGGTTCTGCAGAAGCTGGAAATCTTGAGCAACACACACACACACATATTATTGGAGAAACTCAGAAGGTTAGGCAGAATCTATGGGAGGAAATAAATAGGTCTTGGCCTGAAACATTGTCTGTTTATTTCCCTCCATGGATGCTGCCTGAGCAGCCAAATTCCTCCAGCGTTTTGCTTTAGGTTGCTTTGCCCTCACTCAAAGAGACTGACGGCTGAAGGTTGCAGCCATTTTGAAAATGGAGTCGTTGGGCCCCCACTGGTAGCCAGTGTAATTCAGTGCAGACTGTGGCTTGCTCCTTGGGCTAGCGTGGTTTGTATTCATCAGTCTCATCGTGGTTCTGCTAGCAAAACCACAGGAGAGGCATCTTCAGCCTTTGACAACTATCGAGAGCAAGACTGTGGAAATGAACTGAGAAGAAAAAGAGGAATTGTTCCTTTATGAAGATAGTCATACTGGATTAAGGATGGAACCAATGCTCAAGAAAGCCATTTATTTCCCCATGTTCTCCCATCAGAGTAATCCCTTGCATGTTTAGTATAATAATAAAAATTATCCTTCCTACACTAATGCCTTTTACATGCCTTTCAGCGGCTTTCATCTATTTAAAATTACATGTATCTGTTCTCAAACTAATAAAATCACTAAATCCTTCATGACATTGAACACGTTTGATAAGCTCTGAGCAACCTCTCCGTTGTTAGCTGTGTTCAGTCGCAATCTCTCTTGCTTCTGCTTTGGAGTGTTTTGTGGTTGATGCGACAGTCAAATTGCCCGGCACGACACTGGCACCAGAGCCACTGGCGTCAGGAACATTCTGTGTACACAGAAAGGTATTGGAAAACGGTCAGCAATATCGAGAGGGACCCCGACCACCCAGCTCAAGGACGGTCTGTCCCACTGCCATCAGGAAGGAGGCAATGTCACTTCCATGCCTGGACCAGCGGACTTTCCCCAAGTAGTAAGGCTGATCAACACCTCTACCCACTAACCCACCCACCACTACTTTATCATTTCCTGTCAGAGTCACCTTACGTACAGACACTAGCCTCACTAAGTGGACGTAAAATCAATCGATGTATATAACCTATCTTACGTTTTTTTCATTACTCTCTACTGCCCGTTGCGCCGTTGGCGTTTAGGGCAGCAGTGAAGGCCTCCATCTCTGGCAGTGTTCAGGGCTTCCTTCATTGTGTCAATAGCCCGATTTTCACTACCGACAGTCATGTGAGTCCCGGGTGGAGACTCAGGCATATCATCGCACTCAGGTGTCGAAGGATTCTTCAGTGCTGTTTCCATAACAATTTTGCTTTACCCATCAGGGATGTCAGCCTTGAGTTCAACGCTCGAACCTGAAGGACCGGTGGACCACTCTTAGTCTATCCTCTAGCCTTTGACCTATTTGGCATGGGTGACCCTACCAAGAGCCAAAGCATAAAGCCCTGACTCCGGGCGATGTAGCTGTCTGGGTCATTGAGTCATGCAAACCTCCAAACCCAATAATTAGGTTGTGGTCCTTTTGGAGGATATTTACATTTATTGCTTTTTTAAAATTATTGTGTTCTTTATCTTAATTATGTTTTATTTTATGCTGCATCAGACCCGGAGCAACAATTACTTTGTTCTCCTGTACTGGAAATGACATTAAACATTTCTGAATTTTGAATCTTGAATCATGAATCTCTTTATGTCCTCAGGAAGATCACACAAGAAGGAAGTGTAAAATATTTAGATCCTTGTGTGACCCATCAGTAATATTCACTCAGTTTTTCTTTCTCAGCAGATGACAGCTGGCCATTTCCATCATTCTCATTTTGAACTCAAAGTTCTGCAACAGTTTTCAGTCAGTAGTAAAGGAGGTGGATGCAATTCAGAACATAAAGGCAAGGATATGCTGCTGAGGTGTTATAAGACCGCTTTGGGAATATTGGGAGCAATTTTGTGCCCTGTATCTAAAGAAGTGAGTGGCAGAGTGGAGATACATCTCTAGCAGAGGAGGTGTAAGGTGATCCTTCCCTCCGCTAACCTACAGACCAGGTGTAGCACCTTCTTAGCCCCCTGATCAGAGTCACGTGAAGCAATGGGAGCAGGTGGTGGATGGTCGTATAACAACTGGTGCGTATCACAAATCCTAGTTATGCGACCACTGACGCCAGATGGACAATCTCTGAAGTGTATTGGGGCAACCCGCCTTGTAAAGCCACTGCCCAGAAGAAGGCAGTGGCAAACCATTTCTGTAGAAAGATTTGCCAAGGACAATCATGGTCATGGATAAGACCTTGACACTCACATCATATGACATGGCACATAATGATGATGATGATCTAAGGATGTACTAGACCTGGAGATGGTCCAGAGAAGGTTCACAAGAATTATTCCAGGAATGAAAAGAAGAAATACAAAGAGTAATTGACGTCTCCGAGCCTGTACTCAGTGGAGTTCAGAAAGAGGAAGGGAGATCTCATTGAAACCTACTGAGCCCTGGAAGTCCCAGACAGAGTGATGTGGAGAGGATGTTTGAATTAGTAGTAGAGCCTCAGTTCAGAAGGCACAGCCTCTGGATAAAGCAACATCCCTTTAATACTGAGATGAAGAGGAACTTCTTCAGCCAGCGAGTGGTGAATCTGTGGAATTCGTTGCTACAGAGGGTTGCGGAGGCCAAGTCCACAGGCTGGGATTATTTAAAGCCAAGATTGATAGGTTCTTGATTGGTAAGGGAGTTAAGGGTTACGTGGGCAAGATAGGATAATGGGCCGAACAGACTCAATGGAAAATTGGCTTAATCCTGCTCCTATATCTTATGGTTCATAGCATATTCTTTGTTAGTTCTCCTATATTTTGTTATGACATAAAAGGAGGCCATTCAGCCTATAAGTCTTGTACTGGCTTTTAAACCCATCCCCATACTTGGTTCTCTGTAGCCTTTTCTCTCTCACATCTCCAGAATTTCCCTCTCATTCATCTGTCACTCACCTACACTAAGGGTAACGTATAGCAGTTAATTTACCTCCTTCTCTCATCATCAGTCTATCACCCAGATGGTTCCATAGAGATGGGGATCAACTATCAACCCTGGTCTCACCCTATCAGTGGCATTTCCTTTGTCCTATCCATCCCTCTCCAAATCTAACTACTTTTCTCACTATCCCAGTTCTGATGGGGTTTGTCTTGGACTTTTGCAATGTTAACTCTGTTTTTCCTCTCTCGTCAGCTGCTGCCTGTGTTTCCATCACTTTCAGTTTTTATTTCAGGTTTCCAACATCAACACACTTCAAATTTCATTCACATGCTTAGCAGACGTTGATGGAAGGTAAATTCTAGTCTTCTTTGAAACACCGTAATACAATTTCTTTACCACCAGAGGGCAGATGGAGCTTTAGCTTGATATTTTCTCCAAGAAGGTGGCACCTTATATACCACAGTACTCCCTTGGAACTGGGCCGGACTAATTCCAAAGAACATAATTGTCCACTATACTGTTAGGGGCCTAAAGTCCCTAAGGAATTTCTTTCCTTAAGTAGCATTCCTGAATTAGATGGGATTTTTAGAGTATACCAATACTTCCATGGAATCATAGAGAAAATCCACCGTGGATTAACATAGCCCAAATGGTCCATGCAGACCACAGTATCCTCTCATTTGCCCACATTCAACCCATAACCCTTGCAAGCTCCTTCCCCTCCATGTACCTATCCAAATCCCTCTTTAAAGTTGCAATTACACCTGCCTCAACCTGTTGTTAGCATTAATAATTGTCTCCTCATCCACAATTCCCTGTCCTATAGTTGGATTCAAACTCGAATCTGCCAGATCATGTATAGCAGGTGAGAGTTCAAATCCAGCTAGGGAACTAGGGATGAGTTCAAAAGTCAGAATTATTAATGCTGAGATTATTAACTTTGTTTTATTAAAATGAATCTTGGGGTTGTACTCTATATGGTCACACACACACGGACACACACACACATATATATATATATATATATATAAATATATAGATACTAAATTTACTTTGACCTTTGAAATACAAAACATATAAAAATTAAAAAAATTCCATTTAAGCCAGAGCGACGCTGCACATAACGAATAAAAAATTATTTTTTTTTGTACTTGCACATTGGTTGTTTGTCAATCTTGGTTAGTGTGTAGTTTTTCATTGATTCTACTGTATTTCTTTGCTTTACTGTGTATGCCTGCAAGATAATGAATCTCAGGGTTGTATACAGTGACATATGTGTACCTTGATAATAAATTTACTTTGAATGCTTGAATTTTGAGCCAGAGTATAATGGGGAGTTAGTGTACAGCAGCCAACGAGGCAGGTCGGGTGTTTGGAACCTGTAGAAAAACCATTGCTTCAGGTCATGATTGAGAGATAAAATGATGGTGAATTCATGAGGGGATTTCCCCGGCACTTGTTCAAACTATTGCCGTGAGTTCCACTACGCCCACAGGTCCGACTGGGAAAGGCGATGCCCACTACGTGACAGCATTTCCTCATTGGCAGTGCTGCCAGTGGAAATGGGTGCCACTTTTTGACGCTGAGATACATCCTAGGATGGGATGGGACACATCATCAGTGACGTAAGCTGGGGTCGTCGGGTGTCTCGGGCCTTTCGACATCAGACACCGTCGCCCGGGCAGCCCAGTCAGTCTTGATCAGGTCCCGGCTTGTGTCCCAGCAGCACTGGTCCATAGGTCCACGACTCACACCTCTTGATCTATAGCCATCTGCAGGTTTGCTCAGCAGCCTCTGTGACGGTCCTGATAGACCATCTTTTTGCAGCCCCTGTCATTCCAAGGAAAGAGTAGGTTCTGCTGAGCGATCAGCCAGCAGAACCTCTGCACCCCACCTCCATAGGCTTGCATAGTGCCCTCCACCCCTACCTCTGGTACTGCTTAAGTTAAATACCACATCAACATCCACTGCATCTACTCTCAGGATGAGGCTTTTCATTTTAGAATTAAGGAGATGTCCTCCTTTTTCAAAGAAAGGGGCTTCTCTTCCTCCACCATCAATATTGCCCTCAACCGCATCTCTTCCATTTCATGCACATCTGCTCTCAACCCCATCTTCCCGGCATGCTACCCAGGATAGGGTTCTTCTTGTCCTCTCCTACCACCCCACTAGCCCCTGCATCCAGCGCATAATTCTTTGCAACTTCTGCCATCTCCAACAGGATCCCACCACCAAGCACATCTTTCCCTCCCTCCCCACTTTCTGCTTTCCGCAGGGATCGCCCCCTACGTGACTCTGTTGCCCGTTCTTCCCTCCCCATGGATCTCTCTCCTGGCACTTATCCTCGCAAGCAGAACAAGTGCTACACCTGCCCCTACACCTCCTCCCTCACTACTGTTCAGGGCCCTAAATAGTCCTTCCAGGTGAGACTCCACTTCATCTGTGAGTCTGTTGAACATAGAACACAGAATAGTACAGCACATTACAGGCCCTTCGGCCCACAATGTTGTGCCATCCCTCAAACCCTGCCTCCCATATAACCCCCCCCAATATATATGTTGAGGGCATATACTGTGTCGGATGCTCCTGGTGTGGCCTCCTGTATGTCAGTGAGACCCAACGTAGATAGGGGGACCGCTTCGCCGAGCACCTATGCTCCCATCCGCCAGTAAAAGCAGGATCTCACAGTGGCCACCCAGTTTAATTCCTCTACCCATTCCCATTCCAGCATGTGTATCCATAGCCTTCTCCACTGTCGTGATGAGGCCACACTCAGGTTGGAGGAACAACACCTTATATTCCGTTTGGGTAGCCTCCAACCTGATGGCATGAACAACAATTCTCGAACTTCTGATAATGCCCCCCACCACCCCCACTCTCCTTCACCATTTTCCATCCCCTTTGCCCTCTCTTGCCTTATCTCTTTGCCCGCCCATCACCTCCCTCTGGTGCTCCTCCCCCCTTTTCTTTCTTCCATGGCCTTCTGTCTTTTTCACCAACCAACTTCCCAGCTCTTTGCTTCATCCCTCCCCCTCCAGGTTTCACCGATTACCTGGTGCTTCTCTCTCCCCTCCCCACTCCTTTCAAACCTACCCCTCAGTTTTTTTTCCCCTCCAGTCCTGCTGAAGGGTCTCAGCCCGAAACATCGATTGTTTACTTTTTTCGATAGATGCTGCCTGACCTGCTGAGTTCCTCCAGCATTTTGTGTGTGTTGAACATATATTCTATATTTTGTGGATTCAGTTCATGAACCACTAACCAGTGAACTCAGGAGAAATTTAATTAAAAAGCAGAAATTTAATTAAAAATATTTTCACCCAAGTAGAAAAATACCAAGTTATTAAAAACTGGGATTAAACCTCCTTCTGTAATGATATACATTGCTATATCAATCACTATGTAGGAAAAGGGTGGGCAATGTTTGCTATTAAATCAGAATCAGTTTTATTGTCACTGGCATACACCATGAAGTTTGTTGTTTCCCTGCAGCAGTACAGTGCAAGGCTTAAAAATGACGATCGGTCATAAAATAAATAAATAACGCAAAAGATTCATAGTGAAGTCGTTTTCATGGGTTCTTGGACCAATCAGAAAACTACTGGTAGAGGGCAAGAAGGTGTTCCTGAAACATTGAGTGTGGGTCTTCCCACTCCTGTATTTTGCACTACCTCGTTATAATTTTTAAAATTTCTTACTGCAACTTACAGTAATATTTTTAACTGCTGCTGCGAAACAACAAGCTTCACGACATACACTCAGTGGCCACTTTATTAGGTCCATCAGTACACCTGCTCGTTAATGCAAATATCTAATCAGCCAATCATGTGGCAACAACCCAATGCATAAAAGCACGCAGGCATGGACAAGAGGTTCAATTGTTGTTCCGACCAAATACCTGCATTTCTTCCCCATTCAAATACCAGAATGGGGAAGAAATGTGATCTAATTGACTCAGACTGTAGGACAATTGTTGGTGCCAGGCAGGGTCGTTTGAGTGTCTCAGAAACTGCTGGTTTCCTGGGATTTTCGTGCACGACAGTCTCTAGTTTACAGAAAAAGGTGTGAAAAACAAAAAAGCAGATGATGAGTGGCAGTTCAGTCGGTGAAAACACCTTATTATGACAGTAGACAATAGACAATAGGTGCAGGAGTAGGCCATTTGACCCTTCGAGCCAGCACAGCCATTCACTGTGATCATGGCTGATCATCCACAATCAGTATCCAGTTCCTGCTTTATCCCAATAACCTTTGATTCCACTATCTTTAAGAGCTCTATCCATCTCTTTCTTGAAAGCATCCAGAGACTTGGCCTCCACTACCTTCTGGGGCAGAGCATTCCACATATCCACCACTCTCTGGGTGAAAGACGAGAGAGGAACGGCCAGACTGGTTCAAGCTGACAGGAAGATGACAATAACTCAAATAACCGGAAGTTACAACAGTGATATGCAGAAGACCATCTCTGATCACACAGCACATCGAACCGTGAAGTGGATGGGCTACCGCTGCAGAAGACCATGAACGCGCACTCGGGGAGGGGGGCACTTTATTAGGTACAGGAATGTATAGTAATTAGTTTTAATGTATTGTACACTGCTGCTGCCACGAAACCAATTGCATGGCACATGTAAATGATAATACACCTGATTTTGATTTTGATTCTCCACTTAGCATGCATGAAGTTTTTGGAGCCCCGTCTGCGTAATAACTTACATTCTCACCTTGTTTCATTCACCTGGGTTATTGAAATCAATCACCAATAGACAATTGCTGACTCGTTAATTAAGAAGCTACTATCGAAATCTTCACCATTGACCTTGAAAACTGGCTATTAAGCTAGTCATCAGATTTTATTTCTTGGCAGATGCTGGGAATTAATTTTTTTGTTGCAGCAGATGTTGGATAAATTCCAGGACATGGTGGTATCCTGGTAATCATCAGGGAAAGCAGATCTGCAAGCTGTCAGACCGTGGATCGTAAGTGCAAGTTCTTTACGTAGAGTGCATGGAACACCCTGCTAGTGGTGGTGATAGAGGCAAATGAAATAGGGGCATTTAAGCAACTCGTAAATAGGCACTATGCCTCTGTACACTAGCCTGTGTAGCATCCAGGACATTTTCAAGGAGCGATGTCTCAAAAAGGTAGCATCCATCATTATGAACCCCCATCACCCAGGACATGCCCTCTTCTCATCGCTACCATCAGGAAGGAGGTACAGGAGCCTGAAGCCACACATTCAACAATACAGACACAGTTTCTTTCTCTCTGCCATCAGAATTCTGAATGGACATTGAGCCCAGGAGCACTACCTCGCTACTTAGTTTGCAGTAATATATAATGCAACAATTTTACATTAGATTAGATTAGATTGTGGGAACACTCAGTCCTCTTTTATTGTCATTTAGAAATGCTTACGTGCATTACAAAATGATACAATGTTTCTCCGCAGTGATATCACAGAAAACAGGACAGACCAAAGACTTACACTGACAGAACCACATAATTATAACATATAATTACAGCAGTGCAAAGCAATACCATAATTTGATAAAGAACAAACCATGGGCACAGTAAAAAAAAAGTCTCAAAGTCCCGAGTCGATCGACTCCCAAGTCCCCGATAGCAGACGGCAAAAGGGAGAAACTCCCTGCCATAAACCTCCAGGCACCGCCAACTTGCCGATACCTTGGAAGCAGCTGACCACAGCCGACCCTGAGTCCATCCGTCCGAAAACTCCGAGCTTCTGACCAGCCTCTCCGATACAGCCTCCCGAGCACCATCCTCTGCCGAGCGCCTTCAATCTCTCCCCGGCTGCTGAAACAAGCAAAGCCGGGGATTTCGGGGCCTTCAGCTCCGGAGATTCTGGTTACCACACAGTAGCAGCGGCAGCGAAGCGGGCATTTCAGAAGTTTTCCAGATGTTCAGCTGTGCTCTCACTTCTGTCTCCATCAAATCAGGATTGTGCACGGTCCCCTACTTGACAGATAACAGATATTCATCACCGAAGTGGCCGCGCGCGCTGTCGTCGCGTCGCCATCTTCTCCCCCCTCCCGGGAGGACTTTTACTACATTTACTGTAATTCACAGTTTTATTATTATGTACTGCATTGAACTGCTGCACAGAGATGGCAAATTTCACAACATAAGCCAGTGATACTAAACCTGATTCTGATAGGCATCTGGATGACAGTAAAACAGAGGACTATGTGGGAAGGAGGTGTAAGGTTGATCTTAGAGTAGCCTAGAAGGGTGGCACAATATAATGGGCCGAAGGGCCTGTACTGTGCTGTTGTGTTCTATGTTCTCTGTACAACTGCTTCTTCATGTTGGATAGTAACAAAGCTGCAACGGTTAGCACCACTACATCACAGCTCCAATGAGCCAGGTTCAATCCTCACTTTGAGTGTTATCCATGTGGAGTTTCCACCTCCTTCCTTGTGGCTCTGATCCGGTATCCTCCCACATTCCAATGATGTGCTGATTGCCAAGTTAACTGGCCGCTGTAAATTGTGCCCTCCCCCCCCCCCCATAATTGGGTGCTTGTGGATATGTGGGAGAGAATAGGTCACAGGACAGTGAATAAGGTGATGGGTTTCTTCTGTGAGCTAGCGTAGAGTCGTTGACCTATATGGCCTCATGATATCATAAGCAAGTATGAATGAAGCAGCATTGCATTCGTTATAGCTGCGGGACAAATCAACCAAAAGCCTGCTATAATAGAGTCATAGAAAAGTACAGCACATAAACAGACCCTTTGGCCCATCTAGTCCATACCCAACCATTTAAACTCTCTCCTTCCATTGATCTGCACTGGGACCATAGCCCTCCATACCCCTACCATCCATGAGCCTATCCTAATGTCTCTTACACACCTGTGCACGAAGCTCATTCCACACTCTCTGAGTGAAGTAGTTTCCCTCCATGTTCCCCTTAAAATTTTCACTTTTCACCCTTAACCCGCGGCCTCTGGTTGCAGTCCCACCAAACCTCAGTGGAAAAAGCCTGCTTGCATTTACCCTTTCTATACCCCTCATAATTTTGTATACCTCTATCAAATATCCTCTCAATCTTCTAGTTTCCAAGGAGGAAATAAATCAGCAATAAATATCGAGAACATGAGATAAAGAGTCCTTGAAAGTGAGGCCATTGGTTGTGGAACCATTTCAGTGATGGGGTGAGTGAAGTTGAGTGAAATTACCTCTTCTGGTTCAAGAGCCTGATGGTTGAGGGGTAGTAACTGTTTCTGAACCTGGTGCCACGGACCCTAAGGCTCCTGTACCTTTTTCCTGATGGCAGCAGTGAGAAAAGAGCATGTCCTGGGTGGTGGGGGTCCCTGACGATGGATGCTGCTCTCCTGTGACAGAGTTTCATGTAGATGAGCTCAATGACGGACAGGGCTTTACCCGTGGTGGACTGAGCCATATCCACTACTTTTTGTAGGAGTTTTTGTTCATGGTGTTTTCATACCAGGCTGTGATGCAGCCAGTCAATATACTCTCCACCACACATCTATAGAAGTTTGTCAAAATTTTATATTTCATGCTGAATCTTCCCAAACTTCTAAGGAAGTAGAGGTGCTGCACGCTTTCTTCGTAAATGCACCTACATGCTGGGCCCAGGACAGGCCTTCTGATAACACTGTGGAATTTAAAGTTGCTGACCCTCTCCACCTCTGATCCCCTGATGGGGACTGGTTCAAAGACCTCCAGTTTCTTCCTCTTGAAGTCAGTAATCAGCTCCTTGATCTTGAGTGAGAGGTTGTTGTGGCACCACTCAGCCAAACTTTCAGTCTCCCTCCTGCCGTATCTGTGGATTCGTCACCACCTTTTACTTGGACAGTGACAGCGGGGTCATCAACAAACTTCAAAATGACATTGGAAGTGTGCTTAGCCTCACAGTTCAAAGCGATTTATGTCATGGAATTTGTTGTTTTGTGATAGTATAATGCAATACATAAAACCTACTGTAAGTAACAATTAGAATTACATGTAACGCTCAGCTATATTGGCTCGTATTTATCTAGGGGAAACGCTGTCCACTGCCCACCTTGTCTCCCGGTTGTGTCGGCTGCTGTACAACTGCTACCGAATTCAGCTTCAAACATCACTCATCAGCCAGCACACACTGTACATTTTACCAATTACACTTTATCAATATTATTAGGTCTATGAGATTAATAGCAGTTCAATACAGAAAAGGAATGGAAAAGGTGCCAGACTTATCAAAGTTCAATTTCTTCATGCACGTGTTGGAGCTCGGGGACCTCTTCGGGACCACTCTGACCCCGTCGACTCGCAGCTCAGGCCCACCCGGAGTGATCAACCTGACTTTCCCGCACGTCCGTCGTCCTCCCGGTCTCTCCTCCAACTCCCCGCCAAAAACCCTGGTTCCCAGCCATATGAGACAGCATATCACCCCAAGAAAGAATAACATGGATACCCATTGGTTCATTTGCGATGCTATCTGTTATAACCGAAGCAAAGTGCTAGCTAGAGACTTTCTCAGCATTTTACATAACAAAGAAGCCATTTTAATTAACATACGCAGTAACATAAAAGAAGAAACCCTTTACATACATAAAGAAGCAGTGCAGAAGAGAGCAAAGATGAGGTAGTGTTCATGAGTTTATGGCCCGTTTAGAAATCTGATGGTGGAGGGGACTAATCTGTTCCTAAAACACTGAATATCTGTCTTTAGACTCTTGTACCTCCTCTGTGATGGTAGCAATGAGAAGAGGGCATGTCCTGGGAGGTGAAGTTCCTTAATAATGGATTCCACCTTCTTGAGGCATCTCTTTTGAAGATGTCCTGGATGGTGGAAAGGCTAGTGCCCATGGTGGAGTTGGCTGAGTTTACAAACCCTTTGCAGATTTTTCCTATCCTCTGCATTGACGTCCCCACCACCCCCACACCAGACAGTGATACAACCAGTCAGAATGCTCCCCACGGTACATCTGTAGAAATTTGCGAGACTCTTTGTTGACATATTAAATCTTCCCGAGCTGCTAATGGAATACGACCACTGGCTATATTTCCTGTCTGCTGTGAGAAGGACTGCATTTGACATCTTGTGCTAAGCAACACGTAGTCTGACCTCTAAGTACTGGGGGTGAACGCGTGCTGTAACTGTCACAGTGTGGATGCCGCCCGAGCTGTATGGTGGACGTTCACAGTTCATCAGAGTCTGGACAGGTAAAGGCTTGGGATGGTGAACCCGTCTCTGTACTGGCGCAGGAAGGCTGGCAGGTTCCGACTGAAAGAGGCCAACAGTTAGAATGGACAGATATATGGTTAGACAGTTCTGCCCTGAAGTGTGTACATCAGCAGGGGAGGGCTGATTCAGACTCATTTATAACATGTACATTGAAACATACAGTTTCAACACAACGAAGAATGTGTTGTGTGCAACCAGCAAGTATATTTTTTCTGTGAATGCCTGCAAGAAAATGATTATCAGGGTTGTATATGGTGACATATATGTACTTTGCTAAAAAATTTACGTCGGATTTTGAACTTTTCTTAAAATCAGAAGCTGGTCATTCAGGTTAGCTGTTGCTTATGCACAAGGTTGTAGAGTTATAGAATGTCCTACGTAAATTAATGGTTTTAGAATCAGCTTTTTCCCCTTCACCATCAGATTTCTGAATGGACAATGAACTAACCCATGAACACTGCCCTACTACCCCACTATTTTTGCTAGACATATAAAATAGTTAAATTAAGTAGTGCAGAAATAAAAATAAGAATGGTAGTGAGGTGATCATTCCAAATCATACCAGCGATCATTCCAAATCATACCGGCGATCATTCCAAATCATATCGGCGATCATTCCAAATCATACCAGTGATCATTCCAAATCATACTGGTGATCATTCCAAATCATACCGGCGATCATTCCAAATCATACCAGTGATCATTCCAAATCATACCGGTGATCATTCCAAATCATACCGGCGATCATTCCAAATCATATTGGTACTCATCCCAAATCATACCGGCGATCGTTCCAAATTATACTAGCGATCATTCCAAATCATACTGACGATCATTCCAAATTATTACCAGTGATAGAGCTATTGAATAAATAAAATCAGCAATTGCAGGGTAGTGGTCCCAGAGGAGTAGGAGAATTTGTTTCTCCAATTCTTATATCATTAAGTTTTCATTAGCATCACTCAAACATTAGAATAGAGTCTGGCCAGCAGTCCCTTTCCCAGAAAAACCTTGTCCATTTAAGTTGCAAACTAACTATAGCTTCACACTTTTGTTAAAGCTTGTTTTTGTCAGGATCAGGCACCACATTTTCCCCCCCAGTTAATACCCACTGTCAATTATATCCTGACCTCCGGAATTCAGTGAGATTTTCTGACAGAGTTGACAAGTGAGTAATTTTAGTAACATGTCTTAGATGATATTTAAATGAAAATTGACCACTTGAAGACTTGCTGCGGGGGCAAATTAATTGTACTTTATTGATGTATCAAGCATACTGCTGTGTGCAAAGCTTTAAAACTAGATTCTTTTCAGCTTTTCAGTTTTTATTTTTAGATTCTTTCGATCTTGTCCTTCAACATTTTATTCTATGTTTTCTGGTACACTTAATAATGTATGTTCCTTTTAATTATGAATTCTTTTTAATTATGAGCCTCTATATATATATACACACACACAGAGACATATGTGACATTCAAATTAGATTGTTGGAGCCTGTTGGTCTGGTTTGAGTATCTCAAACTGCTGGTCTCCTGGGATTTTCATGCACAATAGCCTCTACAGTTTACAGAGAATGGTGTGAAAAATAAGTAACGCCCACTGGGAGGCTGTTCTGTGGATGAAAATATCTTGTTAATAAGAGCGGTCAGAAGAGAACGGCCAGACTGGTTCAAACTGACAGGAAGCTGACAAGAACTCAAATAACCATGTGTTGCAACAGTGGCGTGCAGAACAGCATCTCTGAATGCTCAGTACGTTGAGCTTTGAAGTGGACGGGCTGCAGCAGCAGAAGACCAGGAACACGCACTCAGTGACCATTTTATTTGATACAGGAGATAATATGCCTTTTACATCCTTTTTTGTTCTCTGCCTGTTTGCCTCAGTCTGTGCCAAGAACTTTTTTCTGATTCCGCTACTCGATATTAGCCTCACTATTTCCTTCTCAGCCATCCCTTTCCCCCCGTACCTCTCTCCTCCTCGCCTGCTTCCTAACCAACCCAGGCTCTGCGTGATTACAAAGGTCACTCTGCCGAGTTATTCAGTGATTCCTTGTATAGACTCAGGCAGCAAATTCACTGGGGTTTCAGAAGTGACTCATCACCACTTTCTTAAGGCTAATTTGGCACAGAACAGTAGATGTTGGCCTTGATAATGAAAAAAGCCCACACCCGAAACATTGACTGTACTTTTTTTCTGTGGATGCTGCCTGGCCTGCTGAGATCCTCCAGCATTTTTCCACATGTCGCCTGGGTTTCCAGCATCTGCAGACTTTCACTTGTTTATGATTCTGTGACTAATGTCTAGATTGGTAACTAAACCCAGCTTTGGAGTCATTCCCAAGAGGGAGGAGGTTATTACAGTTCTGAGGGTCAGGGATTTTCTGCTCAAAAGCATTGGTGTTCCCATACCAGGCCATAATGCAGCCAGTCAGTACACATCTATAGAAGTTTGTCAAGACTTTCAATGTCATTCCGAAGCTTCGCAGACTCCTGAGGATGTACAGGTGCCGTTGTAGTTTCTTTGCAATAATATTTATATGATGGGACCAGAACAGGTCCTCTGGGATAGTGACACACAGGAATTTAAAGTTACTGACCGTCTTCACCTCTGATCCTTCGATGATGACTGGCTCATGGACTTCTGGTTTCCCTCTCCTGAAGTCTACAAACAGTTTCTTGCTCTTATTGACATTGAGTGAGAGGGTTTTGTTCTTACGCACTCAACCAGCTTTGCCTGGCTTTTCGTTGGATACATAGACTGGTCCATGTTGCAAGTCTTCACTGGTATCACTCCGCAACTCTTTCTGTGCTACATTGGTGACTGCGTTGGCGCTGACTCACCACCCTGTGAAAAAATAATTTTGTTTCATCATTAAACAGATGACCCTATGCTTAAATAGAGACCCCTAGCTCTAGACTGGCTTACAGACGGAAAGACACTAGCACATCCACTCGGTAGCTCCATTTTAATTTTATTTCGCATCCCTATTCTGACATGTCAGTCCAGGAACTCCTCTACAATGAATTGAACTTTATTTCTTACATCCTTCACATACATGAAGAGTAAAAATCTTTATGTTGCGCCTCCATCTAAATGTGCCTTGTGCAATCATAGTAATTTATAATAATTTATAATAAATAGAACAGTCAATGTAATATAGCGTACACTCAGATCAGCGTGAGTTAATCAGTCTGATTTCCAGGTGGAAGAAGCTGTCCCGGAGTCTGTTGGTCCTGGCTTTTATGCTGCGGTACTGCTACCTGGATGGTAGCAGCTGGAATAGATTGTGGTTTGGGATGACTTGCATCCCCAATAATCCTACAGTCCCTTTTTACACATCTGCCTTGAAAATGTCCTGAATCATGCGAAGTTCACAACTACAGATGTTCTGGACTGTCCACACCACTCTCTGCAGGGTCCTGCAATTAAGGGAGGTACAGTTCCCATACCAGGCAGTGATGCAGCCAGTCAGGATGCTCTCAATTGGGCCCCTGTAGAAAGTTCTTAGGATTTGGGGGCCTTTACCAAGCTTCCTCAACCGTCTGAGGTGAAAGAGGTGCTGTTGTGCCTTTTTCACCACACAGCAGGTGTGTACAGACCATGTGAGGTCCTCGGTGATGTGGATGCCGAGGAACTTGAAGCTGTTTACCCTCTCAAACCCAGGTCCATTGATGTCAATAGGGGTTAGCCCATCTCCATTCCTCCTGTAATCCACAACCAGCTGCTTTGTTTTTGTGACATTGAGGGAGAGGTTGTTTTCTTGACACCACTGTGTCAGAGAGATGACTTCTTCCCTGTAGGCCACCTCATTCTTGTTTGAGATAAGGCCAATCAATGTAGTGTCATCGGCAAATTTAATTAGCAGATTGGAGTTGTGGATGGCGATACAGTCATGGGTGTACAGGGAGTAAAGTAGGGGACTTAGTACACAGCCCTGAGGGGCTCCTGTATTGAGAGTCAGAGGGGTGGAGGTGAGGGAGCCCACTCTTACCACCTGCTGGTGATCTGACAGGAAGTCCAGGATCCAGCTGCACAAGACAGGGTCAAGGCCGAGGTGTCTGACCTTCTTGTCGAGCCTGGATGGAACCATGGTGTTGAATGCTGAACTGTAGTCCAAGAACAGCATTCTCACATAAGCATCCTTCTTCTCTAGATGTGTCAGGACGGTATGTAGATGGAATGAGGCCACTCTCTGGTTGGAGGAGCAACACCTCATATTCCATTAGGGTGGACTCCAACCTGATGGGCATTAGCATCTATTTTTCCATCTTCTGGTAACTTCTCCCCCTTTCAATTTCTCTTCTTCTTCCAATCCCCATTCTGCTACCCTTCTTACCTCTTCTCTTCTCCTCACCTGCACATCTCCTCCCTCTGGCACCCCTCCTCCTTCCCTTTTTCCCAAGGTGCACCCTCCTTTCCAATCAGATTCCTTCACCTCTAGCCCTTTACCTCTTCCCCCTGTCACCTCCTAGCTTCTCACCTCATCCCATCCTTTCCCACCCACCAACCACCTCCCTCTTCACCTAGTTTCACCTATCACCTGCCAGCTTCTACTCCCTCCATTCCCCCACCTTCTAATTCTGGCTCCCTCCCTCTTTCTTTCCAGTCCTGATGAAGGGTCACAGCCTAATACATCGATTGTTTATTCCGCTTTGTAGATGTTGTCTGATCTGAAGAACCCACTGCTGTGCACTCTGCCCACACACGACTGCACAGCCCATGGACTCAGATACAGATTTTATTTATCACAGGTACATTGAAGCATACAGTGAAATGCGTCGTTTTTGTTAAGAGCCAACACAACCTCAGGATGCGCTGGGGGAAGCCTGCCAGGGTCGCCACACATTCCAACGCCAACGCAGCACACCCACAGAATGCAACAAGCAACAAGACAACAGCAAAACAAGCCCCTTTCTTTTCCCCTCACTCACCCATTCACACAGATAGTCTTCCAATGCCAGGCCAGATCTTCAATCTCCAGGCTTCGTCCATCGGTCTTTGACTTCCAGACTTCTGATCAACCTTCGGGCTCCAGTCTTCAGTATTGACTCCCAGACTAGTCAACGTCAGGGCTCTGAACTCCAGCCTCAAACTCCAGAGTGATGGATTCTCGTGCCTTCAGCTCACATGGCTTCTGGGTGCAGAGCAGAGGCCTGGAATGACCGGTCGGGTTAAGGGTGCAATCGCACTGGTGAATGTGCGGAGGAGGTTTGCCTGGATGCAATGTTTTAGTTATGAGGGGAATTTGGAGGGGCTGGATTTGCCTTCCCTGCGATGGAGGAAGCTGAATGAGGACATTAGGGCCATAGATAGGGTGGAGAGGGTCCAAATTATACCCATATCAGAGGTATCTAAAACCGGAGGCAATAGCTTTAAGATGAGGAGTAAGAGGGCTGGATCTGAGGAAGAAAGTTTTCACCGAGGAGATGGTTGCAGTCTGAAATACACATTCTGCGAAGATGGTGGCGGGAGGCACTTTAAACATTATCTGAATGGCATTGTAGGTATGGACCAAGAGCTGGTAAACAGGACTATAGGCATCTGTTAGTCTCATGAGACCATGGATTTGCGCCTTGGAAGGTTTCCAAGCAATGTGTGGTTAAGTGCCTTGCTCAAGGACACAACACGTTGCCTCAGCCAAGGCTCGAACTGGCAACCTTCAGATCACTAGACGAACGCCTTAACCACTTGGCCAAACAGGATTACTACAGATAAATATCTAGTGGATGAATCAAAACTGGGTTTAGTATCACTGGAATGTGTTGTGAAATTGGCTGTCTTTGTTTCAGCAGTACAATACAATACATAATTATAGAAAAATTACAGTAAGCATGTGTAATCCCCCCGGTTCTGTAGGCTGTGTAAGTCTGGGGAAGACAATCTCTGGCCCCACCAAACGTGTGAGGTTGAGGTGCAAAACCTCCTGTTTGTGTGGGTGCTGTGTGATGTGTTACCCTGTTTCAAATCAGTACCACGAAATAACAGACAGGAGACCATATCCAATTAAATGATTTAGCTTTATAATTCTTAATTTGACTAAAGGGTTAGTAAAGTTAAGCAAAAAGAAAAGGGCCCATTTTAATGAAACAGTCTAATGTGCGCACTGTTGGAGCTCAATGTTTCGATTCCGTTGGTCCTCCATCGATTTCCCCGGGCTTCGTCGGCTCCTGGCCCCACTCCAAGTCCACTCTGTCCGGGTCTCTATGACCTCTCCTTTCTGGCATTTTCTCTCTTCATCTTCTGCCGAACAAAAGACCCAGATCACCTCGGTCTCAGGCACACAACAAGAAATAAAACATTCCCTTCACTGGACGGCGCACATTCCAAAGCCCCTGTTATCTCTAGCCATAACCCAAACACTGCTGCTGCAGAAAAATCATTACAGTAGCATCTCTTCTACAGAAAGACCATTACATTAGCAGTGAAACCTTTCCCAGGGTGTTTATATATATATATGTATATATACTTACTGTAATTTTTCTTTATACATATATATATTTAAATATATGTAAGTTAAATTAAATGACTAAATAAATGCTGCCTGGCCTGCTGAGTTCCTCCAGCATGTTGTGTGTATTACTTGGATTTCCAGTATCTGCAGATTTTCTCTTGTAAATAAATAATTTAATCTCTTTCTCAAGGGCAATCTGTCACGGAACAGTAGATGTTGGCCTTAATCAAGAAAAAGCCCATAAATGAACAAAAGAATAATATCTAGATTGCTAAATAAAACCAACTTTGCAATAACTCCCAGGAGGGAGGAGGTTATTATGGTTTTGAGGGTCAGGGAATCTGCTGGTTTTGTTGGAGTGTCACTTACATTTACTTCTCATGAGTTTCAAAGTTCTGTTGTTTCTATCATTTATTCTATGGGGTTCCTTGTTTCATGGATGTCTGTGAAGAGTAAGATTTTCAGGTTGTATACTGAATACATTCAGTGATATTAAAGTGAACCATTTGATTTAAATCAATCTGTTTCCTTGTATGAAGCGAATGTTTCTTTTGGCCAGTGCTTGGTTGTTGAAGGAATTATCCCTCAGGATTTTATCTATATTGTTTAACCTTCGCTGCTTTGAACAGCTTCATCATACTCATGGACAGTATGATCTTGCCCACCACCCTACTGAGAAGACGTGCCTATTGAGAAGGGAACAATGTACCGAAGAACATACTGTAGATTCAGGGTTATCAACAAGCATATGGGCCTGGGGAAATGGCACAAAGGAACCCTGTCTCATTGCTCCAGTGGCATGGGTTCAATCCTGACCTTGGGTGCTGTCTGTGTGGAGTCTGCATGTTCTCCCTCTGACTCTGTGGGTTTCCACAGGCCTCCAGTTTCCTCCCTGTTCCTTCAGGTTGGTATAGTCGGGGGTGGTGGTTGGTATAAGCTCCCATTCCCTATTAAATGCTTCCAATGGCATGCACCTCAAATAGCCTCTGACAACCAACTCCTGCTCCTGACCTCCACTTGTGGCTTGGCTACTAAGCCCGGCAGAACCGTTCCTACTGACAGGAGAAGGGGCAAAAATGGCTTACTTGTGACTTAAAACCAGTCGCTTTGGGCAGATGGGGCTTGGCAGCTGCTCATCTTGGCAAAGGAAAACTCTGATCTCAAACCTCCACTGCCTTGTGTCTATACCCACTCATGAGGGATGCTTCGGAAGTAAACCCCGAGGAATAATCTGGAGTTCAATGCTGACTGGCAACTCCTGTGATGCCGCTGGTGTCAAACTGTGTTGGTCTCCACAGCATCACAGGCACATGGTATCAGATGGGCCTCATTCACAAAAAAACATACACTGTACAAGAATTGTACAAGAAAGAACTCAATTAAAACAAAAAAAATGAATAAAGCTCACTGCAGTGCAAAGTGCTCAAAGAGGTCATAGCATTGCTAGAACGAGGGAGTGATTAGGATTGTGCAGGCTGGTTCAAGAGGCCAGATGGTTGAAGGGTAGTAGCAAATTTCAAATATAGTAATGTGAATCAAAATGACATGGGGAAAATGAGCAAGTTCCTTACAAACAGTGGAGGTATTGAACCTGGGTCACTGGTGCTGTAATAGTGTTACACCAACCGCTGCGCTACTGCGCCGCACCTTTAAATCCCTCAGCAACTTTGAATTCCTCTGTGTTACCATCTCAGAGAATCTGCCCTGGGTCCAGCATGTAAGCACCGTTACGGAAAACGCACAACAGTGCTTTTACTTTCTTAGAAGTTTGCAAAGATTCAGCATGGCATATAAAATTTGACCAACTTCTATAGCTGCGTAGTGGAGAGTATATTGAATGGTTGCAGCACAACCTGGTGTGGGAACATTCATGCCCTTAATTGGAAAATCCTACAAAAAGTAGTGGATACATTGCAGTCCATCACAGGTAAAGACCACTCCCTCCGCCTCTGAGCACATCCAAGTGGAGCGTTGTCGCAGGAAAGAAGCATCATCAAAGACCCCCACCATCCAGGCCATGCTCTCTTCTCACTGCTGCCATCAGGAAGAAGGTACAGGAGCCTCAGAACTCTCAGAAACAGTTACTACCCCTCAATGATCAGGCTCTTGAACAAGAGGGGACAACTTCACTCAACTTCACTTGCCCCATCAATGAACTGTTCTCACAATCTATTGAATCACTTTCAAAGACTCTTTGTCTCATGTTTTTGAAAGCACTGCACAACAAATTTTTTTTTAAAGTGTTGCTGCCTCATAGATCTCTTTTGTTTATGATAGACCATTTGAAGCTGAACACAAATATAATTTCAAACTACTTGCATCACGTGGGAATTTGGAGAAACGAGAAATTAACTTTTATTGAATATAATGTGTTTAATTGCATAACGGTGCTCATGCTTTGCAATTGTTCAATTAAGCTAAAAATGTTGTGTTGATGGTTTTCATTTGTACTCCGTGTCTGAGGCTTGTCGCTGAAGTTCACAACAATAATCAACCAGCTTTGATGGATTCCAGTTGTTTTGATATCATTTCTTCATGACTACAATGTCCTAGTGAAACCTGTCACCATGTTCATCACTGACAGCACCAAGGTTTGTTGGGAAGAAATCTAAATGCGAATGTAGAAAATAAATCTTTGGTGACATATTGCACTTCATGGTTTTGTATGTTTGAAGAATGTTGTCAACCTGCTGCACATATTTTGGTGCTCTGTAGTTGCCAAGAAAATTTTCAACAAGATCCTTGAACGCCTTACATGTGATTTTCTCTGACTCCACTAGAAATTCTTCTAGTTGCTTGTCATTGAAGACCAGTTTGATTTGTGGACCAACAAAAAAGGCTTCCTTAACCTTGGCATCACTTATTCTGGGAAACATCTGTCTCAAGTATCGAAATCCTCCATGGAAATTTATAGCCTTTCTAAAACCTGTCCTGCTACGCAGTATACACACTGCCTAAGCATGCCCGGACAAGATAGAAAACATTTCAGCTTACATTGTGGGCAACATTTTGTTCTGAACTGAAATAACAAACGAGAAAATCGGCAGATGCTGGAACTCTGAGCAACACACGCAAAATGCTGGAGAAACTCAGCAGGCCGGACAACGTCTATGGAAAATAGTACAGTAGATGTTTCAGGCCGAAACCCTTCAGCAGGATGGAAATAACAAATATAGGCTATTTCAAAAAGTGGTGCATGATAGGGAATTTCATGGTGATTTTCATGATCAGCAGCCCAAAATCCATAAGGTAGACCCAAAGTAATCAGGAAGCAAAATCTTTGTTGTTCAGTGTATTTATTGCTTATTTATTTATTATTATTGTTTTCTTTTTGTATTTGCATAATTTGTTGTATGTTTCACATTGATTGTCCATCCTGTTGGGTGCAATGTTTCATTGGTTCTATCGTGTTTCTTGTATTTACTGTGAATGTCTGCAATGAAGACCATAAGACATAAGAACAGAATTAGGCCATTTGGCCCATCGAATCTGCTCCACCATTTCATCATGGCTGATCTAATTTTCCTGTCAGGCCCAGTCTCCTGCCTTCTTCCCATGTCCTTTCATACCCTGACCAATCAAGAATTTATCAACCTCTGCCTTAAATATACATAAAGACTTAGCCTACACAGCTGCCTGTGGCAAAGAATTCCACAGATTCTCCTCTCTTTGCAAGAAGATCCTCCTCATCGCCGCCCTCTATTCTGAGGCAATGTCCTCTGGTCTTAGACTCTTCAACCATAGGAAACATCCTCTCTACATCCACTCTGTCAAGGCCTTTCACTGTATGATAGGTTTCAATGAGGACATTCCTCATTTTGCTGAATTTTAGTGAATACAGGCCCAGATCCATCAAACGCTCTTCATATGACAAGCCATTCAGTCCTGGAATCATTTTCGTAAACATCCTTTGAACTCACTCCAGTTTCAACTCATCCTTTCTAAGAGAAGGGGCCCAAAGCTGTTCATAATACTTCAAGTGAGGCCTCACCAGAGCTTCAACGTTACATCCTTGCTTTCATACTCTCGTCCTCTAACATCATATTTACCTTCCTCACGACAGACTCAACCTACAATTCCTTTGCATTTCAGTTTTATGTACTTTTTCTCCGTTTAGAAAGTCATCAACCCTTTCATTGTATCTACTAAAATGCATGACCATATACTCCCTGACACTGAATTCCAGCTGCCATTTCTTTGCCCATGCTCCTAATCTGTCTAAGTCCTACTTCCTCAAAGCTACCTGCCCCTCCACCTATCTTCATATTGTCCCCAAAATTTGCAACAAAGCCATCAATTCCATCATCCAAATCATTGACATATAATGTAAAAAGAATTGGTCCTAACACAGAATACCACGAGTCACTGGCAGCCAACCAGGAAAAACACCCTTTATTCCCACTCTTTGTCCCTGCCAATCAACCACTGTTTTATCCATGCCTGAATCTTTCTTGTAATACCATGAGCTCATAGCTTGTCAAGCAGCCTCATGTGTGGCACCTTGTCATAGGCCTTCTGAAAATCCAAGTACACAACATTAACTAATTCTTTGTCTATCCTGATTGTTATTTCTTCAAAGAATTTCAACAGATTTGTCAGGCAAGATTTTCCCTTAAGGAAACCAAGCCGACCAAGGCCTATTTTGTCAAGTGCCTCCAAGTACCCTGAGACCTCATCCTTAATAACTAATTCCAACATCTTCTCAATCACCAAAGTCAGACTGACTGGCCTGTAGTTTCCTTTCTTCTATCTCTTTCCCTCCTTGAAGAGTGGAGTGAAATTTTCAATTTTCCTGTCTTCCAGAATGACTCCAGAATCTAGTGATTCTTGAAAGATCATTACTAATGCCTCCATAATTTCTTCAGCCACCACTTCCAGAACCTTAGGGTCTGCACCATCTGGTCCACTGTCAGACCTTTCAGTTTTCCAAGTACCTTCTCTCTAGTAATAGTAACATCACACAATTCATGACCCCTGACACCAGGAACTTCCACAGTGAAGACTGATGCAAAATACTTAGTCAGTTTCCTTGTGCCCCATTATTACCTTTCCAGTGGTCCGATATCCTCTCTCGTCTCTCTTTTACACATTATTTATCTCAAGAAACTTTTGGTATCCTCTTTAATATTATTGGCTAGCTTACTATCGTATTCCATCTTTAACTTCTTAATGACTTCTTTCATTGCTTTCTGTTGGATTTTCAAAGCTTCCCAATCCTCTAACTTCCCACTAATTTTTACTCTATTATCTGTCCTATCTTTGGACTTTATGCTGGCTTTGAATTCTCTTGTTAGCCACTGTTGTGTCATCTTTCCTTTAGAATACTTCTTCCTCTTTGGGATGTATATATCTCTGCCTTCTGAATTGCTTCCAGAAATTCCAGGCATTGCTGCTCTGCTGTCGTCCCTGCCAGTATTCTCTTTCAATCAATTCTGGCCAACTCCTCTCTCCTGCCTCTGTAATTCCCCCTACTCCACTGTAATAATGATACATCTGACTTTAGCTTCTCCTTCTCAAATTTCAGGGTAAGATTGATCACAGTATGATCTCTTCCCCTACAAGGGTTCTTTTGCCTTAAGCTTTCTAATCAATTCTGGTTCATTGCACAACACCCAGTCCAGAATAGCCAATCCCCTAGTGGATCACTAAAATGAATTTTAGGATTGTATATGGTGATATATATGTACTCCGATAATAAAGAAGACAAAAATACACTCCAAGCAACTCCGCGAAGAGGTTATTGAAAAGCACAAGTCAGGTATGTGGGCGACTCTGAAGTCAGCTGGATGAAACCAAAATTTAGCCTTTTGGCCATCAGACTAAACACGATATATGGTGTAAGCCAAACACCGCACATCATCAAAAACACACCATCCTTACTGTGAAGCATGGTGGTGGCTGCATCATGCTGTGGGGATGCTTCACTGCAGCAGGCCCTGGAAGCCTTTTGAATGTAGAGGGTAAAATGAATGCAGCAAAATACAGGGAAATCCTGGAGGAAAACCTGACACAGTCTGCAAGAGAGCTGTGACTTGGGAGAAGATTTGTTTTCCAGCAAGACAGTGACCCCAAGCACGATGCCAAAGCTACACAGGAAAAGCTTAAAACAACAAAATTGATGTCCTGGAATGGCCAAGTCAGAGTCCAGACTGCAATCCAATTGAGAATTTGTGGCTGGACTTGAAAAGTGTTGTTCATTCATGATCACTATGTAATCTGACAGAGCTTGAACAGTTTTGTAAAGAAGAATGGGGAAAAATTACAGTGTCCAGATGTGCAAAGCTGATAGAGACCTATCCACACAGACTCAAGGCTGAATTGCTGCCAAAAATGCATCTATTAAATACTGACCTGAAGGGGGTGAGTAATCATGCAATCAATTATTTATTGTTTAATAATTGTAATATATTTAGACCAATTTGTAGAAATTTGTTTTCATTTTGACAGGAGTCTTTTCTGCTTATCAGTGTCAAAAAAGCCAAATTCAATCCACTGTTATTCAAAGTTATAAAACAATAAAATATGAGGATCTCCAAAGGGGACAAATACTTTTTATAGGCACTGTAGGTTTACAATGGCCATGAGCACTCCTCATTATAGATGTGGAAAGCAATGCATTCGGCACTAAGACCAGGAACAGCGTACAGCCGCACCAACCTGGACTGGAATTGTGAGTGATGATAAGCAGTTTGTATTTATTTTATTTGAAGTAGTATTTAAGAAGTAGGTGTACAGCAGATGCTGTCCTGTTGGCTCTTCACACAACCCTGGAACATCTGGACAGCAAAGGTGCACACATTAGGACGCTCTTTATTGATTACAGCTCAGCATTTAACGCCAACTTCTCCTCAAAACTAATCGGTAAACTCCAAGACCTGGGCCTCAATATCCCCTTGTGCAATTGGACCCTGAATTTCCTCACTTGTTGACCCCAGTCAGTTCGGTTTGGAAAAAAATCGCCTCCACAATCTCCATCAGCACAGGAGCACCACAGGGATGTGTACTTAGCCCCCTGCTCCACTCACCTTACAGCTTTGACTGTGTGGCTAAGTACAGCTCCAACACCATATACAAGTTTGGTGATGACACCACTGTTGTAGGCTGTATCAAAGCTGGTGATAACTCAGCGTACATGAGGGAGATTGAAAATTTGGCTGAGTGGTGTACTTTATACTTCATTGTCGCCAAACAATTGATACTAGAGTGTACAATCATCACAGCGATATTTGATTCTGCGCTTCATGCTCCCTGGAGTATAAATAGATAGTAAATATTAAAAATTTAAATTATAAATCATAAGTAGAAAATAGAAAAGGGAAAGTAAGGTAGTGCAAAAAAAACGAGAGACAGGTCCGGATATTTGGAGGGTACGGCCCAGATCCGGGTCAGGATCCGTTCAGCAGTCTTATCACAGTTGGAAAGAAGCTGTTCCCAAATCTGGCCGTACGAGTCTTCAAGCTCCTGAGCCTTCTCCCGGAGGGAAGAGGGACGAAAAGTGTGTTGGCTGGGTGGGTCGTGTCCTTGATTATCCTGGCAGCACTGCTCCGACAACGTGCGGTGTAAAGTGAGTCCAAGGACGGAAGGTTAGTTTGTGTGATGTGCTGTGCCGTGTTCAGGATCTTCTGCAGTTTCTTTCGGTCTTGGACAGGACAACTTCCATACCAGGTAATAACAACAACCTCTCACTTAATGTCAGTAAGACCAAGGAACTGATAATAGACTTCATGAGAGAGAAACCAGAGGTGCATGAGCCAGTAATCATTGGAGGATCAGAGATGGAGAGGGTCAGTAACTTTATATTCCTGGGTGCCACCATCTCAGAGGATCTGTCCTGGACCCATCGTACAAAGATAATTGTGAAGAAGGCATGACAATGCTTCTACATCCTCAGCAGTCTGTGGAGATTCAGCATGTCATCGAAAACCTTGGCAAACTTCGATAGATGTGTGGTGGAAAGTGCGGTGACTAGCTGCATTACGGCCTGGTGTGGGAACTCCAAAGCCGTTGAGTGCATAATCCTACAAAAGATAATGAATTTGGTGGAGTACCTCACGTCTAAAATCCTCCCAACCATTGAGAACATCTACATGAAACGTTGCTGTAAAGCAGCATCCATCAGCAGAGTTCCTCACCACCCAGGCCATGCTCTGTTCTCGCTTCTGCCAGCAGGTTGAGTGTAGAAGAACCTCAGGACTCACATCACCAGGTTCAAGAACAGTTACTACCCCTCAACCATGAGGCTCTTGAACAAAAGGGAATATCTATGCTCATTTAAGGACTCTTATCCTGTTATTTCATGCTCATTATTTATTGCTAATTATTTATATCTGCACTTGCATAGTTTGTTGTCTGTTGATCCTGTTTCCAGGTTACTATTCTATAGATTTGCTATGTATGCTTGCAGAAAGAATCTCAGTGTTGTATGTGGAGACATGTATATACTTCGAAAATAAGTTTTACTTTAAACTTTTAAAATTATTTGTTTTAATTATCAACTTATGAAGTTATTTTTTGGATTTTAAAACAATATGTTGCTTCCCCACATAGTGAGCACTGAGCTTGTGATCTTGTTCTAATACAGTGTCATATGAGTTAAGAGTTTTTTTTAATTAAAATATGTGTGGGTATTAATGTGGTGTGGGGTTTAAACTAATGTGGCAGTGGTATGGGAACCAGTCATGGGGGGATGGGGCTGAGGAAGGGGCAGTTGATATACAAGTTGACTGCGAGGAAGAACAGACAGATGACTGGGCAAAATTGCAGTCAGTGGGATGAGTTGAAGTGTAACATCAGGCCAAAATCAAAAAGAGTGATGACTTTAGGACTGAAGGTATTGTATTTGAATGCTCACAGTATACAGAATGAGGTAGATAATCTTGTAGCGCAATTAGAGATTGGCAGGAGCAACGCTGTGGGCATCATTGAGTCATGACTCAAAGAAGATCATAGTCGAGAGCTTGACATCCAAGAATACACCTTGTATTGAAAGAACAGGCAGGTAGACAGAGGGGGTGGGGTGGTTCTATTGGTAAGAAGACGAAATCAAACCTTTAGAAAGGGATGAGGCAGAGGTGATACAGAATCCTTGTGTATAAAGTTAAGAAACTGCAAGGGTAAAAAGACCCTGATGGGAGTTATATACAGGCCTCCAAATAGTACATAGGATGTGGAATGAAATTAACAAGGGGAGACAGAAAAGGCATATAAAAAGGGCAATGTTGTGATAATAATGAGGGATTTTAATGTACAGGTAGATTGAGAAAATTAGGTTGGTGCTGGATCCCAAGAGAGAGAATTAGTAGAATGCCTATGAGATAGATTTTTAGAGCAGATTGTGGTTGAGTCCATTGGGGAAAGGCAGTTCTGGATTAGGTGTTCCAGATTTGATTAGAGAGTTTAAGGTAAAGGAACTCTTAGGATGCAGTAATCTTAATTTGAGACAATTCACCCTGGAGTTTGAGAGGGACAAGATAAAGTCAGATGTATTGGTATTTCTTTATTTATTTTTTTCCGGGATGTGGGTGTCGCCAGTTAAATCAACGTTTATTGCCCATCCCTAGTTGCCCTTGAGAAGGTGGTGATGAGCTGTTTTCTTGAACTGCTGCAGTCACTGAGGTGCAGGACACCCACAGTGCTGTTAGGGAGGGAATTCCATGATTTTGACCCAGTGACAATGAAGGAGTGGCAATATGTTCCCAAGCCAGGAAGCTGAGTGACTGGGAGAGGGATTTCCAAGTGGTGGTGTTCCACAGCGGGTATCTGCTGTTCTAGTCCCTCTAGAGGTAGTGGTCGTGGGCCTGGAAGGTGCTGCCTTAGGAACTTCAATGTGTTGTTGCAGTGTATCTTGTAGATAGTACACACTGCTGCAACTGTCCGTCGACGGTGGAGGGATTGGATGCTTGTGGAAGGGGTACCAATCAAGTGGGCTGCTTTGTACTGGATGGTGTCAAGATTCTTGAATGCTGATGGAGCTGCATTCACCCAGGCGAGTGGCCAGTGTTCCATTACACTCCTGACCTGAGCCTTGTGGGTGGTGGACAGGCTTTGGGGAGTCAGGAGGTGAGTTACACACTACTAGATTCCTAGTCTTTGACCTGCTCTGGTAGCCACGGTGTTTATATGGCCAGACCAGTTCAGTTTCCTGTCTATGGTAACCTACAGGATGTTGATAGTAGGGGATTCAGTGACGGTTATCCCACTGAATGTCAAGGGACGATGGTTAGAGCCTCTCTTGTTGGAGATGGTCATTGCCTGGCACCTGCGTGTTTCGAATGTTACTTGCCACTTGTCAGCCCAATCCTGGATACGGTCCAGGTCCTGATGCATTTGGGTATGAACCGTTTCACTATCTGAGAAGTCACGAGTGGTGCAGAACATTGTGCAGTCATCTGCTAACATACCCACTTCTGACCTTATGATGGCAGGAAGGTCATTGATGAAGCAGCTGAAGATGGCGGGTCCTGGGGCACTTCCCTGAGGAACTCCTGCAGTGATGTCCTGAGGATGAGGTGATTGACCTCCAGCCACCACAACCATTTTCCTTTATGATTCCAACCAGTGGAGCGTTTTCCCCCTAATTCCCATTGACCCCATTTTGGCTAGGGCAGCTTGATGCCATACTCAGTCAAATGTTGCCTTGATGTCAGGGTTATCAATCACACCTCACCTCTGGTATTTAGCTCTTTGGTCCATGTTTGGACCAAGGAGGTGATGAGGTCAGGAGCTGAGTGGCCTCGATGGAACCCAAACTGGGCATCCGTAAGCAGGTTATTGCCAAGTAGGTGCTGCATGATAACACTATTGATGACCCTTTCCATTACTTTGCTGATGGTTGAGTGTAGGTTGATAGGGTGGTAATTGGCTGGGTTGGACCTGTCCTGTTTCTTGTGTACAGGACATACCTGGGCAATTTTCCACATTGCTGGGAAGATGCCAGTGTTGTAGCTGTACTGGACAAGCTTGGCTAGTGGCACGATAAGTTCTAGAGCATAAGTCTTCAGGACTATTGCTGGGATTTTGTCTGGGCCCATGGCCTTTGCAGTATCCAGTGCTTTCAGCCGTTTCTTGAGATCACATGAAGTGAATTGGATTGGCTGCATACTGGCATCTGGGATGCTGGGAACTTCCGGAGGAGGCTGAGCTGGATCATCTACTCGGCACTTCTGACTGAAGATTGTTGCAAATGCTTCAGCGTTATCTTTTGCACAGGTGTGCTGGGCTCCTCTATCATTGAAGATGGGGACATTTGTGGAGCTGCCTCCTCCTGTGAGGAGTTTGATTGTCCACCACCATTCACGGCTGAATGTGGCAGGACTACAGATCTTAGATATAAGACCATAAGACCATAAGACAAAGGAGCAGAAGTAGACCATTCGGCCCATCGAGTCTGCTCCACCATTTTATCATGAGCAGATCCATTTTATCCTATTTAGTCCCACTGCCCCGCCTTCTCACCATAACCTTTGATGCCCTGGCTACTCAGATACCTATCAATCTCTGCCTTAAAGACACCCAATGACTTGGCCTCCACTGCTGCCCGTGGCAACAAATTCCATAGATTCACCACCCTCTGACTAAAAAAATTTTTTCGCATTTCTGTTCTGAAAGGGCGCCCTTCAATCCTGAAGTCATGCCCTCTCGTACTAGACTCCCCCATCATGGGAAACAACTTTGCCACATCCACTCTGTCCATGCCTTTTAACATTCGAAATGTTTCTATGAGGTCTCCCCTCATTCTTCTAAACTCCAAGGAATACAGTCCAAGAGCGGACAAACGTTCCTCATATGTTAACCCTCTCATTCCTGGAATCATTCTAGTGAATCTTCTCTGTACCCTCTCCAACATCAGCACATCCTTTCTTAAATAAGGAGACCAAAACTGCCCACAGTACTCCAAGTGAGGTCTCACCAGCGCCTTATAGAACCTCAACATCACATCCCTGCTCCTATACTCTATTCCTCTAGAAATGAATGCCAACATTGCATTCGCCTTCTTCACTACCGACTCAACCTGGAGGTTAACTTTAAGGGAATCCTGTACGAAGACTCCCAAGTCCCGTTGCATCTCAGAACTTTGAATTCTTTCCCCATTTAAATAATAGTCTGCCCGTTTATTTTTTCTGCCAAGGTGCATAACCATACACTTTCCAACATTGTACTTCATTTGCCACTTCTCTGCCCATTCTTCCAATCTATCCAAGTCTCTCTGCAGAATCTCTGTTTCCTCAGCACTACCAGCCCCTCCACCTATCTTCGTATCATCTGCAAACTTAGCCACAAAGCCCTCTATTCCATAATCCAAATTGTTGATGTACAATGTAAAAAGAAGCGGCCCCAACACGGACCCCTGTGGAACACCACTGGTAACCGGCAGCCAACCAGAATAGGATCCCTTTATTCCCACTCTCTGTTTCCTGCCAATCAGCCAATGCTCTATCCATGTATGTAACTTTCCTGTAATTCCATGGGCTCTTATCTTGTTAAGCAGCCTCATGTGTGGCACCTTGTCAAAGGCCTTCTGAAAATCCAAATATACAACATCCACTGCATCTCCCTTGTCTAGCCTACTGGTAATTTCCTCAAAAAGTTGTAATAGGTTTGTCAGGCAGGATTTTCCTTTAAGGAATCCATGCTGAGTTCTGCCTATCTTGTCATATGCCTCCAGGTACTCTGTAACCTCATCCTTGACAATCGACTCCAACAACTTCCCAACCACCGACGTCAAGCTAACAGGTCTATAATTTCCTTTTTGCTTCCTTGCCCCCTTCTTAAATAGCGGAGTGACATTTGCAATCTTCCAGTCCTCCGGAACCATGCCAGAATCTATCGACTTTTGAAAGATCATCGCTAATGCCTCCGCAATCTCCACAGCTACTTCCTTCAGAACACGAGGGTGCATTCCATCTGGTCCAGGAGATTTATCGACCTTTAGCCTATTCAGCTTCCTGAGTACTTTCTCTGTCGTAATTGTGACTGCGCACACTCCTCTTCCCTGCCACCCTTGAGTGTCCGGTATCCTGCTGTCATCCTCAGTGAAGACTGATGCAAAATACTTGTTCAGTTCCTCTGCCATCTCCTCATCTCCCATTACAATTTCTCCAGTATCATTTTCTATCGGTCCTATATCTACTCTCACCTGTCTTTTACTCTTTATATACTTGAAAAAGCTTTTAGTATCCTCTTCGATATTATTTGCTAGTTTCCTTTCATAGTTAATCTTTTCTCTCTTAATGACCTTCTTGGTTTCCTTTTGTAAGGTTTTAAAGACTTCCCAATCCTCTGTCTTCCCACTAATTTTTGCTTCCTTGTATGCCCTCTCCTTAGCTTTAACTTTGGCTTTGACTTCTCTTGTCAACCACGGTTGCATCCTTTTTCCACTCGAAAATTTCTTCTTTTTTGGAATACACCTGTCTTGCACATTCCTCATTTCTCGCATAAACTCCAGCCACTGCTGCTCTGCTGTCTTTCCCGCCAGTGTCTCTTTCCAGTCAACTTTGGCCAGTTCCTCTCTCATGCCACTGTAATTTCCTTTACTCCACTGAAACACCGACACATCAGAATTCGGCTTCTCTTTTTCTAATTTCACAGTGAACTCAATCATGTTATGATCACTGTCTCCTAAGGGTTCCTTCACCTCAATCTCTCCAATCACCTCTGGTTCATTACACAATACCCAATCCAGTACAGCCGATCCCCTAGTGGGCTCAACAACAAGCTGTTCTAAAAAGCCATCTCACAGACATTCTACAAATTCTCTCTTGAGATCCAGTGCCGACCTGATTTTTCCAATCTACTCGCATGTTAAAATCCCCCACAATTATCATAACACTGCCCTTCTGACAAGCCTTTTCTATTTCCAGTTGTAATTTGTAGTCCACATCCCTGCAGCTGTTTGGAGGCCTATAAATAACTGCCATCAGGGTCCTTTTACCCCTGCTATTCCTTAGCTCAACCCATAAAGATTCTGCACCTTCCGATCCTATATCACCTCTTTCTAATGATTTAATATCATTTCTTACCAATAAAGCCACGCCTCCCCCTCTGCCTACCTTTCTATCCTTCCGATACACCGTGTATCCTTGGACGTTCAGCTCCCAGAGACATGCATCCTTTAGCCAGGTCTCAGTGATGGCCACAATATCATACCTGCCAATCTGTAGCTGTACAACAAGATCATCCACCTTATTTCTTATGCTGCGTGCATTTAAGTACAACACCTTAAGACCAGTATTTGATACTTTTTGCTTTGATTTCACTGCAACTTTATTGCACTGCAACTCATCCCAATGGCTACACATTTGCCCCATCACCTGCCTGTCTTTCCTGACATCTTTACTGCTCACTATCTTAGATTTATTTCCATTATATAATCCATTGGTTGTGGGAACACTTAGCTCTCTCTATTACTTGCTGCTGATGGTGGAGTGAAGGGAATTATAGAGGCTTGAGAGAGTAGCTGGCCAAAGATGATTGGAAGGTGCCATTAACAGGGGTGATGGCAAGACAACAATGGCTGGAGTTTCTGGGGGCAACTTGGAAAGTGTATGATAGATATATCACAAAGATAAAGAGGTATTCTAAAGGGACAATGAGACATCCATGGCTGATAAGGGAAGTCAAAGACAGCATAAAAGCAAAAGAGAGGACATATAGTATAACAAAAATTAGTGGGAAGCTTTTAAAAACCATCAGGGGGCAACTAAGAAAGCTATAAGGAAAGAAAAGATGAAAAATGAAGGTTTGCTCGCCAAAAGTATAACAGGATACCATATGATTTTTCAGATACTTCAAAAGAGTGGTGAGAGTGGGTATCGGACCATTGGAAAATGATGCTGGAGAGGTAGTAATGGGGGACAACCTCAATAAGTAGTTTAAGTTAATCTTCGCTGTGGCAGACACTAGCAGTTTGCCAGAAATTCGAGAGTATCAGGGCCAGTACATGCTGGGGAAGTTGAAAGGTTTAAAGGTAAAAAAGTCACCTGGGTCAGATGGACTACACCTCAGGGTTCTGAAAGAGATGCCTAAAGAGATTGTGGAGGCACTAGTAATAATCTTTCAAGAATCACTAGATTCTGGAGTAGTTCTGGAAGACTGGAAAATTGCAAATCTTGCTCAATCTTTACGAAGGAAGGGAAGCAGGAGATAGGGAATTATTTGCTAGTAGTTGGGAAAATGTTGGAGTCCATTATTAAGGATGATGTTTTGGGGTACTTGGAGGCACATGATAAAATAGGCCAAAGTCAGCATGGTTTCCTTAATCTGTTGGAATTCTTCGAGGAAGTATCAGGCAGGATAGACAAAGAAGAGTCAGTGAATGTTCTTTACTTGGATTTTCAGAAGAACTTTGACAAGGTGCCGCACATGAGGCTGCTTAACAAAATAAGAGCCAATGTTATTACACGAAAGATACTAGCATGAAAGAAGATTGGCAGACTGGAAGGAGGCAAAGAGTGGGAATAAAGGGGGAGCTTTTCTGGGATGGCTGCCGGAGACAAGTGGCATTCCACAGGGGTCACTGCCAATAATTTGGATGATGGGATTGGCAGCTTTGTGGCCAAGTTTACGAACAATACGAAGATGGGTAGAGGGGCAGATAGCATTGAGGAAGCAGGGAGTCTGCAGAAAGACTTAGGACAGATTGGGAGAATGAGTAAAGAAATGGCAGATGGAATATAGTGTAGGGAAGTGTATGGCCATGCACTTTGGTAGAAGTAATAAAGGCATGAATGCTGACATTTCATTTGCCTTCCTTACCACCAACTCATAGGGATAAAATTCAAAATCAGAGGTGTAAAGGGACTTGGTAGTTCTCGTGCAGGATTTCCTGAAGGTTAACTTGCAGGCTGAGTTGGTGGTAAGGAAGGCAAATGCAATGCAAGCATTCATTTTGAGTGGACTGGAGTACAAGAGCAAGGATGTAATGCTAAAGCTTTATAAGGCATTGGTCAGACCGCACCTGGAGTATTGTGAGCAGTTTTGGGCCCTTTATCAAAGAAAAGATGTGCTAGCCTTGGAGAAGATTCAAAAGATGTTTACGAGAATTAGCCTGGGAATGAAAGAGTTAATGTACGAGGAGTGTTTGATGGTTGTGGGCCTGTACTCGCTGGAGTATAGAAGAATGAGGAGGGTTCTCATTGAAACCTGTTGAGTATTGAAAGGTCTGGATAGAATGGATATGGGGAGTTGTTTCCTTTACTGAGTGAGTCCAGGACCAGAAGGCACAGCTTCAGAATGGAGGGAAGTCTATTTAGAACAGAGGTGAGGAGGGATTTCCTTAGTCAGGGCGTCAATGTTTACAGGGAGAAGGCAGGTGAATGGGGTTGAGAGGGATAATGCATCATCCATGTTTGAATGGCAGAATAGACTGGATGGGCTGAATGGAGTATTCTGCTCCTACAACAGCTTCCATCATTGTTTCACTTATTGGCATATGGTGCAGAATAGGCCCTTCTGGCCTTCGAGGCTCACCACCCAGCAATCCACCAGTTTAACCCTGACCTAATCACAGGATAATTTACAATAACCAATTAACCTACCAACCGCTACATCTTTGGCCTGTGGGAGGAAACCAGAGCACTCGGAGGAAACCCACATGGTCCCGGGGAGAACGTACAAACTCCTTACAGGCAGCGGCGGAAACTTGGGAGTCATGTGAAGCAGGAAGTAACAAGAGAGACTGTAGGGTCCTGACTTAATAATGAGGGCCACAATAACAAAGTTTACAGCTCTATTAGATCTGTGGGGCTGTAATTGGTTAGTGCAGCCTTCAGATAACCTGGTGGGGTAGGGTGGGTGAGCACATAGGCTGTGACCCGGACCTTTAGCATTCCTCTCTGTGATCAATTTCTCTGTTCCACTGCCAGCGTGTTTGCCTCTGATTCTCAAATTTGTGCTTTCTCTGCAGTCTGGGAGTGACGGAAAAGTGGTAAAATTGGAAACTCCTTGCTCGCTTGAAGCAAATAAGGAAAAGATGAAATTCCTCTCATGCCTTTCATCACATTCTGAAGAGCTTCACGATCGAGTGAGTGCTTTCTGAATGGTAATTGTAATTGTGTGCACCATAGGGATCATATGACGGAAAGTTCCCACAAGCAGCTACATTATAAAGATCAACTCATCTGTTTTTTGTTAATTATGTTGGTTAGGGCTCCGAGGAATGTCCCTTCCCTTCGAAACAGTGTCTGAGAATCTTCTATATTTGTCATAGTTCAAAGTTCAAAGTAAACTTATTATCAAAGTACTATATATATGTCACCATATACTACTTTGAAATACATTTTCTTGCAGGAATTTACACAAAATAAAGAAATGTAATAGAATTTGTGAAAAAAAACTATACTTAAACGAAGACTGACAAACAATCAAAGTACAAAAGAAAGGAAATTGTACAAGTAAAAATAAGTAAGTGAATAAGTAACATTGAGGACATGAGCTGTTGAAAGTGAGCCTATAGGTTGTGGAATCAATTCAGAGGCAAGGAGAGTGAAGTTATCCACAATGGTTCAGGAGCCTGATGGTTGGAGGGTAATAGCTATTCCTGAACCTGGTGTTGCGGGACCCAAGGCTCCTGTATCTGCTTCCCAATGGTAGCAGCAAGAAAAGGGCAGGCCTGGATGGTGGGGGTCTTTGACGATGGATGCTGCTTTCATTTGGCAGCGCTGCATGTAAATGTACACAACGGGTGGGGAGGGCTTTGCCTGTGATGGACCCAGCTGTTTCCACAGCTGTCTCTACACTTTTCCATTCCTGGACATTGGTGTTTCTAGACCAGGTGCTGATGCAACCAGTCAGAATCCTCTCCTCCAGACATCTATAGAAGTTTGTTGGAAGTTTTAGATGAGCTGCTGAATCTACGCAAACTTCCAAGAAAGTAGATTCGCTTCTTTGTGATTGCACTTCAGATTAAGCCTTAGATCAGGGGTGGCCAACCTTCTACATTCCAAATATCAATTTTTTCACACACGAGTTCTATATTAACATATTTTTACAAGAATTGTAGGGGTACAAGAGTGGTATGGTGCATCTGAACTTGTGCGTGAAAAAACTGACACATGGAGTGTAAAAGGTTGGCCACCCCTGCCTTAGATTAATACCTTGTCCAAAGGACATCTCCTCCAACATTCCACCACACCCTCGTCATTGAACTCAAGTGTTAACAAAGACCTTTGTGCTTAAGTCTCCAATTCAGACCTTCTAATTCAGAAGCAAGTATACTGTCCACTAAGCTACAATATTGGATATTTTCATTCAACATCCAATTTATTGAGAGAGAATTACTGAACTGAAATACTCATAACCTTGTTGACAGGGTCAACTTCCTGAGCTCCAATTCCCAAATACTTTTATAATTTATGCCTTTGAAATGTGATGAAAATACAGAATAAGTACCACAGAGACACACGAGATTCTGCAGATGCTGTAAGTCTTGAGGAACACACAAAATGCTGGAGGAACTCAACTTGTCAGGCAGCATCTACGGAGGGAAATGGATAGTGGACGTTTTGGGCTGAGACCCTTCCATCAGGACTGGACAGGAAGGGGAAGAAGACAGAAGAAGAAAGTGGTGGGGTTAAGAAGAAGGGAAAGAGTACAAGCTGGCAGGTGATCTGTCATGTTCCTCCAGCATTTCGTGTTTGCTGCTACAGAATAACTATGCTTTTTATACAAAAAACTGCTTACTACTTGATCTAGCCTTAAGGCTGATTTATACTTGTGCGTTAACTCAACGCCGTAGGTACGGCATCGCCGCGGACCCTACACTGAGCCTACGCGGATCCCTACGCCATAGCCTGACATGCACCTCTCCCGAAATGTAACTACGCGTCGCAGCAACGCAGACCACGACAAATGTGATTGGTCTGCCTGATAGCATCGCATTTCTCCTACGCTGCAGTAGCTTCCCATTGGCCAACTGAAGGGCAGGGAAGGAACTCTGGCTGCAATGCTTTCCGTAAAGCTTTACAGACCTCCGAAATTATGGAGGACACATTTCACTTTTATGAAAAAAGACACTCGCTTTAAACTTGTTTACCCTGAGAAAGACTACCATGACCATGAAGCCTTGCGCGGGCAGGTATGTGCACATGCGTGATGTGCCCGAATTGCAGAGCGACGCAGACACACCAATGCACAAGTATAAATGCTCACAACACGCGTAGGTCACTTGGGTAGGTTACGGCGTCGAGTGGACGCACAAGTATAAATCAGCCTTTACTCTGAGATAATTGAGTTGAGTTTCAGAACAGACCTGATGCCCTGAAATAGACTCAAAGCCTCATGGATTTTCGCTGCATTGCCCGGTTCTATCAATGTTGCCCAGCTATCACTCATCACTTCTTGACTTGTACCAGTTGTGAGACATATGGCCAAAAGCTGGGAAGTCACCTTTAAAACTGCTGCAGGAATTGGAGTGTATAGGTAAAGAAGTCTCACTATACTAATGGAGGGCTTGGTGTGATCATAGCTGGTGTTTTGTATTGGGTTCCTGACCCAAAGATTCAAAGGATTCAAAGTATGTATGCAGTGTACAACCCCGAGGTTCATCTTACCCCCAGACAGCCTTGAAGTAAGGACGAACCATGGAACCCATTCAAAGAAAAACATCAAACACCTCCTCCCAAGTGCAAAAAAAATTGTGCAAACTGCAAGAAAAAAAATAAGCAAAAGCACAGAATATAAAACACAAAATCAAAAGGCATATTTCAGTTCAGCTCAGTGTTCATTATCTGCAGGTCATCCCAATTTAAAAAAATGCCAAAAAATGGCAACAAAAAAGCAGCAACCGGAAAATAGAACACATCGCAACGTGAAGAGTCCGATCTACAAACCGTGTTGATTAATCATTGCTCTGGCACCATTCCCTGCCAGCACCGAGGGAGAGAGAGAGATCATTCGAAGACAAGGATTTACCCTCAGGAGCAGTGAGTGAGAGGAAAATGGAGACCGCCTCACGCAGACACTCTGCTCTGGCAGAATTTGCCTTAGAGTGGGTGAAGGTTTACCAGACTGATTCCTGAGATGGCCACGAAACACACCTGTTCAAAGGAAATATCAAATATAAAAAAGGAATAAATCGCACAAGCGACAAAAAACAAGCGAATAACACACAGGATATTAAACATCAAACCGCCGAGTCTTTGTAACAGTCTCGTAATGGTCAGTGTAGTTTAATTCAGTTCAGTTCAATTTAGCGGGGGGAAGTACAAGATCTAGGTGTTCTTGTACATCAGTCACTGAAAGCAAGCATGCAAGTACAGCAGGCAGTGAAGAAAGCTAATGGCATGCTGGCCTTCATAACAAGGGGAATTGAGTATAAGAGCAAAGAGGTCCTTCTGCAGCTGTACAGGGCCCTGGTGAGACCACACCTGGTCTCCAAATTTGAGGAAGGACATTCTTGCTATTGAGGGAGTGCAGCGTAGGTTCACATGGTTAATTCCCGGGATGGCGGGACTGTCATATGTTGAAAGATTGGAGCGACTGGGCTTGTATACTCTGGAATTTAGAAGGCTGAGAGGGGATCTTATTGAAACATATAAGACTATTAAGGGATTGGACACGCTGGAGGCAGGAAGCATGTTCCCGCTGGTGGGTGAGCCCAGAACCAGAGGCCACAGTTTAAGAATGAGGGGTCGGCCAATTAGAACGGAGCTGAGGAAAAACTTTTTCACCCAGAGAGTGGTGGATATATGGAATGGTCTGCCCCAGAAGGCTGTGGAGGCCAAGTCTCTGGATGCTTTCAAGAAAGAGATGGATAGAGCTCTTAAAGATAGCGGAATCAAAGGTTATGGGGATAAGGCAGGAAATGGATACTGATTGTGGATGATCAGCCATGATCACAGTGAATGGCGGTGCTGGCTCGAAGGGCTGAATGGCCTACTCCTGCACCTATTGTCTATTGTCTATTCATTGTGTGACGAGAATACACATAGATTAAGATGTTAGCTGTCCTGTGCTGGCACCAGTGGGATCAGCAGTTGGTCTGCTACCTGTCTTCAGGAGAAAGAGAGATAAGGAAAACAATGGAGCAGCATTTGGAGATGTTAATGAAGGGACGGGAGAGTTTAACGGAAGGAGAGCTGTCAAGATCGGCTCCCCCTTTGAACCCTGAACTGTTTGAAGTGATGGACAGGCGATACCCCAGCAGGGGGATAAAAAAGGACAGGTTCGCTAAGGCAAGACACACACGACACCCCGAGGTAACGAGACCCTGGAAGCGGTGCGTCTCCCACAAGTCGGTGGGAAGTTTTGGACGGCTGGTCGCGGGATCAAGCCATAGACGCACAGGGTGGAAAGGCATGATCGGCGGGAACCTGGTGTGTGTCCACCCTTGCCTGGGTCCAGGTTCACCGCAGAGAAACGATCATATCTGGAAACGGAGGGGTCACGGTCGGTGACCTCAGATGACATCACAAAGGGCTCGCACGAAAGCTGACTGCGAAGAATATCGAAGGTCTGTGTGGAAGCTGTTTGAATATTCATTTGTTTTGCTCTCTCTCTCCTTCCCCCAACACTGTCCATCTCCCACGGTAGCGATTACTGCGAACTGAACTGAACTAAATTGAACTGAACTTTGCGTCACTTTGAAACTGGTCATTTACCCCTAGACAACAATAGAGCTTGATTGATCCTGTTATCTTAATTCTGTGTACATGTGTGTTTATCATTGCTGAACTGTTGCATTTATTATCCTTTTGATTAGAGTACTGTGTTGCTTGTTTCTTTAATAAAACTTTCTTAGTTCTAGTAATCCAGACTCCAACTGAGTGATCCATTTCTGCTGGTTTGGCAACCCAATTACGGGGTACGTAACAATTGATTGCAGCCCCAATGAAAATTTGCCAAAATAGCAATAAAGGGAGTAACCAGAAAGCTGAAACACATCATAACATGAATAGCAGAGCCCTCTTTTTAAAAAGAAGTCCAATCCACAAACTATGCCGATCAAACGTTGCCCAAGATCTAAGAATCCTGCACCTTCCTCTGGCAGAGCAAGCAAGAGGGAGAGAGAGACTGGTCCAAATGAAGGCAGATGGTGCTGATCACTCCCTTGCCTTCCGCACTCATCCTTGTTAATTTCAATCTCGCTCGACACTTTGATCAGCGAGTTGGTTGAAAAATGGAGCTGGTCATAGGTTTGCGCTCTGCCGTTAGACCACTCACTCTGTTCTCAACTTTGTTCTCAACCACACTGAGTTCCCTCAGATGTAGTAAAAGTGCCAGATCACTCATGTGGCCCCAGAATATTTTGGGATCCTGGCCAGAAACATCGACTCTTTATTCCTATCTGTAACTGCCGCCAGGCCTACTGAGATCCCCCAGCATTTTATATTTGTTACTCTGGATTGCCAGCACTGCAGAATCCCTTGCGTTTGTGAAATGAAATCACTCATAGATTGAATGTTTAAACAGGTTCAGTACTTCATTCAAAGGGACCTGGTTCCACTGGAGTAATCTTATCTTGCTGTTTTCCATTGAGATGCAGGTTCCCATTACTGTGCACTGTTAAACAGACAGGAACATCTCCACAATGTGTTGTCAGTGTGGGATACAGGAAAAACAGTTCAGACTCTGGGATGGATCTTACAGATCTTGCGGTCAATGATTCCAGTCTAAATTGCTGATCCCTAAAATTCTGAGCCAAGTTCTGAATAAGTGCTTTAAAGTGCAGGAATCTGAATTTATTGAATGACAGATGGAGCGTGCAGCTTATTGGAATTTCTGTGGGATTGACTCTCTGATTCTGTACTTGGGCACGTCTGGCACTCTTGATTTCTGTGGGAGATTCTATCCTGTTGATTAGGAGACCAAGTGGAAAGTGAGTTTATTATAAAATTATTTTTATTTAGTTCAATGTTTTAAACAATTTACCTCTTTAAATTATTATTTTTTATCTATTTAATGATTTAATGCAATTGTACCAGTTATAAGTTAGCTTTGATTGTTGTATTGCCAGGTGACACAATATCAGAATGGGTGTTTAATTGGAGAAAAAATCAACTTATTTTTATTTATTCAAAGGTTGTGAGCTTCATAGGCTGAGCTAGCATTTAATTGTCAAAGTTCAAAATTTGGTAATTTTATTACCAAAGTACATATATGTCACCATATACAACCCTGAGATTCATTTTCTTGTGGACCTATTCAGTAAATTTATAGAATAGTAACAATAACAGAATCAATGAAAGATCAGCCAGAGTGCAGAAGACAACAAACTGTGTAAATGCAAATATAAATAAATGGCAATAAATACTGAGAATATGAGATAATGAGAAATCATTGGTTGTGGGAACGTTTTCAATGATGAGCTAAGTGAAGTTCAGTGTAGTTGTCCCCGTTTGTTCCCTTTTGTCCCCTTTTGTGGCTTGGATGTAGGGGTAGAAGGGTGGCTTGGCAAGTTTGCAGACGACACAAAGGTTGGTAGTGTTGTAGATAGTGTAGAGGATTGTTAAAGATTGCAGAGAGACATTGATAGGGTGCAGAAGTGGTCTGAGAAGTGGCAGATGGAGTTTAACCTGGAGAAGTGTGAGGTGGTACACTTTGGAAGGACAAACTCCAAGGCAGAGTACAAAGTAAATGGCAGGATACTTGGTAGTGTGGAGGAGCAGAGGGATCTCAGGGTACATGTCAACAGATCCCTGAAAGTTGCCTCACAGGTGGATAGGGTAGTTAAGAAAGCTTATGAGGTGTTAGCTTTCATAAGTCGAGGGATAGAGTTTAAGAGTTGCGATGTAATAACGCAGCTCTATAAAACTCTGGTTAGGCCACACTTGGAGTATTGTGTCCAGTTCTGGTTGCCTCACTATAGGAAGGATGTGGAAGCATTGGAAAGGGTACAGAGGAGATTTACCAGGATGCTGCCTGGTTTAGAGAGTATGCATTATGATCAGAGATTAAGGGAGCTAGGGCTTTACTCTTTGGAGAGAAGGAGGATGAGACGAGACATGATAGAGGTGTACAAGGTAATAAGAGGAATAGATAGAGTGGATAGCCAGCGCCTCTTCCCCAGGGCACCACTGTTCAATACAAGAGGACATGGCTTTAAGGTAAGGAGTGGAAAGTTCAAGGGGGATATTAGAGGAAGGTTTTTTACTCAGAGAGTGGTTGGTGTGTGGAATGCACTGCCTGAGTCAGTGGTGGAGGCAGATACACTAGTGAAGTTTAAGAGACCACTAGACAGGTATATGGAGGAATTTAAGGTGGGGGCTTATATGGGAGGCAGGGTTTGAGGGTTGGCACAACATTGTGGGCCGAAGGGCCTGTGCTGTGCTCTACTATTCTATGTTCTATGTTCTATGTTCAAGAGCCTGATTGTCCATCCTTAGGTGCCCTTGGGAAGGTGGTAATGAGCTGCCGTCTTGAACTGTTGTGGTCCTTGAAGTATAGTATGCTGTCAGAAGAGTTCCAGATTTTGACCCACAGATGGTGAAGGAACAGTGATATACGGACTTCCATGTTGGGATAGTGTGGGTCTTGGATCACAACTTTCAGGTGGTGGTTTTGCTACCCTTGTCTTTCCAGCTGGTCCGGATTGTGGGTTTGTCTAAGGCAGGGTTTCCCATCCTGGGGTGCACTGACCCCTCGATTAACGGTAGGGGTCCATGGCATTAAAAAAAGGCTGGCATCTTGGTGAGCTGTTGCAGGGTGTCCTGCAGATGTTATAAACTACGGCATGTGTGCATTGCTGGCGGAGAGAGTGAATGGCTGTAGGTGAGGCGCCTATGTTTCAGGCTACTACGTTCTGTATGCGGTCGAGCTTCTTAACGTTGTTGAAGATGTGCTCATCCAGGCAAGTGGAGATCCCGGTGAATTGGAAGATAGCGAATGTCATGCCATTGTTTAAAAAAGAATGTAGGCAAAAGGTGGGTAATCATAGGACAGTTAGCTTAACATCTGCAGTCAGGAAAATGCTTGAAGCTATCCTTAAAGGAGAAATAGTGAGGTTCTGTTTATTTATTTAGATAAGGCATGGAATAGGCTATTATGGCCCTTTGAGCTGTGCTGCCAGCAAACCACGATTTATCCATAGCCTAACCACTGGGAAATTTACAAAGATCAATTAACCTACTAACTAGTATGGCTTTGGACCCACACATTCACACACCTGTTCCAAAGGGAGGATGTACAAACTCCTTACAAAGGACACCAGGATGGAACTCCGAACCCCAAAGCTCCAGGCCGTAGCAGTGCCACGCCAGTCTCTACACTACTGTGGCACCCCATCTCATTTGGATTGACGAGGTTCCGTCTGGCACAGATCAGTGAAGACAAGAGATCTTGCAGATGCTGGAAACCTTGAGCAACACACGCACAAAACGCTGGAGCAAGTCAGCAAGTCAGGCAGCATCTATGGAGAAGAATTAAAGATGGCGTTTCAGGCTGAGCCAATTTGGGTTTCAGTGAGACAATAGACAATAGGTGCAGGAGTAGGCCATTCAGCCCTTTGAGCCAGCACCACCATTCACTGTGATCATGGCTGATCATCCACAATCAGTATCCAGTTCCTGCCTTATCCCCATAACCTTTGATTCTGCTATCTTTAAGAGCTCTATCCATCTCTTTCTTGAAAGCATTCAGATACTTGGCCTCCACAGCCTTCTGGGGCAGAGCATTCCATATATCCAACCACCCTCTGGGTGAAAAAGTTTTTCCTCAACTCCGTTCTAAATGGTCTACCCCTAATTCTTAATTCTGAGGGATTATGAATTTCTATCCGGAAAATGTTGATCACCAAGTCTGCTTGAAATCATACTGTGTAGGATTATGGCTTCCAAACCAGCTGTGTGAACCAATATAGTGTTGTATATCCCAACGGGGAAGTGGTAATACAGTGAAATATTGCTACCATTATCACACTACGGATTGCTTCTTTCAGAAAACCACCACAACAGATTCTGACTGCTTTCAACCGTGCATACACAAAACTTGGACTTACCATCAATTCCAAGAAGACTCAGATCATCTATCAACAGTCACCAATTGAGACAAATCGGATAGAACCATCATTTCAACTTGGCGAAACAACCCTGGAAAACATGGACCACTTTCCATATCTTCAAAGTCACCTCTCCTCCAATGTCGACCTTAATGACGAGATCCAACATCATCTTAAATGCGCTGGAACAGCTTTTGGACGTCTCCGAACAAGAGTCTTTCATGATCGTGACATCTGAACAGACACCAAAATGTTAGTGTACAAAACAATGGTAATCCCAACGTTCCTGTATGCATCAGAAACCTGGACAACATACCAACGACATCTGAAGGCACTTGAAAATTTCCATCAACGTTGTCTTCGAAACATCTTAAGTATCAGCTGGGAAGATAGAAGAACCAACGTCAGTGTGCTAAATGAAGCAAAAACAACAAGCAATGAAACCTACGTCATCAAGAACCAACTGAGATGGAGCGGTCGTGTTGTTCGGATGAAAGACGAATGTCTGCCAAAACAAATCTTCTACTCCCAGCTTAAAGAAGGCAAACATAAAAGAGGCGGACAACAGAAGAGATTCAAAGACGTCTTAAAAGCCAACATGAAGAAATGTAACATCGACATCAACAATTGGGAAACCAATGCCAAGGACAGGAAACTCTGGCAAGCCGTCATCCGAGAAGGAACAGCAACTTTCGAAGCCAACAGATGTGCAGAATTAGAAGAAAAGAGAAGAAAATGGAAAGAGAGGCAGCAACAACCAAAGCCTGATCTGCCATCTGGAACTACCTGTCCTGAATGCGGAAGAACTTTCAAAGCCGAGATTGAACTCATAAGCCCATAAGTAGATCAACAGAATGAAGACCATCATCCTCGACCTCGAGGGATAGCCACGACGACAACGACGGATCGCTTAATTGTTACAGCAGGGCTAGACTGTAAACTCTATGAGTCTTAGCCAACAAGTCCAATTCATTCCATTCTTCTGTTTGTTCTCACAGAGTCACAGTGTTATACTTGTCATGGAGTCTGGATTAGAGGGCATGTCTTAGGAGGACAGGTTATAACGTATCATGTTAAAGAGAGGGGCATATTGGAAGCAATTGACTGGCAGGGTCAATAAGCTAGGTCTTTTCTCTTTGGAGCAAATGAGCATGAGAGGGGACTTGCTAGAGGTGTAAAAGATGATTGGGGTGGTATGGTGGCGTTGTGGTTACGACAAGGTTTTACAGTACCAGAGATCCAGGTTCAATTCCTGCCACTGCCTGTAAGGCAGTCATATGTGACCACATGGATTTCCTCCGGGTGCTCCAATTTCCTCCCACAGTCCGAATATGTACCAGTTAGTAATTGGTCATTGTAAATTGTCCTGTGATTGGGTTGCGCTTAGTTCAGGGGTTGCTGGGCAGCGTGGTTTGAAAGGGCGTATTCTGTGTCTCAATAAATAAGTACATTAATAACAGGCAGAGATAGTGTGGACATCCAGAAGCTTTCTCCCCACCGCAGAAATGGCTCATATGAGAGGTCAGAAGTTTAAGGTGATTAGTGGAAATAATGGGTGGGAATATCAGAAATAGGATTTTTAAACAGAGGGTGACGGGTGCATGGAACATGCTGCTGGGGCAGTGGTAGAGGCAGTTATTTTAGGGACATTTAAGAGGCTTTAGATAGACACTTGGATGAAAGAAAAATGGAGAGCTATGTGGGAGGGAAGGGTGCTCTGGATTCCCCTCTGTCCTGTTGCGGGGGGGAGTGGTGGAATGTCTTATTCTGATTGTTGAAAGTTGCTTTGTTGTATTTGGTTAGTTTAGAGACCGCAACTGCTTTCCCATTGGTTAACTTCCTGGTGTACAGTTTCAAATATCCTGGGTATATAGAGAGCATGTGTGGGAAGTTCGTTTTCTCTTCCATTGTTTAAGGCAAGCGGTGCACATGATTATTGGGAAGGTATGCTTTGTGCACGCTTTTAACTAAATATCTTTATTGAATATTCAGCTTTGCAGTTTCTGTAATTTGGGGATCATGAATGTTGGGTCAAATTTTTACTGTTTGTAATTAAGTGATTAATATACTCATTGAAAGTCAGCGCTTCCTGTCTCACTTGCTGGACCTGTGAATCTGATTCAACATTACGCTCCCACGTTCCAAAGATGTACGTGATACGGTTAGTAAGTCGTCAGCATTGGAAGCATGCTGATACTTGTGGGCTGCTCCCAGAACAGCCTCAGAATGGGTTGGACATAGACACAAACAACGCATTTCACTCTATGTTTCGATGTACATGGGACAAATAAAGCTAATCTTTAATCCTTAACTGGCCTTGCGCTGCTGATCTATGGCGAAGCAGTGCTATTCCGCTCTTTGACAGATATTCTAAAAATTTCTCACTAATCTCTAAAGAGTAGCATGGAGGTCTAGTTCCCCAGACCAGGAATTTGCCAATTTGTGTACAGAGTAAAAATAGATAGACTTCTTTATGTCATATTTCTTTGTGGGATCATGCTGTGTACAACCAGCTACATTGACGTCATGGTGATGCCACTTGTACCAGTGAGGTGAACTACATGTAAAGAATTTTGTAATACCTTTGACTAGTAAAGCTGCTTTCTTGGTTACAATAGCGTATTTTCCACTGTTCATCTGGTTTTGCCATGTCTCCAACCTTTGCCTCCCACTTATTCTCGGAGAATTATGCCTGATTCTTCCACAATTGGCTTCTCTTATTTACTTTGGAGAATGTTCAGCTGCCATACATCAGCACGACATGGGAAGTGGTAGAAGTTTACTGATGCATTAGTATTATCTTTTGCTTTGCTTTGGCCTTCAGTTGAAAGCAATCCAACGATGCTGAGTGTGTGAATTCCATCAGAAATAATGAAATAAATGGCATGAGAAGAGATTTTAAAATGAAGATTTGTGTAGCAGTTATATAGTGTATGTGTGTTGGTTGTCCATTGTGTCCGATGATGGCAGGAAAACTGTGCAGGAGAAATAGTTGAAATAAATTAAACAAGGGGATTACACAAGGTATACAGTATCGTACCTGCTTCATTTCCTATAGTAATCCAAGTAGACATATAGGAGTGTCCTTAGTTACTAGGAGGGAACATTAGTAGTCTGCACTGGTCCAACTATAAGACCGTAAGATATAGGAGCAGAATTAAGCCATCTGGCCCATTGAGTCTGCTTCGCCATTGAATCATGGCTGATTATTTTTATTCCCTCTCCCCAGCCCCACTCCCTGGCCTTCTCCTCATAACCTTTGATGCCGTGTCCAATTAAGAACCTGTCAATCTCTGCCTTAAATATACCCAATGACCCGGCCTCCTTAGCTGCCTGTGGTAACAAATTCCACAAATTCCCCACCCTCTGGCTAAAGAAATTTCTCCGCATCTCTGTTTTAAATTGTCACTCCTCTATCCTGAGGCTGTGCTCTCTTGTCCTAGACTCCCCTACTATGGGAACCATCCTTTCCACATCTACTCTGACTAGTCCTTTCAACATTCGAAAGGTTTCAATGAGATCTCCCTTCCTCATTCTTCTAAATTCCAGTGAATACTGACCCAGAGCCATCAAACGTTCTTCATATAATAACCCTTTCATTCCCAAAATCATCCTTGTGAACCTCTTCTGAACTCTCTCCAATGCCAGCACAGCTTTTCTTAAATGAGGAGACCAAAACTGTTCACAATACTCAAGGTGAGGCCTCACCAGTGCCTTCTAAAGCCTCAGCATCACATCCCTGCTCGTGTATTCTATACATCATGAAATGAATGCCAACATTGCATTTGCCTTCCTCACCACCAACTCTACCTGCAAGTTAACCCTTAGGATGTTCTGCACAAGGACTCCCAAGACCCTCTGCATCTCAGATTTTTGGATTTTCTATCCTTTTACAAAATAGTCTGCACATTTGAGGAGGAGGGGAAGATGGCAGCGCGACGCAGCGTGCAGTGGCCACTCCGGTGAAATGATATCTGTTATCTGTCAAGTAGGGTGCCGTGCACAATCCTAATTTGATGGACACAGACGTGAGAGCACGGAGGAACATCTGGAAAAACCTCCGAAATGCCTTCTTCGCTGCCGCTGCTACTGTGTGATCCAGAATCTCCGGAGGAGAAGGCCCCGAGTCCTCGGCTTTGCTTGTTGCTCGGTGGCCGGGGCGGGGTCAAAGTTTCTCGGCAGAGGATGGTTCTCAGGAGGCTGTATCGGAGGAGCTGGTCGGAGGCTTGAAGTTTTTGGATGGACTCAGAGTCGGCTGTGGTCGGGTGCTTCCAATGCATCGGCAGTTGTCGGCGCCTGGAGGTTTATGGCAGGGAGAGTGTCTCCCTTTTGCCACCTGCTACCGGGACTATCGGGAGTCGATCGGAACTTTGAGACTTTTTTTTACCGTGCCCATGGTCTGCTCTTTGTCAAATTATGATATTGCTTTGCACTGCTGTAACTATATGTTATAATTATGTGGTCTTATCAGTGTTAGTCTTTGGTTTGTCCTTTTTTTTGTGATATTACTCTAGAGGAACATTGTATCATTTCTTAATGCATGCAGTTCTAAATGACAATAAACGAGGACTGAGTGTCCTCATAATCTAATCTAATCTACTACCAAAGTACATGACCATGCATTTTCCAACATTGTATTTCATTTGCCACTTTCTTGCCCATTCTCCTAATCCCTCTAAGTTCTTCTGCAGCCTACCTGTTTCCTCAACACAACCTGCCCCTCAACCAATCTTCATATCATCTGCAAACTTAGTAACAGAACCACCTATTCCATCATCTAAAACATTTATATACAGCATAAAAGAAGTGGTCCCAACACTGACCTCTGCTGAACACCACTAGTCACTGGCAGCCAGCAAGAAAAGGATCCTTTTATTCCCACTTGCTGCCGCGTACCAATCAGCCAATGCTCTCACCATGTTAGTAACTTTCCTGTAATTCCATGGGCTCTTAACTTGGTAAGCAGCCTCATATGTGGCATCTTGTCAAAGGCCTTCTGAAAATCCAAATATACAACATCCACTGTATCCCCTTTATCTATCCTACTTATAATCTCCTCAAAGAATTCCAACAAGATCATCAGGCAAGATTTTCCCTCAAGGAAACCTTGCTGACTTTGTCCTATTTTGTACTGTCACCAAGCACTCCATAACCTCATCCTTAACAATTGACTCCAACGACTTCCCAACCACTGAAGTCAGGCTAACTGGTCTATAATTTCCTATCTGCTGCCTTCCTCCTTTCTTAAAGAGTGGAGTGACATTTGTAATTATCCAGTACTCTGGCATCATGCCAGAGTCCACTGAGTTTTGAAAGATCATTACTAATGCCTCCACAATCTCTACCACTACCTCTTTCAAAATGCAGTTCATCTGGTCTGGGTGACTTATGTACCCTTAGGTCTTTCAGCTTTTGATCACCTTCTCTTCCCTTACACCTTTCAACATCTGGTTCACTGCTAGTGTCTTCCACAGTGAAGACTGATGCAAAATACTCAGCCATCTCCTTGTCCCCTGTTATTATTTCTCCAGTCTCATTTTCTAGCAGTTCCACATCTACTCTCATCTCTCTTCTATTTTTTACATACTTGAAAATCTTTTACTATCTGCTTTTATATTATTTGCTAGCTTGCTTTCATATTTCATCTTCTCCCTCCTAATGATTCTTTTAGTTGCTATCTGTAAGTTTTTAAAAGCTTCCATATTCTCTATCTTCCTGCAAATTTCATTTTGTTGTGTGCCATCTCCTTTGCTTTTACATTAGCTTTGACTTGCCTTGTCAGCCATAGTTGTACTACTTTGCAATTTGAGTATTTCTTCGTTTTTGCAATACATCAATCCTGCACCTTCCTCATTTTTCCCAGAAACTCCCACCATTGCTGCTCTGCAGTTATCCCTGCCAGCATCTCCTTCCAATTTGCTTTGGCCAACTCATACTACTGTAATTTTGTTTACTCCACTGAAATACTGCTATGTCAGATTTTAGTTTTTCCGTCCCTATTAAATTTCAAGTTGAACTGAATCATATTGGCTCTCAAGGGCTCTTTTACCTCAAGCCCCCTAATCGCCTCCGGTTCATTACATAACACCCCATCCAGTATAGTTGATCCCCCTAGTAGGCTCAACAACAAACTACTCAAAAAGCCATCCCGTAGGCATTCAAAAGACTCATTCTCTTGAGATCCATAACCAACCTGATTTTCCCAATCAACCTGCATGTTACAATCTCCCATGACTATCATAACATTGCCCATGATGTCTAACTATGTAGTCACCATGGTCAAGAAAGCACATTAATGCCTCTACTTCCTCAGGAAGGTTAAAGAAACTAAGCGTGTCCCTCTTGACTCTCACCAAGTATTATAGAAGTACTGTAGAAAGCAACTTATGGCGGTTGTCAGTCGTGTCCGACTGTGTGGGAAAGTTTTTAAAGTGGAAAAGCCATTTCACTGGGGAAGTTCTACTCTCAACCTCAGAAGTCCAAGTTCAGTGGTGATAATAAGCTTCAAAAACTGGGGTCTGTCTTGGTTGCAGTGGATGATGATGTTCAGTGCCTTGTCATGCTCTTGACTCTCCAAGGAGCCTGGATCTCACTGAAGACCTCATCCACCCGGTCCACTGGAGCTAACTTCACATGGTAGGACAGCCATGTCCTTATCTCACCTGGGTATGAGGCTGTCAGTTACCCTCACCTGGTTTAGCCTACCAGTCGAAGTGTGGCCGTTGTCACATGCAAACAGCCACTTGGAGCCACAGGTGAGAGATGAGTGTCTAGTGGGGAACCAAAGGTGAGTCGGCTGTCCTGAAATGGACATGACGAGTTCCTTCACCAGAGATGCTACCCCTTCCTGGACACTCCATATACCCCGTTATATACAGTATATATGCCAGAAAATTATATGTAATCTCCATAAAACCTCAGCTAGAGTTACAGCTCAGAAGAAGGTCATTTGGACATGCTGGTTGTCTACAGAGGAATATAGCCAATCCCATTCCTCTGCTCTTTGCCTGCAGCTCTGTCTTTTTATCTTCTCCAAATGGTCAATCCAGATGGTAATTGGTTAATTACTGGCACATGTATTGAGATACAGTGAAAAAGAACTTTGCTTTGCAAACCATCCATACAGATAATTTCAAAACTTAAGTAGATCGAGGTAGCACAAAAGGAAAAGCAATAACAGAATGCAGAATATAGTGTTACAATTCCAGAGGAAGTACAGAGCAAGTAGAACCATGATGAAGTAGATTGTGAGGTCAAGAATTCATCTTTTTCATAGACAAGGTTTGTGTGAGAATCTTATAATGTTGTGTCTTTAATATTTAAGTAATATTTGAGTGGTTCCTTAAGGTTCTTATAGCTGGGTGTGGTAGTGAGGCCAAGTTCCCAGTACCTATTAAATGCTTCCAATGGTGTGTGCCCCAAATAGTCTCTGACAAGCAAGTCCAGCTCCTGGACTTCATGTGTGGCTTAGCTACTAAGCCTGGTGGAACAGTTTCTCCTGACAGGAGAAGGGGCAAAGGCGGGTTACTGGTACCTTAAAACCAATTGCTTTAGGCAGACGGGGCTCATCAGCTGTGGTTGGCAGCTCATCTAGGAGAAGGAAAACTCTGATCTCAAACCTCTGCTCTCTTGTGGCCATACCCACTCATGGGCTAGGTTTTGGCAGTAAACCCTATGGGGAACATCTGGAGCTGGAATCCCCAAGTCCTACACTGAGTTCAATGCTGACTGGCAACTCCTGCAACGCTGCTGGTACCAAACTGTGTGTGCATATATGTTTCTCATTTGTTTAAATAATTAATTACGGATTATATGTAAAAATACGAACATTGCATACATCATCATGCTGCCATGTAATACGTGTGCGCCTCATTTGAAGTAAAGATGAAGTCATACCTGCATTTCGGACTCATCAGTAACCTGTCCCACCATGATTCAGCATGAAACAGGCCCTTCTGCCCCTTCGAGCCGTGTTGCCGAGCAAACCCCAGATTAATCTTAGCCTAATCATGGGACAATTTACAATGACGAATTAACCTACCAACCAGTTTGTGGGAGGAAACCGGAGCATCCAGAGGAAACCCATGAGGTCACACTCCCTAGAGGCAGCAACGGGAATCGAACCCAGGTCGCTTGTACTGTAAAGTGTCATGCTAACCACTACACTACCAAGCAGTCCCATGTATGCAGGTCAGAACAGAATAGCTCCTTTTCCCCAGTACTGGTGACAGTTCACATTAAAACCCATAAAGGCATATACAAGAAATACATATTTTTGATAGTTAATGACATTTCCTGTTCCAGTGGAATGAATTATTGATCAAATGACATAAAGTTAAATTCAAGATGCTGAGTTAGAGTCAAGATGAATCCGAGTATTCCTGACTCATAAGCAATTTCATATTAAAATTGGCTGTAAAGCTCAAGTACTTAACCACAAAAAGAAAATTAATGAAGAGTTGTTTGGCTTATTTTAATAACTTAGCACAGTTTAAAAAACTTCAGTTTTTCACTGGAACCTTCCAAGTAATACCACGTTAACGCAGAAATATGTATCACCTTTCCTTCACTTTACTTACTGTCCATTACGCCACTGGCGTTTAGGGCAGCAATGAAGGTCCTCCATCTTTCTTTGTCCTTGGTCGCACACAGATGTAGAGGATTCTTCATTGCTGTTTCCGTAACAATTTTTTTGACCAGTCAGGGTTGTTAACCCTGAGCTGAAACCCCGAATCTGGAAGACCGGTGGACCACTCTTGGTCTGGCCTCTACCCTTTGGTCTGTTTGGCATGGGTGACCCTACCAAGAGCCGAAGCACAACGTCCTGACTCCAGCCAACATAGCTCTCTGGGTCATTGAGGCATGCAAGTCTCCAAACCCTACGACATGGTTGTGTTCCTCTTGGAGGCTCCTTCATCTGTGAATTTCTAGCACTTTCTACCCAATAGCTCTGTTCAGTCCATCTTGTGGCTTGCAATCATCCAAGATAATCATCCCCTATGGCCACAATAGTATTGAGTGATGGGCAGTAAGTCATAATGAAAATAACTTATCAACCTGCTTCCAATGACACAACAAAAGACTGAAAAGCAGGTGCACAATCTCACGTTCAAACTAAATTACTCCTTTGTTATTTTGATGCTTACTCCCGATAAACTGCATTAAATTTTAAATATGACTGTGTTTACAGTGGAAGCAGAAATTTGTCTTGTACAGTAACCTGCAGGTTGCGAACGTCTCAATTTGACGAATAAACTCTTCTTGGGCTTCAAGCTGGGTATCGATTATAACTGACGTTTCGATGACAAACTCTGTCAACTTCTTCAAGGATGATCCCTGGGCAATGATGGGCACAAACATGGCCAAGGGAGGGACAGCAAAATGTTCTGGGGGAATGGATGCTATAGGGAGGATGGAGGTGGGGGAAAGAGAGGAGGGTTAGTTATATTTCTGAGAAAACATCACAGCAGTAATCTGAGATGAAGTTACTGAGGAATCATCAATTGAGCCTTTATGGGTGAAGCTGAGAAATCAGAAGGGGATGATCATCTTGTTGAGATCGTATTGCAGGCCCCCAAAGAGTCAATAGGAATTAGAGCAAGAAATATGCCAGGAGGTTGCAGAAAGCTGCACAAGTAGCAGGGTTGTCACAATATGCGATTTAAACTTTGCGAATAGAGATTGGGACTGCCATTGTGCCTGGGGCTGAGATGGGCATGAAATTGAAAGCAGAATTGATCAGATGTGTTCAGGAAATTTTCCTCCCACAGTATATTAAAGGCTCCACCAGGGAGAGGGCAAAGCTCAACCACCTCCTGGGAAATGGGACAGGACAAGTGACTGAAATGTCAGTAGGGCAACACTTTGGCACCAGTGACCATAAGGAGTTTGCACGTTCTTCCCGTGACATCGTGTGTTTCCTCTGGGTGTCCAGTTTCTTCTTGCATTCCAAAGATATGCTGGTTAGGAGGTTAATTGGTCATTGTAAATTGTCCTATGGTCAGGGCAGGGTTAAATAGGTGGGTTGCTGGGCGATGTGGCTCGTTGGGTCAGAAGGGTGTCATATAGCTAAATAAATAGTTCTAATAGGAGAGGTAGAGAAGAATGTATCACAACTCAAAAATAACCTGGCCTTGAAATTAAACAGCAGTATCTTTACTGAACTCCTCAGTGAAGAAACACAGCAGTCACAAATTCACTGTCTCAGTGACCACATCAGGGAAAAGGTGATATAACAGGGGACCTGAAGATTCCTTTCTTGAAAATAATCGGAAGTCCAAGTGTGGTAACTGCAGAGGGAACGTCATTTGCACTAAAGTCCTCTAGAACCACCTTCTCCCAAAGCCCAAAGAGCTGCTCACTTTGGATTCAGACCCAACTTTCCAGCATCAGCACACGCAGCTTATGGCAAGATCTGCACACCATTGCAGACTTCAAAGCTAAACACAGTGGAGTTTCTAACATCGATGCCTCTCTCCCAGATGAGCTAAATCTTTTCTACACTCGATTTGATATCACTAATACTGAGCCCCTGAGGAGACCCGCAGATGATGCGACTGGCAGCTCGGTCATCTCTGAAGCCGAAGTACGCAGGTGTTTCCAATGAGTGGACAGTTGCAAGGCTGCAGGACTGGACGGCATCCCAGGGCGAGTACTCAGGATGTGCACTGCACAACTGGCAGATGTGTTTACAGACATTTTTAATCTCTCCTTATCCCAGAGCAGAGTGTCCTCCTTCTTTGAAACATCCACCATTGTTCCGGTACCTAAAAAGACTAACATGTCCTCTCACACTCCCCTCAATAATAAGCAAATGCTTTGAGAGGCTGGTCGAGGACTACCACCCACACAGGACCCCCTGCAATTCGCTTGTTTACACAACCGATCGACAGATGACACAATAGCCACAGCTGTACACACCGTCCATACATAAGAATGCTTATGTGAGAATGCTGCTCTTGGACTACAGATCAGCATTCAACACCATAATACCCTCGACAAGAAACTCGGAGACCTCGTCCTTCACCCTGCTTTGTGTAGCTGGATGCTGGACTTCCTGTCAGATTGCTGGCTGGTGCTCCTTCACCTCTGCCCCTTGACCCTCCACCCAGGTACCCCTCAGGGCTCTGCACTAAGCCCCCTCCTTTACTCTCTGTATACCCATGACTGTGTTGCCATCCACAGCTCCAATCTGCTAATTAAATTTGCTGACAACACTACACTGATTGGCCTAATCTCAAATAATAATGAGGCAGCCTACAGAGAAGAATTCATCACCCTAACACAGTGATATCAAGAAAACAACCTCTTCCTCAATGTTGCAAAAACAAAGGAGCTGGTTGTGGACTAGAAGAGGAATGGAGACTGGCTAATCCCTATTGACATCAATGGATCTGGGGCTGAGAGGGTGAACAGCTTTAAGCTCCTTGGCATATATATCACCGTGGATCTCACGTGGTCTGTATATACCCGCTGTGTGGTGGGAAAAAACACAACAGCGCCTCTTTCACCTCAGACAGTTGAAAAAGTTTGGTATGGGCTCCCAAGTTCTAAGAATTTTCTATAGGGCTACAATTGAGATCATCCTGACTGGCTGCATCACTGCCTGGTAAGGGAACTGTACTTCCCTCAATCGCAGGACTCTGCAGAGAGTCGTACAGACAGCCCAGCGCATCTGTAGATGTGAACATCCCACTATTCAAGACATTTACAAAGACAGGTGTGTAAAAGGGGCCCGAAGGATCATTGGGGACCGGAGTCAGCCCAACCACAAACTGTTCCAGCTGCTACCATCCAGGAAATGGTACCGCAGCATAAAAGCCAGGACCAACAGGCTCCGGGACAGCTTCTTCCACCAGGCCATCAGACTGATTAATTCATGCTGACACAACTGTATATCCATCCTGTTGTACATAATATTTATTATAAATGGCTATAAATTGCACATTGCACATTTAGACAGAGACATAGCATAAAGATATTTACTCCTCATGTACATGAAGGATGTAAGTGGTAGAGTCAATTCAAATCATAGGCAAGGCACACAGCACACAAATGCAGGAAGCTGCATCAGCTATGACTTTACCCTTACGACTGTGAGGCTAAGCACTGCTCCACTGCCATTTTAAAGTTTGCTGATGATGCTACTGTCGTTGAACGAATGAAAGGTGGTGACGAATCAGCACTCACAACATACTGGAGGAACTCAGCAGGTCGGGCAGCATCCGTGGAAAAGATCGGTCGATGTTTCAGGCCGGAACCCTTCGTCAGGACTGAAGAGGGAAGGGGCAGAGGCCCTATAAAGAAGGTGGGGGGAAGGTGGGAAGGAGAAGGCTGGTAGGTTCCAGGTGAAAAACCAGTAAGGGGAAAGATAAAGGGGTGGGGGAGGGGAGTCAGGGAGGGGATAGGCAGGAAAGGTGAAGAAGGAATAGGGGAAAACACAATGGGTAGTAGAAGGAGGCGGAACCATGAGGGAGGTGGTAGGCAGCTGGGGGAGGGGGCAGAGTGACATAGGGTTAGGGGAAGGGAGGGGGAGGGAATTAACGGAAGTTGGAGAATTCTATGTTCATACCAAGGGGCTGGAGACTACCTAGACGGTATATGAGTGTTGCTCCTTCAACCTGAGTTTAGCCTCATCATGGCAGTAGAGGAGGCCATGTATGAACATATCCGAATGGGAGTGGGAAGCAGAGTTGAAGTGGGTGGCTACTGGGAGATCCTGTCTGTTTTGGCGGACGGAGCGGAGGTGCTCTGCCCCTTCCCTCTACAGTCCTGATGAAGGGTTCTGGCCCGAAACGTCGACCGATCTTTTCCACAGATGCTGCCCGACCCGCTGAGTTCCTCCAGCGTGTTGTGAGTGTTGCTTTGACCCCAGCAACTGCAGGTTATTTTGTGGTGACGAGTCAGCATATTGGAGGGAAATTGAAAATCTACCCGAGGTGGTGCCACAACAACAACCTCTAACTCAATGTTAGGAAGACCAAGGAGCTGATTATTGACTTCAGGAGGAGGAAACCAGAGATCCATGAGCCAGTCCTCACTGGGGGAGTCAGATGTGGAGAGGGTCAGTGTTATCATTTCAGAGGACCTGTCCTGGGCCCAGCACACAAACACAATTATGAGGAAGCCACGGCAGCACTTCTACTTCCTTAGAAGTTTGCAAATATTTGGCATGATATCTAAAACTTTGACAGACTTCCATAGCTGTGTGGCGGAGAGTATGTTGGCTGGTTGCATCGTGTTCTGTTATGGAAACACCAAAGACCTTGAACAGAAAATCCTCAAGAGTAGTGGATATGGCCCAGTCCATCATGGGTAAAGCCCTCCCCACCATCGGAATACATCTACATGGAACGCTGTCGCAGGAGAGTAGTATCCACTATCAATGTTTTGAAGTTGCAAGACAACATATATCGTGGGGTAAGAACTGCCCTTGTACATTATAGTTCACTTCTGTTTCCACCATCTTAAACTACCTGCTTTCAGAATTGCCTAATTCTGCTCCTATACCTTATGGTATCTTCATTGATAATGTGTTTCAGGTCATTAGAATTTATATATTTTATACTTTATTGTCGCCAAACAGTTGGTACTAGAATGTACAATCATCACAGCGATACTTGATTCTGCGCTTCACACTCCCTGGATTACAAATATTAAAATATTATAAATAGTAAAAATAGTTGAAATTAGTAAATATTAAAAATTTAAATTATAAATCATAAATAGAAAATAGAAAAATGGGAAGTAAGGTAGAGCAAAAAAACTGCGAGGTAGGTCCGGATATTTGGAGGGTACGGCCCAGATCCGGGTCAGGATCCGTTCAGCAGTCTTATCACAGTTGGAAAGAAGCTGTTCCCAAATCTGGCCGTATGAGTCTTCAAGCTCCTGAATCTTCTCCCGGAGGGAAGAGGGACAAAGAGTGTGTTGGCTGGGTGGGTCGTGTCCTTGATTATCCTGGCAGCACTGCTCCGACAGCGTGCGGTGTAAAGTGAGTCCACGGACGGAAGGTTGGTTTGTGTGATATGCTGTGCCGTGTCACGATCTTCTGCAGCTTCTTTCGGTCTTGGACAGGACAACTTCCATACTAGGTTGTGATGCACCCTAGAAGAATGCTTTCTACGGTGCATCTATAAAAATTAGTGAGAGTTTTATGGGACAGGCCAAATTTCTTTAGTTTTCTCAGGAAGTAAAGGTGGGCCTTCTTGGCAGTGAACTCTGCTTGGTTGGACCAAGTCAGGTCATTTGTGATATTGACCCCGAGGAACTTAAAGCTTACTTTAAGTTGTAATATTGTAATAAATGAAACAAAAAGTCTGAAATAAAATGTGAAAATGCTTGAAAGACTGAGAAGGCAAGTCAACATCTGTGAAAAGAGAAACAGAGTTTAAGTTCCAGATCAAAGACTATTGGTCAGAAGGGTATGATGATTAGACTCTATAAGTTTGTAAACCAAATACTGTAGAATCTACAAGGACGGGCACCTTCCTGCCTGTGTTTGGTATTGGGAGGGTTACTGACATCGCAAGAAAAAAATGTTAACTTTTGTTTTCTTGCTAGAGTTGTTTGTAGGCCTGGGCTTATCACACAGAAGGTAGTGACATTGAAACTGGAATAGGTGGAGGAACTGAGGCTTGAAATGACGCTGTGTAAATAACAGCGCACTAAAGACTTGCTGATGTTATCTTAAGCTGCCTTCACAAAGCTGCTGAAATGCTTAACTGAAATAGGTTTCTGCACCTGCAAGAACAATGGTGATGACAATATTACCAACTCACATTCACTGAGCATCAAAGGTGATTCTCTGGAGTGTTACCAAATAATATCTGATACTGAGGAACATAATGGATATTAAGGTTCAAGTTTATTTATCAAGTGTACATCGAAACGTACAGTGAAATCTGTCTTTTGTGTCAACAACCAATACATCCAATAGTGTGTTGGGAGCAGCTGGCAAGTGTTGCCACACATTCTGGTGCCAACATAGGATGCCTACAATGCTCAACAGAGCAACATAGAACACAACAAGGAACAAAACAACAAAAACAAAACAAGACCCGATCCTCCATCCATCCCACACACCCACCCATTCCCATACACAGTCCTCTGTGTTCTTTGGTCTCCACCTTCCAGGAGATCCAGACTTGGGCTCACAGACATTGGGATTTGATCTTCTCAGTGGAATTCAAGAGATTCAGGTGGAAAACCTAAAGCTTCTTCAAAGATGTAAGATTTTAAAGTGCATCTTAAGGGAGTAAAGAGCTGGAGCATTTTTAGGAAGAATTCTGGAGCTTGGGATCTTGGCAGCAGAAGGTTTGCCTGTGAGTAGAGGAGTGGGTAGTCAGGAGGCCAGAACCAAAAGAACGTGGATGTTTCATAGGGTTGTTGTGTTAGAGATTAGAGAGGCAGGGATTTCAAGGCCACAGAGGGATTTGAAAACAAGGATACAAATTTTAAAATTAATGTGTTGGTTAGCTGGGAGTCAACATGGGCCAGTGTGCTCAGGGGTGGTTGAAGAATTGGATGGAGTGAGGTGAGTCGTGGGTAGCAGCTCTTGGGAGGGGATTTTGAGGTTGGTATGATGTTGGCCAACCAGGAGATCATTGGACTGTTCAGGAGTAGAGACTGCTCAAGATTTGACAAGGGAAGAGTTGAAGGAAATACATCAGGAGAACCTGCTGGGGTTGTCTATTGTGTCCATTGCTCCTGATGCGGGCTCCTCTAGACTGGTGAGACCTGTCGTAAATTGAGGGACTGCTTCTTTGAGCACCTCCGCTCCATCTGCCGAAAGCGGAACATCCTGGTGGCCAAATGGTTTAATTCTGATTCCATTTCCCATTCCGACATAACTGTCCATGGTTTCCTCTTGTGCCAAGGTGAGGCCACCGTCAGGGTGGAGGAGCAACACTCTGTATCCTTTCTGGATAGCCTCCAACCTGATGGCATGAATATCGATTTCTACTCCGAGGAAAAAAAATCCCTCCCCCTCCCCTCTTCTTCTAAACCCCACTCTGGCCTCATACCTCTTCTCTCCTTCCTATCACCTCTGCCAGGGTCCCCTCCTCCCTCCCTTTCTCCTATGGTCCACCCTCGTCTCCTATCAGATCCCTTCTTTATCTTTCTAACATATCTGGCTTCACCCATAACATTCTAGCTATCCTCCTTTCCCTCCCCATTGGATGTCACCCCCTTCCTTCTCAGTCCTGAAGAAGGGCCTTGGCCTGAAACATTGACTGTTTATTCATTTCCATAAATGCTGCCTGACCTGCTGAGTTCCTCTAGCATCTTGTGTGTGTGTTGCTTTGGATTTCCAGCATCTGCAGACTTTCATGTGTTTATGACTTAACTATATTGGCCAACGTAGAGGTTGGTGATTGATTTACTATGATTGGGAGCGAGCAAGCAGGAGACTGGTGCCCTGGATAAGACGATTTCACAGAGAGTAGAGAAGGAAGCTGATGACCTATTAGTCTCAGCAGGTTGCCCTCATGTCTAACCTCTGTGGTTTATTATTCAATTAGCCCTATAGACATGAGGTTAATTGCATGATTTAAATCCAGAATGTGTTTGCATAAATGATTCTGTGGACGTGTAATAGACTCCAGGAATAGAGAAGGGTTAACGACCACTCCCAACACCACAAGGAACCACTTACCTGCTGCTATGTAGTGGATCCATCATCATCATGGCTTGGCTTCGCGAATGAAGATTTAGGAAGGGGGCTGCCCACGTCTTCTATGATCAGGGAGGATTGTCGTAGACGTGGGCGTGTCCTTCGGCCTGCGCAATAGTATTTTAGGTGGAGTGCAGTGTGTGCGGTACTGACCCCACCCTTTACACCCGGGGTTCATCTGCCATAGCCTAGCAAGCTGGGACGGTGACAGCGAGGTCCTCGGGTCGTAGGAGTTACGCCGGAGTGTCCTTCTCCGAGGTGGATGGTCTGACAAGGCTGAGGAGCCCCACCTGCCCGGGTTTGGATTCAGAGTTGTCCTTCTCTTAGGCCGGCTGCCAACCAAGGCCAACGAGCCCAGCCTACCCATCCAGTTATACCGCCGGACACTCGGCCGCGCCATGACGTAGCAAGCTCGGCGGGAGGAGGGGAGGCACCGATGAGGAGGTGTTGCTATGGATGCAGTAATGTAGGAGAGGCCATTTGCAGTGGCCTCCTGCCTAGCAGCCCAGACAGTGACCACGCGGCGATCACTACACCGGGAAAGGAGAGGTGATGTATTGCGCATTCACTTTCCCTGGATGAGCGGGATGTCAGGCCCAGACCTCATCCACTACACCCCCCCACCCCCCGTAGTGGATTACACGTGTGCAAGATGGCTGCCACTTTTTTTTATTTAAAGGATGTACAGGTTCTACTTAAGACAGAAGTTATTTCCGTTATTAGTTGGGTGGCACAGTGGTGTAGCTGATAGAGCCGCTGCCTCATAGGTTTAATCCTGACCTGTGTGGAGCTTGCATGCTCCTCTTACGATGGTGTGGGCTTCCTCTGGGAGTTCTGGCTTTCCTCCCACATCCAAAAGATGTGCAAACTGAGGAGTTAATTTGTCCTTCTAGAGCAGGGCTTCCCAACCTTTCTTATGCCATGGACCAATCAATTCCATTAAGCAAGAGGCCTGTGACCACCATGTTGGGAACCCCTGCCCCAGAGTGTAGATGAATGATCGTGTTTAAGTGTGTGTGTATTTCGGGGGCGGTGAAATGGTGTTGATGGGAATATATGGGATACTGGGGAAATTAGTTGGGGAATGGTCTTGCTCTGTGAGTTGCTAGAGACTTGTTGGGCAAAATACCTTCCATTCCATGCCACAAGTGAACAATAATGAAATCTAATTGCCACTGAACTGCAAAGTCTGTTAGGTAATGTCAGGAGGAATTACTATGGGTTGTTACATTCAGACCAAAGCAGATAAGGGCATTGTAGACAAAGTGGGTTTTAATGGTTTCCTGGTAGTCTTCATAGTCGTAGACCAGCTTTTTAATTCCAAATGTGTTTATAAGTCAGGATTGTTACCAATACGACCTCCAGCCCACAGACGTAGCCCAATGGCCATACTAACTGTATGTGCCTGTGTCTCTCAAAGACTTCAGAGTCTCAGCTCTGTGACTGTCCCACAGGTGGCGTGGACTGTGATTGGTCAATGGGCTTCCAGTCTCTGCCCCAGCCGCGCCTCAATAACCTGTGACAACTCCAAGTGCCAAAAGTCTGTTTATTTATTTACTTAGCGATACAGCACAGAGCTGGGCCTTCCTGTCCTTCGAGCCACACTGTCTCAGCAAACCCCAACAAAACTGGTTAACCCTAACCCTAACCTTATCAATTTACAATGGCCAATTAACCTACCCAGTATGTCTTTGGACTGTGGGAGCAAACCAGAGGACCCAGAAAAAAGCCACGCATTCTGAGGGGAGAATATACAGAGATTCCTTTGACTACAGCGCTGGAATTAACACTGAACTCTGCAATGCCCCGAACTGTAATAGCATCGCACTAACCGCTAAGCCACAGTGGCACTGTTTTTAAAAGTCTCCCATGATGAGACACCCAAAAATAGTTGAAGCTGGTTTAAATAATTAAAAACAGTAACTGAAAAATAAGTTAAATTGCTGTTACTTAATTAAAGCAAATATACACTGAAATAAGAAAAAATATAATAAAAATATAATTAACAACAAAGAGAAGGCATATGGTGCGTTGGCGTTTATTAGTTTGGCATTGAGTTCAAAACGTTGCAGCTCTGTAAAAATCTGGTTGAGCTCTCTTGGAATATTTTGTTTAGTTCTAGTTGTCTCTTTAGAAAGGAAGCTTTAGAAAGAGTGCAGAGGGGACTTAGCAGGATGCTGCCTTGATTAGACAGCATGTTGTATGAGGAACGGTTGAGCAAGCTAAGGCTTTTTTCTTTGGGGTCAAGGAGGATAACAGGATACTTGATAGAAGTGTATAAGATTATAAAAGGCACAGATACAGGCGATAGCCAGTGCCTTTATCCCAGGCAAAAATGGACATCTTTTTTAAGGTGAGTAGAGGAAACTTTAGGGAAGAAGTCAGAAGAAGTTTTTTTTTACAAAGAGTGGTCAGTCCTGAAGAAGGGTCTCAGCCTGAAATGTCGACTGTTTACTCTTTTCCATAGAAGCTGCCTAACCAGCTGGGCTCCTCCACCATTTTCTGTATGTGCTGCCTTGGGTTTCCAGCATCTGCATATTTTCTCATGTTTGAGAGAGCAACGCACTGCCAAGGTTGGTGGTAGAGGCTGATACTTTAGGGACATTTAAGAGACTCTTGGATAGGCACATGGATGTAAGAAAAATGAAGGGTTATATGCTAGGTAGGAGGGGAGAGTTAGATTGTTTGTGGAGATGTTGGTAGAACATTATGGGCGAAATGTCAATTTATTTCTCTTGTTGATAAAATCTTTTAAGAAGGCAGATATGGTCCCAGTGTATTCCACCTTCTGCTGTGCAGTGCCCAGTGTAGACATCTGGAAAGCGTGCACGATATGAGCCAACAGATCCCTTGGGAATTCTCAGTCCAAGCCAGTCCATTTTCTTGAGACAAGCAACATACATCAAAGTTGCTGGTGAACGCAGCAGGCCAAGCAGCATCTATAGGAAGAGGTGCAGTCGACGTTTCAGGCCGAGACCCTTTTGTCAATGCCTCGGAAGAATTTGCACTTGTAACTCCGGGTCAGGGGTTTCCCAACCTGGGCTCAATGGACCCCCTTGCTTAATGATTGGTCCACGGCATAAAAGAACCCCCGAACTAGATCAATATCCCAGGCAGCCGGATACAAACTTGAAAACCAACCAACAATGATAGAAGAGTCAATGACATGAGAGTCAGTGTAAAAACACCTAGGATACAAGAAAGAAGTGCTGTGTCATTGCAGAACCTTTAAAGTATAGTTTAACATCAAAGGGACAATGATATTCCCTTCAGCCTCTTTTAATTCCATTTGTTAGTGGAAAAGTGACCTATTCATATCCCTCGATCCTTTTAGTTAATAAGATCCAACAATCACTTTAATTGATGACTGAATTTAGACTTCTGGCAATATTTTTCACAGGTTTTTATGTTATTTAGGAATCCAGAAATTCACTTGAGAGTTTTTTCATTAAGCGTGGAAGACCATAGAAATGCTAAAATAAACAGTTCCATATTCCAGAAGTAATCTTTCAGGAAATGGCGATCCTTGTCAAATAAATTATTTCTTTATATACTCCTGTGAAAATACCAAACAAATCCACTAATTAAAAAAATACAGCCTTCTTTCTCTCTGGTATTTGGTCTCATGCTTTCCTTTACCCACTCCTAAAATTTCGGTGCATAGTTCATGGGATCCTCTTGGCCTTTGCAGTTTTCCCCTCCACCCACTTATGACTTCTCCAAGTGATTTACACTGATGATATTCCCCATTTGTGATTCCCATTCAGAAAGCAGTGGGGGGGCCTTTATTCTGAAATTGTATCTGGTGTTCATTGCTGTTTATGGAAGAGGAGGTCAGAACAGCAGGACTACTTTACAGTTTGATGAAGACTGAAGTTAAGTCTCTTCTCAAAAATGCTGCACTATAAATTACATTTCAAGATGCAAGGCTCATGAATGATATTTCCTGCGCACAAGTGTAAAGGAGAATGAAATAATTGTTACTCTGGATTCAATGCACAAAAGAATGAACACAATAATAATAATAATAACACAATAAATATAAATACCTAAGACAGCTTATAGGCACAGATTGATTGTATGCTCATAAAGTGACACTAGGCTGTAGATAGGTGACAGATGGGAAATAATAATGTAGTGGTGGAGTTGGTGGGTAGAGGTGTTGATGAGCCTTACTGCTTGGGGAAAGCAACTGTTTTTGAGTCTGGTAGTCCTGATGTGGATTCTACGTAGCCTCCTCCCTGATGGAGCAGGTAGTGAGTGGGATCCTTTATGATGTTCTAGTCCTTTTCTTGCACCTTTCTGTATATGTGTCCTTGGTGCCAGTGATGCATTGGGCAGTTTTCTCTACCCATTGTAGAGTCTTCCTGTCTGCCCTGGCGCAGTTTCGGTACAAGCACTGATACAGCTTGTTAGGATGTCCTCTACAGCGCATCTGTAGGATAACGTAAGCATGGATGTGCGAAGTCCAGCTCTCTTCAGCCTCCTTGGAAAGTAGAGGTGACAATAAGCTCTCTTGAGTCTGTGGAATGTGTTCTGGGACCATGAGAGGTTGTGTCCATGTGCACGTCCACTCTAACTCAAAATATTTCTTGGATTCAAAGTATTATGGAGCGACAGAGTGATACTGCGTAGAAACAGACTATTTAGCCCTGCATGTCTATTCTTATCATCAGGGTCCCAGCTATACTAAATCCATTTAGCAGCTAAATACTTTTTACATGTTTTTACATGTCCTCCACCACATTCTCAGGCAGTGTGTTCAAGACTGCATTCTTCTTCTCAGAAGGAAGACAACATTGGCAGCAACTGAAGTTTGTAGCATCTCAGGCGGCTGGAGAGAAACTGGTTACGTTGTTAAATAAACGAAAGGATAACAAAAAATTGCTTTGATTGCAGAAAATCTGAGGACTATGGCTGAAAGTAATGGATATCTATTGAACCTGTCAACCCTCTAGCTACCAGGATGAAGATCTATGTCCAGAATAAGCTGGACCCCTTCAAGTACAGTTTGAACACTAGCATGTCATGGGCCCTGCAGCCTTGTGCACCTGTATTTGCTCATTGTTGTCTTTTCTAGAGTCATTAAGCTTTCTGTTTAATCTTGTCAAGTTTATTTTGACTGACACGGGTTTTTTGCATACTGTGATTATTTGAAGTGGACTCCTGATTAGTGCTTATCGTGGGACCCTTGGTTTCCAAAAATGATTCATCTCATGGTGTTGCTTGGTTGAAGCACCGAGCTTCTGTTGGAATTCCTATGAATAAACCTTGTTTCTGACTGTACATAGGAATCTGTTAACACAAAATAATCTGCAGATGCTGGGATCAAAGCAACACTTACAGTACACTGGAGGGACTCAGCAGGTTGGGCAGCATCAGTGGAAGCGATGAGTTGACGTTTCGGGCCGGAACCCTTCGTCAGGACTGAAGGAGGGGGAAGGATTTGAAGAATGCTTGCAGGTTCAATTGAAAGACCAGTAATTTGAAAGATAAAGGGGTGGGGGAGGGGAAGCATCGATGTCATAGGCAGGAAAACAACGGGTAGTAGAAGAAGGAAGCAGAACCATCAGGTAGGTTATATGCAGCTGGGGGAGGGGCAGAGTGAAATAGAGATAGAGGAAGGGAGGGAGAGGGAATTACTGGAAGTTGGAGAATTCTATGTTCATACCAAGGGGCTGGAGACTACCTAGACGGTATATGAGGTGTTGCTGATAAGAGTCTGTTGTTCCTCCACACCTGGGTTCAACTGTTTGCCAGCGTACACCATGACATAGCATATACCTGATGATGAGGAAAATTGCCCAGGTAGGTGTGATTCAAAACAACATTTCAAGGCTAAGTGGCAACATGATAGTGTGGTGGTTGGCGCAACAATTTACATTGACAATAATGGCCCACCACTGTCTGTAAAGAATTTGTATGTTCTCCCTTTGATCATGTGGCTTTCCTCTGTGTGTCCTGGTTTCCTCCCACATTTCAGAGATGCATGGTTAGGGTCAGTAAGTTTGGGCACACAATGTTGGCACTGGAAGTGTGGTGACAGATTTTTTGCTGCCTTCAGCATGATTCTCAGATTATAATGGTTGTTGAAATAAATGATATATTTCACTGTATTTTAAAATATTTTGATGTACATGTTACAAATAAAGCTTTAAAAACCCACCCTGTCGGCCTTCTTCAATCATGTTATCACTGGTATTGATAAATGAAACTTACTTGTCAATAAATTGTCCACAGATACAGAGTTTGGGTTTTGCCAGGCTACCTATCAAGGCTACAGATCTCATTACATTATTCTTCTAAACATAGAAACATAGAAACATAGAAAATAGGTGCAGGAGTAGGCCATTCGGCCCTTCGAGCCTGCACTGCCATTTATTATGATCATGGCTGATCATCCAACTCAGAACCCCGCCCCACCCTTCCCTCCATACCCCCTGATCCCCGTAGCCACAAGGGCCATATCTAACTCCCTCTTAAATATAGCCAATGAACTGGCCTCGACTGTTTCCTGTGGCAGAGAATTCCACAGATTCACCACTCTCTGTGTGAAGAAGTTTTTCCTAATCTCAGTCCGAAAAGGCTTCCCCTTTATCCTCAAACTGTGACCCCTTGTTCTGGACTTCCCCAACATCGGGAACAATCTTCCTGCATTTAGCCTGTCCAATCCCTTTAGGATTTTATACGTTTCAATCAGATCCCCCTCAATCTTCTAAATTCCAACGAATACAAGCCCAGTTCATCCAGTCTTTCTTCATATGAAAGTCCTGCCATCCCAGGAATCAATCTGGTGAACCTTCTTTGTACTCCCTCTATGGCAAGGATGTCTTTCCTCAGATTAGGGGACCAAAACTGCACACAATACTCCAGATGTGGTCTCACCAAGGCCTTGTACAACTGCAGCAGTACCTCCCTGCTCCTGTACTTGAATCCTCTCGCTATAAATGCCAGCATACCATTCGCCTTTTTCACTGCCTGCTGTACCTGCATGCCCACTTTCAATGACTGGTGTATAATGACACCCAGGTCTCGTTGCACCACCCCTTTTCCTAATCGGCCACCATTCAGATAATAAACATTGATCAAAGAACTGGAATCCTTGGGGAAGGTGCAGGTAATTGCCCTGGACATTGAGGCAGTGTTTAAGTAGAGAAAAGGATTCCAGGAGTTCTAAAATTGAAGTCGGCGCTTCAGTCAAAATTAAATTCCCGCAGTAATGTGCGAGGATAGTGATGTTTGACCTTCAGCATTCAGTGCCACTTTCATGCCACGTTCCTTCCCACTACATATGACCCCAGTCATGACAAATCAGTTCTGAGTGGAATCATACTTCGTGGAAAGGTAAGCGGTAGTGATTGCTGGGGGTCAAGCATCTCCACCATAGGACATAGGTGCTGAATTGGGCCATTTGGCCAATTGAGTCTGCTCTGTCATTTCACCATGGCTGATTTATTATTCCTCTCAGCCCCATGCTCTTGCCTTCTTCCCATAACCTATGATGCTCGTACTGATTAAGAATGTTGGGAATGCTGAGGGTGGAGTGCCATGGGACGGGTAGTAGAGAAGGAATGTCAGGGGCGGAGAGGTGGGTGGGTGCCGACACACAAACCCTGAGATACCAGGCAAGCTCATTTGATTTATTGATCATTACAGAATGTCTCTCTGATGCATCCTGCTCTTTCCCCTCTCCCTTCCCCCTTTCAAAACATGATTCCACTCTCCCTGCCTCCTTCCCACTCTCAGTCCACAACAGGGACCCATAACAGAATCAGGTTCATCACCACTTCCACATGTCATGAAATTCGTTTTCTTTGCAGCAGTATAGTGCAAGGCATAAATCACTACAGTACTGTGCAAAAGTCTTAGGCACAGTAGCTTTATGCATGTGCCTCAGCCTTCTGCAGAGTGTTGTCTGTCACTATATAGCATCTTGAGATTCATTTTATTGCAGAAATTTGCAGGAAAATGAAGAAATACAATTGAATTTATGAAAAGAATATTCATAGATAAAGACTGACAAACAACTAATGGACAAAAGAGGACAAATAGTGAAAATAAAAACAAAAAATTATATACATAATTATATATATATATATATATATATATATATATATATATAGTTGGCATCCGTCTATCTCAAAGGACAACGAGTGATGATGATCATCACAGGCCTGGGCGGAAGGTATGGAGATCCTGAGATGCCCAGTCGTCAAGATCCCCCTCTTGGCCTCACTAGTGTAGTCCAAAGGAAAGCTTATGAAGCAATACGTTTAACACCAGCTTGGCTGCAGGAGCTGCCAGGAGGATGTTCAATGACATCCAGCGGCCTGAGGGGCTCCACTCTAGATTTTCTGTCTGGGTTTGCTCCCGTAGCCTTCGTCTCTCCCGAGGCTGCCCACAAGGCAATGGGGCTATTTACCCATAGCTGCATTCGTAGAATTATGGTAAGATGTTCAAGTTCATTTATTGTTACAGTTTTGTTCGGGTTATACAGTTGTTCACTTGTGTGTTTGTGGTTCACCCTGACTGTAACTAGGGTGTGTAATAATAACCTCCCCTATCTGTGTGTGACTGGGTTGGTTCTCACCGGGTGATGGCACTGTCTGTTATTGTGCTTGGTGCAATAAAGCCAGCAGTTGAGATACACACACTATTCTCGACTGGCATCGTGGACTGACTGCTGACCACACTGGTGTCAGGAGTGGGCAAGCTGCACAAGTGGTTCTACTGGCCTGGGTACAGGCAGGACGTGGAGCTGTTCGTGCACTGCTGTAATGCTTGCACATCCCAGAAGGGACTGGGCCGCCAGTCGAGGGCACCCATGCAGCAGTACCTGGTGGGGGCCACAGTATAGATCTGCTGCCCCACCCAGAAGAAGGGACTATCCCCCAAGATGAGAAGCCGCTGGGAGAGGTGCTCGACCGCATCGCCAACGTGGTATACCCAGTGCAGTTGACTGAGCGGCAGAAGGCAGTTCTGCTGCACTGGGACCGGCTGGCACCATACCACCCCTTGGCCACCACTGACCCAGCAAGGCTGGGGGGAGAAAATGACACTCTGGGTGCCCTGCCTCTTGCCTCACCAAACAGTGCTTCCCCTGGGTGCTGGGCGGGTGGGGGGGAAGCTATAGACATGTGCAGCAGTGTGGACCACCACCGGGACTTCTGGACCTTGTTTTGGACTCTGGAGTTGGTGGGGATGGCTGACCTCTCAGGTGGGGGCAGTGTGGCACTCCAGGGGCACGGTTGGCAGCTTGCCCCAGCATTCCTAGCGGCCAGTGTTACTTATTGTTTTTGTTTTAAAATGTGTTTGTGGAATTATGGTGAGATATTCAAGTTAATTTATTGTTACATTTTAGTTCAGGTCATACAGTTGTTTGCTTGTGTGTTTGTGGGTCACCTTGGCCGTAATGGGTGTGTAATAATCACCTCCCCCATCCGTATGTGACTGGGTTGTTTCTCACTGAGCAATGGTGCTCTCTGTAATTGTGCTTGTCGTAATAAAAATGACAGATGAGATAAATGATCTCTCCTCGTCTGTCATCATTGACTAAATGCTCACCACAATAGTATATGTTATAATAAATAACTATGAGTTATAGAGTCCTTGAAAGTGAGCCTGTATGTTGTTAAATCAGTTTAGAGCTGAGGTGAGTGAAGTTATCCACACTGGTTCCGAGGCGGCCTGATGGTTGTAGGGTAATGGCTGTTCATGAATTTCTTGATGTGGTAAGTAAGGCTCTTCTACCCCCAACTAACGAATCAAATTCAATGGCATCACGAGTACTGAATTCTCCACCACCTTCACCCTCACAGTCATTACTCATAGAAAGGTAATTGGAAAAAGAAGCCACAACTACAGCAGCTTTGATTCCAGGTCAGAATTTGTGTATTTCTTCTCAGTTTTTGACTATTTAGAGATTTTTCACGATCTACAGGTTACAAAAGTGATGTGATTAAAAAGCTTTTCACTTTCCTGCAACCAAGCAGCTCAACACCATCCAGGAATCAGAATCAGAATCAGAATTAAGTTTAATATCATTGACATATGTCATGACATTTTCTATTATTTTTATTATTGAGATACAGCGGGGAATGTTGAAACGTGGCCAAGTGGTTAAAGTGTCGGTCTAGTAATCTGAAGGTCGCTAGTTCGAGCTTCAGCTGAGGCAGCGTGTTGTGTCTTTGAGCAAGGCACTTAACCACATATTGCTCTGTGACAATACTGGTGCCAAGCTGTATCGGTCCTAGTGCCCTTCCCTTGGACAGCATCGGTGTCGTGGAGAGGGGAGACTTGCAGCATGGCAACTGCCGGTCTTCCATACAACCTTGCCCAGGCCAGCACCCTGGAAACCTTCCAAGGCGCAAATCCATGGTCTCACGAGAGTAACGGATGCCTATAAACAGCGGGGAATAGGCACTTTGGCTCTTCGAGCTCCTCTGCCCACCAATCCCCCGATTTAATCCCTGCCTAATCACGGGGCAATTTACAATGACCAATTAACCTACTGCAGTCTTTAGTCTGTGGGAGGAAACCGGAGCACCCGGAGGAAACGCATGTGGTCACGGGGAGAATGTATGAACTCTTTACAGGCAGCAGGAGGGATCAAACCACGATCTTTCAGCTGCCTGTTAAGCTTTGTGCTAACCGTGCCACCAAGTTTGACCAACGTGCTGTAGGTGGAGCATGGTTACTGGGATAAAACCTGCTCCTCCAAGGAGTGTAGGAGTGTAGGAGTCCTTTGGCCTCACTAAGCCTTGCTGGTCTTCTAGTGCAAGGGGCTGCCCACCACTGCATGTCGCAGACTGACTCGTTCCAGTCTCCTGAACCACGCTGAAGCTTAAGTAGGCAGAGGCAAATACTGTAAAAGAAGAATGGCCACAGTTTAAAAATATCCTGCCCTTGTACATTGTAGGGCTGGAACTAATGGATAACCCTCACAGACTTGTGACTCATTGGTCTGTGTATCTGTTGGTAAACTGATCTTATCTATATGCAGACAGACTCAACTGTGACTTGTAACATTGTACACTTCAATTCTACTTCCCATTCACATTCCGACATGTTAATCCATGGCCTCCTCTACTCCCACGAGGAGGCCAGTCTCAGGCTGGAGGAGCAACACCTTATATTCCGTCTAGGTATCCTCCCACCAGATGGCAAGAACATTGATTTCTCGAACTTCTGGTAATTGCCCTATCTCCTTATCTGCCCATCACCTCGCTCTGGTGACCTCCCCTTTCCCTTTCTTCCATGGTCTTCCACCTTCTCCAGCCCTTTATCTCTTTCTCCAATCAACTTCCCAGCTCCTTACTTCACCACGTCCCTTCTCCCGGTTTCACCGATCACCTGCCACCTTGTTCTTCTTCCTCCCCTCCCCCACCTTCTCGCTCTAATGTCTCATCTTCTTGTTCCAGTCCCAATGAAGGGTCTTGGCCCAAAACGTTGATGGTTTACTCCTTTCCATAGATGCTGACCGGCCTGCTGAGTTCCTCCAACATTTTGTATGTGTTACTCATATATTGTGTTTCATAGGATTGTTTTTGTACTTACAGTATATTTATTGTGTTTCTTTATGCTTATTGTGTTTTTTATGCTGCATCAGATCCAGAGTAACAATCATTTCATTCTCTCACTTGTACTGAAGAACGGCAATAAACAATTTTGAGTCAGAATCAGAATCAGGTTTATTATCACTGGCATGTGATGTGAAATTTGTTAACTTAGCAGCAGCAGCTCAATGCAATACATAATCTGGAAGAGAAAAAAAATAAAAAAAAATAAACAAGTAAATCTATTACAGTATACGTATATTGAATAGATTAAAAATCGTGCAAGAAAACAGAATTACTATATAATAAAAAAGCGAGGTAGTGTCTGAGGGCTCAATGTTCATTTAGGAATCGGTTGGCAGAGAGGAAGAAGCTGTTCCTGACTCACTGAATATGTGCCTTCAGGCTTCTGTACCTCCTACCTGATGGTAACAGCGAGAAAAGGGCATGGCCTGTGAAGCACCTTCAATAATTCCAAAAGGCTGAAGTAGCGTAAATACTGAAAGGCTTTTATTCGCAGTAAAATACGACTTCCATGCTGAGTGTCTGCCCCTGGTCTGAGGGTGAGGGGCAAGGCGAAACACCTTGAGGAGCCACAGGAGTAGTCAGCAGAGGGGTGTGTCCAGACAGTTAACCCAGTTACAACATATATATGGTTTACCACAGCCCGGGTGCTGGAGGTCCTTAATAATGGACACTGCCTTTCTGAGACACCGCTCCCTGAAGACGTCCTGGGTACTTTGTAGGCTAGTGCCCAAGATGGAGCCGACTAAATTTACAATCCTCTGCAGCTTCTTTCAGTCCTGTGCAGTAGCCCCTCCATACTAGCCAGTGATGCAGCCTGTCAGAATGCTCTCCATGGTACAACTAAAGAAGTTTTTGAGTGTATTTGTTGACATGCCAAATCTCTTCAGACTCCTAATAAAGTATAACTGCTGTCTTGCCTTCTTTATAACTACATTGACATGTCAGGATCAGGTTAGATCCTCAGAAGTCTTGACACTCAGGAACTTGAAACTGCTCACACTATCTCCACTTCTGATCCCTCTATGAGGATTGGTGTGTGTTCCTTCGTCTTACCCTTTCTGAAGTCCACAATCAGCTCTTCCGTCTTACTGACATTGAGTGCAAGGATATTGCTGTGACACCACTCCACTAGCTGGCATATCTCACTCCTGTACGGCCTCTCATCTCCATCTGAGATTCTACCAACAATGGTTGTATCATCAGCAAATTTATAGATGGTATTAGAGCTATGCCTAGCCACATAGTCATGTGTATATCAAGAGTAGAGCAGTGGGCTAAGCACACTCCCCTGAGGTGCGCCAACGTTGATCATCAGCGAGGAGGATATGTTATCACCAATCCACACAGATTGTGGTCTTCTGATTGGGAAGTTGAGGATCCAATTTCAGAGGGAGGTACAGAGGCCCAGGTTCTGCAACTTCTCAATCAGGATTGTGGGAATAATGATATTAAATGCTGAGCTATAGTTGATGAACAGCATCCTGACATAGGTGTTTGTATTGTCCAGACGGTCTAAAGCCGTGTGAAGAGCCATTGAGATTGCGTCTGCCATTGACCTATTGTGGCGATAGACAAATTGCAATGGGTCCTTGCTGAGGCAGGAGTTCAGTCTAGTCATGACCAACCTCTTAATGTATTTGATCACTGTCAATATGAGTGATACCAGGCAATAGTTATTAAGGCAGCTCACATTATTCTTCTTAGGCACTGGTATAATCGTTGCCTTTTTGAAGCAAGTGGGAACTTCCGCCCGTAGCAGTGAGAGGTTGAAAATGAGGCATCGATGCTGACTCGATATAAACCTTGTAATCAGATGAATATTAGCTCCTGCACCCTGGTGGCATCATATGAATTACTATCTCACATATTCACCAGTGTTATGGCTAAAGTACATTTTTAAGAAAATAGCATATTGTCCAACTAGTGATTGGGGTCTTGAACTCACTGTGTGAAAAGTTGGTGAAGGCTGACTTTGTCACCACACTTAAAGGATAGGGTCAACATTTGGTCTGCCTTTGCTTGGCTGGAAAGAATCGGGGTCGGGTGAATGAGTCTCCCCAGCACTTTACAGGCTGGTATGAGCATTGTGGCTGGAAAGATCACCTCCTGCCAGACAAATAACCTTTTTGTCAATGTCGGCAAGATAAAGGAGATGGTTATCAATGTCACATCACTCATACCCTTCCTCACATTGGAGGCACAGCATTGGAAACTGTGAGTGGTTTCAAGCTCCTGAGATTGTATATCTCAAACAAACTCTTATGGTCCCAGAGCACATCCTTCACAGTCACAAAAGCTCACCAACTCCTTTACTTTCTGAGGGGGCTACAAAGAGCTGGTCTATGCACATCAATACTCATGACCTTCTGCAGATGCGCAGTTGAAAGCATCCTTATGTGCTGCATTTCTGCCTGGTGTAGACATTACACTGCGACAGAGAGAAGGGCTCTACGATGGAGAGTTAAGACAGCCCAATGCATCACTGCACCAGCTTACCCACCATCAAAGACATATATACAAAAATCTGCCAGAAAAAGGCCAGCAATATCATGAAGGATCTCAGCAACCCTTCCCACGGACTACTTGTCCCACTCCCATCAGGGAAGAGGCTTCATAGCATCCATGCCAGGACCACCAGACTCAAAAACAGTTACTTTTCCCAAGCAGTAAGGCTGATCAACACCTCCACCCACTTAACCACCCCACCATCACTACTTTATCATTTCCTATCAGAGTCACCTTACGTACAGATACTCCTGTACCTAGCAGCACTTCATGGACATGCAATCAGTCTATTTATATAAGCTAATCTTCTGTATTGATGAGGTGTCCAGGGTGGGGTAGCACCTCTGGTGTAGGGGCTTGTCGTGTCTATTTCAGAGCAGCTCACTCTCCTTTGGTGACCACGGGACACTCAGGTCTCACCTGTGGCTCCAAGTAGCATGTGGCATTGGCCACACCCTAATTCACTGCTAAACCAGGTGAACATAGCCAGTAGCTGGTAAGATAGGGGCATACCTGTCCTGGCATTCTGAAAGACTGGGTGGATGAATCTACAGTGAGATCCAACAGCCAGAAAGGCAGTACTACAACGCTCTGTGGAGAGTAAACAGCATAACAAAGCACTGAAGACGTCATGATCATCCACTGCAGCCAAGGAAGCCCCCAGTTTGTGATGCCTGTTTGTACCACTGGACCTGGATTTCCGAGGTTGAAAGAATGGAACTGCCCCAGTGGCTTTTCCACTTTAAAAACTCTTTTCCTCAGGTTCCCTGTCATCGTCAAACACAATGGACAACTAGTCGAAGTCATAGTCATTGTAATACTTTATTGATCCCGAGGGAAATTGGTTTTCGTTACAGTTACACCATAAATAATTAAATAGTAATAAACAATAAATAATTAAATAGTAATATGTAAATTATGCCAGGAAATATGTCCAGGACCAGCCTATTGGCTTAGAGTGTCTGACCCTCCAAGGGAGGAGTTGTAAAGTTTGATGGCCACAGGCAGGAATGACTTCCTATTACGCTCTGTGTTGCACCTCAGTGGAATGAGTATCTGGCTGAATGTACTCCTGTGCCCAAACAATCCATTATGTAGTGGATGGGAGACATTGTCCAAGATGGCATGCAACTTGGACAACATCCTCTTTTCAGACACCACCGTCAGAGAGTCCAGTTCCATCCCCACAGCATCACTGGCCTTACGAATGAGTTTGTTGATTCTGTTGGTGTCTGCTACCCTCAGCCTGCTGCCCCAGCACACAACAGCAAACATGATAGCACTGGCTACCACAGACTCGTAGAACATCTTCAGCATCGTCCGGCAGATGTTAAGTGACCTCAGTCTCCTCAGGAAATAAAGACGGCTCTGACCCTTCTTGTAGACAGCCTCAGTGTTCTTTGACCAGTCCAGTTTATTGTCAATTCATATCCCCAGGTATTTGTAATCCTCCACCATGTCCACACTGACCCCCTGGATGGAAGCAGGGGTCACCGGTCATACTACCACCATGTACTTATATTTATTGTGTTTTTATTGTGTTCTTCATACTTAATGTGTATTTTTTAATGCTGCATTGGATGCAGAGTAACAATCATTTTGGTTCTCCTTTACACTTGTCTGCTAATGAATGACAATAAGCAATCTTGAATATTGAATCTACCTTATGCTCTAGATACGGTGGGTTGAAAGGCCATAGAGAGCTGCATAGAGGGTGATGCGTTTGTTCTAAATAAAGACAAACTTAGTGTAGGTAAATGCCCAAACATTTTTATTCAGAGAACATGGCTTCTAGCTCCACACTGAGCGCGTGTGACCAGCTCACTGATGTCATCTCCGGTTCTGTGGTGAGCCCACCCATGTTGCCCACTGGGAGCTGAAGTTCACACATGATAACATGAGGGGAACAGTACCACTGAACGAGTTATTAGTAACTCCAGCTGCACCCACTCCAATGTCTAAAAGAACATGTATATGTGGCTTCTCAGAAAACCGCCTGACCTATTGGATGCCAGCCCTTGTTTTTCCAAGAGCGTTCCAAAAATTAATCCCATAAACCTGGTCTTTCCCTACTTCCCTTTATCTCCTCCACTTCAAATACTTATATAGTTTTAGCTACTTTAACTCACATGTACATTTTGACTCTGAAGTGATTTGAAATAGTAAATATTTTCATTTGCTTTCTACTGAAGCTCACTTTTCTGATGTGTGTGACTTGGTGGCTAATGCAACTTTACACTTTGCTCCACATTCACAATGGATATTTCAAGTGGACCCTACGCTAGGCCGAGCTTCAAATAGAAGAAGGATTTGGCAGAAGTTTATTACAATCTGCTTCAGATCTCGGCTGTGCTGTTGGAAATGGCAGCTGACTCATGCACAGCAGTACACCACATGCAGAATGTGTGATGATGGCCAGGGTTCCCACTTTAGTGATGTTGAATAAAGGATAAATATTGGCCAGGACACTTGGAGGGGAATCTGCCGTTCTTCTTCAGATGTTTTAACTCATGTGAGGGTTCAGATGAGTCCTCAGCTTAACATCTTGATTGAAAACTGTATCCCTGACAGTGCTGCACTTCCTAGGTATAGTCTTATATTTAGGCTCGGGTCTTTGATACAGGATTTGAATCAGCATCCACAACTAGCTGATCGGGGGTTGCCTGTCCTGTAGATCAGATTTTGGAAAAGACCAGTGCTCTTAACAGAACTCTTGTATTTTAGACAGTGCATCACAGGCAAAGCGCTGCCACAAGAAAGCAGAGTCCATTGCCAAAGCCCATCCCCATCCAGGCTATGCCCTCTGTTAGAGCGTGTTCTGGAGTTACAGTATACAGCAAATAGTAATTTCAACAGCAACCAATCTTCAGACCTGAATGTGGATTGTAGATTGAATTTTAAATGCAGCTCTGAACAATAATTTTCCTGAAGCTGCAGATTGGAGTTAATTGCGGACCAGATGATGCTGGTTAACATTTATTTTGGGTGTCTGGGTGTGAAGGAGGAGATGTTTGAAAATTATACATAATTCAAAAAAGCATTGTAAATACATTGTAGCTCTTGAATTGTCCTGATGCGACCTTTAGTATATAAAAATGTCATGTAATACTGGGCCAGGCAGGCCTCTTCGTCCAAGAGTGTCTTGAATAGCTGATCATTTTGTTGAATAAACGCTTCTACATCCACTGGCTTCAGTGTCTGTCCGGTGACTTTGTCATAGCACCCTCTTCTCATTACTACCATTGGACAGGAGGTACAGAAGCCTTTGGTCCTACATACCACCAGGTTCTTGAACAGTTATTACCCTACAACCGTCAAGGATAACTTCAATCACCACTACTCTAACCTGATCCTATGAATCACAGACACATTTTGAAGGACTCTTTACAACTCACGTTCTCAGTATCATTTTTTAGTTGCACAGTTGCACATTGGTTGTTTGTCAGTCTTTGTCTGTTTATGTATAGTTTTTCATAAATTCGATTGTTTTTCTTTATCTTCCTGTAAATACCTGCAAGAAAAAAAATCTCAAGGTAGAATATAGTAACACATAGATACTTTGATAATAAATTTACTTTGAACTTTAGACTTAAATCTCTGGCAAAATGATAGACTAATTCAGAAGATGATCCACGTAAGAAGGCTAGCATAAATCTTGAATATTACTTGTGGATAGCCCTCACAAATAATTTTACAAGCCAATTAATAAAAGTTCTTTTGAGATCTGGATTGAGGGAGTTGGTTATTACCAAACATCATTTCCTCCTAGCTGTTGGGAACTTCAGCGAGAAGCCTCAGACGCTGACTACAAATGAAAAACATCAACAAAATATTTTTAGCGTGGTTGAACTGCAGCAAAGCATCGGCAATGTTATGCAATTAGATTGGATTAGATTAGATTAGATTAGATTCAACTTTATTGTCATTGTGCCGAGTACAGATACAAAGCCAATGAAATGCATTTAGCATCTGACCAGAAATGCAAAGAATAGTGTTATTTACAAAATAACTGTGAATAAAAAGTAAGTGCTACAGCACACAAATATAAAAGTACTGAGACAGTACAATATGGATGCAATACTGCTTAGTGCTGTGATGAGAGGTTCAGCAGTGTCACAGCCTCAGGGAAGAAGCTCTTCCTGTGTCTGCTGGTGCGGGAGCGGAGGCTCCTGTAGCGCCTACCGGATGGGAGGAGAGTCCATGGTTTGGGTGAGATGCATCCCTCATAATGCTTTTCTCCCTGCCCAGGCAGTGTTTATGGTAGATGTTCTCAATGGTGGGCAATTGGGTGCCGATAATTCGCTGGGCAGTTTTCACCACACGCTGGAGTGCTTTGCGGTCCGATATGGGACAATTGCCATACCACACTGAGAGGCAGCGTTTATGGTAGATGTTCCCAATGGTGGGCAATTGGGTGCCGATAATCCGCTGGGCAGTTTTCACCACACACTGGAGTGCTTTGCGCTCCGATACGGGACAATTGCCATACCACACTGAGATGCAGTTGGTGAGTATGCTCTCAATGGTACGGCGATAAAAGTCCATCAGTATCCTGGGACAGAGGTGAGCTTTCTTGATGCTCCACAGGAAATAAAGGTTTTTGATCAGGATGGAGGAGTTCAGGGACCAGGTGAGATCATCGGAAATGTGGACACCAAGGAATTTGAAGCTTGATACATGCTCCACTACAGTTCAGTTGATGTAGATGGGGACGTGAGTGTGACTCCTGGCATACCTGAAGTCCACACATTATATTCAATAAAAGTTAATTTGTTTTTCCAAATTCCTACATGATACAAGTAGTCCGAAATTATATTTGTGTTCAGCTTCAAGCAGTTTATCATAAACAGAGAAAAAAAAGATTTGGAGGAAGCAACACTTTCAGAAACAATTGTTGTTAAGTGCAAACTCTGCTCAAAATTACCATGACACGTAAAATAATTTTTTAGATAATTTCTAATTTGGGCACGTGCATTCAAAAAGGTTTGCCACTACTGCTCCTTCAGCAGGAAATGGCATTAATAATGCACAATCATGAGCGCACTGGAATTTCACGTGCATCTGGGCTGGGGATCCATGGAATCATTGAGCCAAAGAGTTTCTCAACACACAAGGAGGCCATTCAGCCCGACGTGCCTGCACCGGTTCTGATGGGGGCAGATGCCTCTTGTTTTCGTTAAAGAAGGCTGTTCAGAATCATTGTGGAGATCGGAGTCTTCATCAATATGAACTCTCAAGTGCGAATTAGCATGTGAAAAGTTTGTCGGTTGGTGCTCTTGAGGGCAGATTGAACCTGAGTATTTTTTTTCAATTGACTTCACATCTGTTGTTGTTTTGATTTATTAATTGTCTACTTTAGAGAAATTAATGGCCCAGGGAGAAGGCTGGTTTTGTATTCTGTTAGGGCAGAAAACCGTTTAATTAACCATTCAAAATGCTGGCGGAACTCAGCAGGTCAGGGCAGCATCTATGGAAAAGGGCTGAGACCTTATTCAGGACTGGACAAAAAGATGCAAGAAGGTGGGGGGAGGGGAGGAAGAAGTACAAGCTAGTTGGTGATAGGTGAAAGCAGGCGAGTGGGAGTGGGGGTGAAATAAAGAGCTGGGAAGTTGATAGGTGAGAGGGATAAAGGGCTGGAGAAGGGTATCTGAAAAGAGAGAGTAGAACACCAAGGAAGAAAGGGAAGGGGAGGAGCACCGGGGGGAGGGGGGAAGCGATGGGCAGGTAAGGAGATAAGGTGAGAAAGGGAAATGGGAATGGGAATGGGGAAGTTGGGGGGGTTGCAAATCACCAGAAGTTCAAGAAATCAATGTTCATGCCATCAGGTTGGAGGCCACCCAGACGAGATATAAGGTGTTGCTCCTAAAAAGGCTTTTTATTTCAGAACTAATAATATGTCCTCTTTCTCCAACAAAAGAGGCCTTTCTTCCTCCACCATCAACATTGCCCTCACCCACATCTCTTCCATTTCGTGCATGGCTGCCCTTACCCCATCCTTCCACCACCCCACCAGGGATAGGGTTCCTCTTGTCCTCACCTACCACCCTAGCAGTCTTTGAGTGCAGCACACAATTCTCCGTAACTTTCACCATCTCTGACGGGATCCCTCCACCAAGCACATCTTTCCCTCCACCCTACTTTCTGCTTTCTGCAGGGATCGCTCCCTCTGCAACTCCCTTGTCCATTCGTCCCTCCCCACTGATCTCCCTCCTGGAACTTATCTTTGCAAGCGGAACAAGTGCTACACCTGCCACTCTACCTCCTCCCTCACTACCACTTCTGGCCCCAGACAGTCCTTCCAGGTAAGGTAACACTTCACCTGTGAGTCCATTGGGATCATCTACTGTATCCAGTGCTCCTGGTGTGGTCTCCTGTATATCAGTGAGATCTGACTTAGATTAGAAGACCACTTCGCCAAACACCTGTGCTCCGTCAGCCAGGAAAAGCGGGATCTCCCAGTGACCACCCATTTCAATTCTACTTTTCATTCCCTTTCTGACACGTTAGTGCATGGCCTCCTCTACTGCCGTGATGAGACTACACTTAGATTAGAGGAGTAATACCTTATATTCCATCAGGGTAGCCTCCAACCTGATGGCATGAACGTTCATTGCTCGAACTTGTGGTAATTGCCTTCCCTCCACCTTCACCATTCCCATTCCTGTTTTCTTCTCTCACCTTATCACCTTACCTGCTGATCACCTCCCTCTGGTGCTCCTCCCATTTCCCTTTCTATTTCCCTTTCTTCCGTGGTCTTCTACCTTCTCTTATCAGATCCCCCCTTCTCCAGCCCTTTATCTCTTTCACCTATCAACTTCCGTGGCCAAGTGGTTAAGGCATCGGTCTAATGATCTGAAGGTCGCTAGTTCGAGCCTCAGCTGAGGCAGCATGTTGTGTCCTTGAGCAAGGCACTTAAACACATGGCTCTGCGATGACACCGGTGCCAAGCTGTATCGGCCCTAGTGTTCTTCCCTTGGATAACATCAGTGGCATGGAGAGGGGTGACTAGTAGCATGGGCAACTGCCAGTCTTCCATACAACCTTGCCTAGGCCTGCGCCCTGGAAACCTTCCAAGGTGCAAATCCATGGTCTCACGAGACTAACAAATGCCTATAGATCAACTTCCCAGCTCTTTCCTTCACCCCTCCCCCTTCCTTGATTTCACCCAACACCTACCAGCTTGTATTTCTCATCTTTTATGTCTAGTTCTGAAGAAGGGTCTCAGTCCAAAATGTCGACTGTTTTCCATAGACGCTGTCTGACCTGTTGAGTTTCTTCAGCACTTTGTGTGTGTTGCTTGGATTTCCAGCATCTGCAGATCTTCTCATCTTTCAATTAGCTACTGGTCTATTGGCTTCCAGTGGAAGTTGGAATGCTGCTACTTCTGCCTCGTAGTATCTTCATTGATAAATAAATCTCATTATCACCTTCAATGAGTGCTTAAACTCCACTTAATCATTCATGTTATTTTGATGGGATTAGTTGTAGAGCCTCAAAGTTCAACTCAAGATGAACCCAGAAGCTTGGTCAAAATGATTTTGAGGAGTTTTCAAAGAGAGACAGAAAGGTTTAGGGATGGAACTGCAACAGGTATTTAAGTTGATTCATTGATACCCTGTCCACTTGTCCATTCTGTGGCTGGGGGGAGTCAGTGTACCACACCTCTGTGGAGTGTGAGAGGTTGCTGCCCCTATTTGAATATCTGAATAGGCTGCTACTCAGGTTTTGGTCGCTCTTCAGCCCCATTCTCCTGATATACGGGGACCCAGTATGGATGGATGGAGGGTGGGGGTGGGGTAGGGGGTGGTTGAGGGTTGCTTGGTGGAACACACTGGGGGCTTGCTCCTGGGCCTGGCCAAGATGGCCATTCACAGGTCTGGGTGGTGGGCAGATGAGGACTCTTTCCAGGCTGACTGTCTGGCCCTCTTCCAGGGAGGCTCTTGCCCAGGTGTCCTTGGAGAGGGAGCATGAAGTCATGATGGGTCCAGTTGGGGAGTTTCAGGAATGTTGGCCTCCCCCTCCAGGAAATTGACTGCTTTATAGACAGTAATAATGATATTTTTTTTTGTATTTATTTTTTATTGAAGTTCATCATCAAACAAACATTTCCATAAGATGTATTTCAGATACTGTACATAGATATCATAGGCATATTTGTCATAAACCTCCGCATAATATTTATCTGAGTTATACACTTATAGAAAGGAGAGGAAAGAAAGAGCAATCAAAAGGAGAAAACTATGTACAAAGTAGGGAGTGATCTTTTTTTTGCAACATATTCATTGACTTGTGAGAATAAAATCAGGCCTACGAGCTGTTAATTTGAATTTGTTCTCTGTCTTGTAATTACTTGGTGCTTGCATTTTGTGTATTTTTGTGTGAATAAACTTTTGTAGTTTTGTAACAAAAAGGGATAGAACTGCAGAGGCCATGAGTTCAAAAATAGAAAGCATGGAAACTAGATTACGGTGTGGTTAAAATTAAAAAATCCACAAAATTTATTTTCCCACTGTCATTTTCCTCTTTATTTCTTGCAACAAAGACTTCTGCCACTTCAGGTACCCTGGTATCAGAGTGGTCAGCGCGACGCTACTATCTCTGATCATCTTGCACACCTGAATCAAGTCACCTCTCATCCTCCTTCGCTCTGGAGAGCAAAGCCCGAGCTCACTCAAACCATCCTACATGCCCTCTAATCCAGGCAGTAAACAAGTAAAACTCCTCTGCGCCCTCTTTAAAGCTTCCTCATCCTTTCTATAATGAGGCGACCAGACCACAATACTCCAAGTGTGGTCGAAGCAGAGTTTTATGGAGCTGCAACATGAACTCACAGCTCTTGAACTCAATCCCCCGATTAATGAAGGTCAACACACCAAATGCTTTCTGAACAACACACTTATCAACTTGTGTGGCAACTCCAAGGGATCTATGGACGTTTCATTAAGGGTTCAACTAGAAGTTCTGTGCACCGGTTTTAATCCGATTTTGTACTCTTAAAAAGGAGGCAAACATAACAGACGAGAAAAACACATTTACTTTAATCAGCCTGGGGACACAGAAGCTAACTGCAGCACCAGCAAACACACAAGTATTTTACTGTTATTTGGCTGAGTTTCAGTTCATTTGGTTGTAACAGGAACAGTTGTGGATACCAGACCAAAGCTGAATTTTGTAGAATTGAAGGCTAAGAGGTTTCTCAATATCCACAGATAATATTTCACAAATAATAACGTCAACACAGACATTGTGGGCCTCTTCCTGGACTGTACTGTTTAAATGAAGCAATATTCATGTAGAGATCTCAGAGTATGTTATGTTTACAGAGAGATGTCCACAGACTTCATACTTAAAGATTAGTTTGTCACATACATCAAAACATACAGTGAGATGGGGCAGCACGGCAACCTAGTGGTTAGCACGACACTTTAGAGCACCAACAATCTGGGTTCAATTCTCACTGTTGTCTGCGGGGAGTTTGCGCGTTCTCCCCGTGGCCGCGTGGGTTTCCTCCGGGTGTTCCGGTTTCCTCCCACAGTCCAGCGACATACCAGTAAGAGGGTAATTGGTCATTATAAATTCTCCCACGCTCCAAGGAATGAAGTTCAACCTTTCCCTATAACTCGGGACCTCAAGTCACGGCATCATAATTGTTGGGCGCCATGACAGCATAGCAGTTAGCGCAATGCTATTACAGCTTGGGGCATCAATTCAATTCCGAGGTTTTCCCTCTGGAATGGGTGGGCTTTCTCTGGTTTCCTCCAAAAGTATACCAGTTAGTAGGTTAATTGGTCATTGTAAATTGTCCCGTGATTAGGCTAGGGTTAGGTTGGGTTGCTGGGCGGCGCAGCTCGAAGGGCCAAAGGGCCTATTCTGTGCTGTATCTCAATGAATAGCATTGGAGTCTCTGCTCTTTAACAGGTGTAAGCCTCTCCACTATTGAGAACATCTTCAGAAGTTTTAAAGTTCAAAGTAAAGTTATTATCAAAGTACAAATATCACCATATACTACCTTGAGATTCATTTTCTTGCAGGCATTCGCAATAGAACAGAGATATACAATTGAATCAATGAAAAACTGCAGATAAACCCCAAAGAATGACAAACGACTTGAGGCTGGTGCCTCAAGATGGCAATGCCCATCATTAATGGCTCTCACCATTCGGGACTGCCCTCTTCTTATTAATACCACTGGGGAGGATCCACACTCAACATTTTAAGAACAGCTTACTTTCCCTTTGCAATCATATTTCCAAACAATCCATAAAATCCTGATCAGAATCTCATCCTCGGGTTGGAGGAACAACAGCTTATATTTCATTTCGGTAGCTTCCAACTTGACAACATGAACATTGATTTCTCAAACTTCTGGTAATTTCTCCCCCTCTCCCTTCTCTCCTCTTCCATTCCTTACTCTGGCTCCCATCTTAACCTTTCCCTTCTCCTCACCTTCCTATGACCTCCCTGTAGTGTTCCCCTCCTTCTCTTTCTCCCATGGTTCACCTTCCTCTCCTATCAGATTCCTTCTTCATCAGCCCTTTATCTTTTCCATCTATCATCACCCAGCTCCTCAATTCATCTCCTTCCGCCACCCAACTACCTTCCCTCTCACCTGGCTTCACCTATCACCTTCCAACTTGTACTCCTTCCTCCCCTTCCCCCTACTTTTTTTATTCCGACTCCTTTCCCCTTCCTTTTCAGTCCTGTGGAAGGGTCTCAGCTGAAGATTTGACTCTTTATTCCTTTCTGTTAGTGTTCCCAACCTGGAGTCCACAGACCCTTTGCTTAATGATATTGGTCCATGGCATCAAAAAGGTCGGGAACACCTCCATGGATGCTGCCTGACCTGCTGAGTTCCTCCAGCATTTTGTGCATGTTTCTCTGGATTTCCAGCATCTGCAGAATCTCCTGTGTTTATTACTACCTCCCTCTTCCTCTATTGAACCATTTATTTATTCTTTTATTTATACTTATTGAAATTTGTTACGCCTGCTCTGGGCTGGTACCACAGAAAGACAAATTTCACGACTTGTATCAATGACAATAAGCCCTATTCTGACTCCGCATTCTTGTATCACAGACCTAGGCAAATTAGATGCTCAGAAATAGATCCAAGTAAAAGACAAAAACTCTCTCACAGTCTGTAAGTGAGTGGGAAGGGTGCAAGAGATTTCAGTGAAGAGGCAAATACAACAGTCCTATCGTGCACAGTTTGATTCCAATCAGAATCAGAATTAGGCTTAATGTCACCAGCATATAAGACTATAAGATCTGCTCCACCATTCAATCATGGGCTGATCCAATTCTTCCAGTCATCTTCACTCCCCTGGCTTTTCTCCATATCCTTTGATGCCCTGGCTAATCAAGAACCTATCTATCTCTGCCTTAAATGCACCCAATGCTTTGGCCTCCACAGCTGCTCGAGGCAACAAATTGCACAGATTTACCACCTTCTGACTAAACATAGAACATAGAACATAGAATAGTTCAGCACATTACAGGCCCCTCAGCCCACAATGTTGTGCTGACCCTCAAAGCCTGCTTTCCATATAACCCCCCCCACCTTAAATTCCTCCATATACCCGTCTAGTAGTCTCTTAAACTTCACGAGTGTATCTGCCTCCACCACTGACTCAGGCAGTGCACCAACCACTCTCTGAGTAAAAAACCTTCCTCTAATATCCCCCTTGAACTTCCCACCCCTTACCTTAAAGCCATGTCCTCTTGTATTGAGCAGTGGTGCCCTGGGGAAGAGGCGCTGGCTATCCACTCTATCTATTCCTCTATTTGTAATTTCTCCGTACTTTCTCCGCATCTCTGTTCTAAATGTCCTTCAATCCTGAAGTCGTGCCCTCTTGTCCTAGGCTCCCTACCACAGGAAATAACTTTGTCATATCTAATCTGTTGAGGCCTTTTAACATTTGAAATGTTTCTAGGAGATCCACCCTCATTCTCCAGAACTCCAGGGAATACAGCCCAAAAGCTGCCAGACGTTCCTCAGATGGTAATCCTTTCATTCCTGGAATCATTCTCGTGAATCTTCTCTGAACCGTCTCCAGTGTCAGAATATCCTTTCTAAAATAAAGGGCCCAAAACTGCACACAATACTCCAAGTGTGGTCTCACGAGTGCCTTATAGAGCCTCAATATCACATCTCTGCTCATATATTTTATACCTCTAGAAATGAATGCCAATATTGCATTCATCTTCTTCACCACCGACTCAACCTAGAGGTTAACCTTTAGGGTATCCTGCACAAGGACTGCCAAGCCCCTTTGCTTCTCTGTATTTTGAATTCTCTCCCCAACTAAATAATAGTCTGCCCATTTATTTCTTCCACCAAAGTGCATGACCATACACTTTCCAACATTGTATTTCATTTGCCACTTCTTTGCCCATTCCCCTGAACTATCTAAGTCTCTATGAAGGCTCTCTGTTTGCTCAACACTACCCGCTCCTCCACCTATCTTTGTATTATCGGCTAATTTAGCCAGAAATCCATTAATCCCATAGTCCAAATCATTGACATCATAAAAAGCAGCAGTCCCAACACCGACCCCTGTGGAACTGCACTGGTAACCGGCAGCCAGCCAGAATAGGATCCATTTATTTCCACTCTCTGATTTCTGCCATTCAGCCAATACTCCAGCATGCTAGTAACTGCCCTGTAATTCCGTGGGCTCTTATCTTGCTAAGCAGCCTCATGTGCGGCACCTTGTCAAAGGCCTTCTGAAAATCCAAGTACACCACATCTACTGCATCTCCTTTGTCTACCCTGCTTGTAATTTCCTCAAAAATTTGCAGTAGGTTAGTCAGCCAGGATTTTCCTTTCAGGCAACCATGCTGGCTTTGGCCCATCTTGTCATGTGCCTCCAGGTATTCCGTAATCTCATCCCTAACAATAGATTCCAACAACTTCCCAACCACTGACATCAGGCTAACAGTCTATAGTTTCCTTTCTGCTGCCTCCCACCCTTCTTAAACAGCGGAGTAACATTTGCAATTTTCCAGTTATCCAGTACAATGCCAGAATCTATCGATTCTTGAAAGATCATTGTTAATGCCTCCACAATCTCTCCAGCTACTTCCTTCAGAACCTGAGGGTGCATACCATCAGGTCCAGGAGATTTATCCACCCTCAAACCATTAAGCTTCCTGACCACCTTGTCAATCATAATTTTCACTGCACATACTTTACGTCCCTGACACTCTTGAATGTCCAGTATACTGCAGATGTCTTCCACTGTGAAGACTGATACAAAATACGCATTCAGTTCCTCTGCCATCTCTGCATCTCTCATTACAATATCTTTAGCATCGTTTTCTATTGGTTCTATATCTACCCTCAACTCTCTTTTACCCTTTATATATTTAAAAAAACTTATAGTATCTTCTTTGATATTAGTTGCCAGCTTCCTTTCATAATTCATCTTTTCCTTCCTAATGAATTTCTTAGTTTCCTGCTGCAAGTTTTTAAAAGCATCCCAATCCTCTCTCTTCCCACGAACTTTGGCTTCCTTGTATGCCCTCTCTTTTGCTTTTACTTTGGCTCTGACTTCACTTGTCAGCCACTGTAGTGTCCTTCTTCCATTCGAAAATTTCTTCTTATTTGGAATACATTTGTCTTGCACTTCCCTCATTTTTTGCAGAAGCTCCAGCCATTGCTGCTCTGCTGTCCTTTCTGCTAGTGTCCCCTTCCAGTCAACATTGGCTAACTCCCCTCTCATGCCATTGTAATTTCCTTTATTCCACTGAAATACCGACACATTGGAATTTAGTTTCTCCTTCTCAAGTTTCAAAGTGAACTCAATCATATTGTGATCACTGTGCCCTAAGGGTTCCTTAACCTTAAGCTCTTTTATTGCCTCCGGATCATTGCACAACACCCAATCCAGCACAGCCGATCCCCTAGTGGGCTCAACAACAAGCTGTTCTAAAAAGCCATCCTTAGACATTCTACAAATTCTCTCTCTTGAGATCCAGTACTAGCCCAGTTTTCCCAAACCACTTTCATGTTAAAATCCCCAGCAATTATCATGACATTGTCCTTCTGACATGCCTTTTCTATCTCCTGCTGTAATTTGTAATCCACATCCCGGTTGCTATTTGGAGGCCTGTATACAACTGCCGTTAGGGTCCTTTTACCCTTGCCATTTCTTAAGTCAACCCATAGAGACTCTACACCTTCCGATCCTATGTCATCCCTTTCTAATGATTTAATATTATTTCTTATACACAGGGCCACACCACCCCCTCTGCCTACTAACCTATCTTTCCAATACACCGTATATCCTTGGACATTCAATTCCCAATGGCAGCCATCCTTTAGCCAAGTTTCTGAGATGGCCACAATGTCATACTTGCCAATCTGTGTCTGAATTTCAAGATTGTCCGTTTTATTTCTTACGCTGTGTGCATTGAAATACAACACTTTCAGTCCAGTATTTGTTGCTTTCTGTTTTAACTGCACCACGCCTCTATTGCTCATCCCACTGGCTGTGGTCATACCTCATCTCCTGCCTGTCATTTCTATCATCTCTGTTGCATGCTACTTTTGATTTATTTCTGTTTTCCCCTTCCTCAACCCTATCACTCCGTTTCCCATCCCGCTGCCAAATTAGATTAAACTCTCCCTAACAGCTCTTTTAAACCTGCTTGCTTGGATATTGGACCCCTTTGGGTTCAGGTGTAACCCATCCTTTTTATACAGGTCGTAGAAGGTGCCCCAATGAGCCAGGAACCCGAAGCCCTGCCTCCTACACCAGTCTCTCAGCCACGCCCTAATATGCCTGATCATGCTATTCTTGCGCTTGTTAGCACGTGGCACAGGCAGCAATCCTGAGATTACTACCCTGGAGGTCCTGCTTTTCAGCTTCTGACCCAACTCCCTGAATTCTCTCTTCAGGACCTCCTCCCTTTTTCTACCTATGTCATTGGTACCAATGTGTACCAAGACTTCTGGCTGTTCACCCTCTCCCTTCAGAATACTCTACACCCGATTCGTACCCTGGCACCTGGGAGGCAGCACACCATGCGGGTATCTCTATCAGGTTGACAGAACCTCCTGTCTGTTTCCCTCATTATGGAATTCCCTATGACTACCCCATTCCTCATCTTCCTCTCTCCCTTCTGCACCACAGAACCAGGCTCAGTGCCAGAGACCTGATCGCCGTGGTCGTCCTCTGTCAGGTCATCCCTCTCAACAGCATCCAAAGTGAGATAATGATTACTGAGGGGGATGATTTCTACTATCTGAGCTCTTCCCATCCCTTCTCTGACAGTCACCCACTTATCGAACTCCTGCAGCCTCGGGGTGACTAATTCCCTGTAGCTCCTATCTATCTCCTGCTCACTTTCCCTAATAAGCTGTAGGTCATCAAGCCGCAGCTCCAGATCTCTAACACGGTCTCTCAGGAGCTGCATCTCGGTGCACCTGGAACAGATGTGTCCATCCGGGAGACTGGAAGATTCCCAGGATTCCCACACCTGATACCCACAGCAAAGTACTAACCCTACAGACATGCTCTTTATTCCTGTAAAATAAAGGGAAAAAAATAAAAGACGAGGTCCACTCACCCACTTACCTCACCAAAGCCCGAATGAGCCAAAGCCCTACCACTCTGCCTCAGACCACTCCGTCGATGACCGCTCCTTTGTTGACTGCTCTGCTAAGCAGTGTCTCCCTTTTATGCCTGAACCTTCCCTGTTACCTAACTCACGACTGGTGCTCCCATTATAGCCACTGATAGGCCACGTACAATGGACAAACGCTTTAGTAGCTCCCTTTTTAAATAATCGCCGCCGACTTGTGAGAAATCCCTCTTAGTAAAGCTCTGTTGATGCCGCTGATAGGCCATGCATGTTATGAAATTTGTTGTTATGTGGCCGCAGTACAATGAAATACATAATAATAGAGAAAAAACCGTGAATTACATTAGGTATATGTATATTAAATATTTAAATTAAATAAGTAGTACAAAAAAAGAGTGAGGTAGTGTTCATGGGTTCAATATCCATTCAGAAATTGGATGGCAGAAGGTAGGGAAGCTGTTCCTGAATCACTGAGTGTGTGCCTTTAGGCTCTTGTACCTCCTTCCTGATGGAAACAATGAGAACAAGGCATGTCCTGGGTAACGTGGTCCTTAACGATGGATGCCACCTTTTTGAGGCACTGCTCCTTGAAGATGTCCTGGTTATTATGGAGACTAGTGCCCATGATGGAGCTGACTAAGTCTATATCTCTCTGCAGCTTATTCCAATCCTGTGCAGTAGCTCCACCCGACCCTCACCCCATACCGGACGGTGCTGCAGCCAGTTGGAATGCTCTCCATGGTACATCCTGTGGAAATTTGTCAGTGTCTTAGGGGACATACGAAATCTGCTCAAAAATAAAATATAGCCAATGTCATGCCTTCTTTGTAGCTGAATCGATGTTGGGCCCAGGTTAGATCCTCAGAGATGTTGACAACCAGCAACTTAGAATTGCTCACTCTTTCCACTTCTGATCCCTCTGTAAGGACTGGTGTGTGTTCCCTCATCTTACCCTTTCTGAAGTCCACAACCAGTTCTTTGGTCTTTTCAACCAATGTACATTGGACAGTACCATCAATAAGGCTGACGAGGAGAATGGCATAATAATAGAAAATGCTGGGAGCTCTGAGCGGATTATTCAACATCTAAGGAAAAGGAAGCTGTTAACAATTCAAATCCTCGGCCCTTGAGCAGATTAGCAGACTGCCCTGGTAATCCTGAATAATGTTATAAGTACAGGTCGTCTCTGCATTATGACAGGCTTACGTTCCTGTGAACTGTTCGTAGTCCTCTTCTGCATTTACAGGCGGTACTTAAGTTGTGTTTTCATAAGTTGGTGAGGTCTTGTGACCTTACTTGACTTGGCAGTCTTGATTTAATTTTGCATTAAAAGTGATTGTTTTATGAATGAGCCATCTCGACACCTGTAATATTGCAGCAGTTTTGAGAACTAGGTGGTAGTAGCCAAGTTAATTTTCTCATCTTGGGTGCCGTCTCTGCAGAGTTTGCACACTCTTGTAACTGTGTGCGTTTCTTCTGGGTTCTCCGACGCGATTAGCCTAACGGTTGGCGTAACGCTATTACTGTGTTGTTGACCCGGGTTCAATTCTGCCACTCTCTGTAAGGAGTTGCATGTTTCCCATCTCCCTCCCCGGTACCACCTGGGTTTCCTCCCACATTTGGCTGGAAGGGCTTGTTAATGTGCTGCATTTCCAAATAAAAATAAGTCCCAAAAACATACTGTTTGATATGCTAAATGGCCACCAAAAATTGCTGCTAGTGTGTAGAGTACTGTGCCTAAGACCTCTGCATAGTACAGTAGTAATTTTATGTATTACACTGTATCGCTGCTGCAAAAATACACAATTTTCATGACATTTGTGGGTGATGATAAACGTGATTCTGACATGAATCTCTATTGTAGACTGAGTGTGGGAAGGGGGCAGGGAGAGGGGAATGATGGTTGGGAAAAGGGGAAGGGAAAGAGGAGGGAGGAAGAAGCAGCAGGGAGATATTCTGCGATGATCAATAAACCAATTGTTAGGAATCAAATGAACTTGCCCACTGTCTCAGGTCTCTGCATGTCTGCACCCACATCACCCCGCCCCTGTCACTCCTTTCCTGCCGCCTGTCCCATATCCCTTCCGCGGCGCTCCCACCTCACCATTCCCAACGCCCTTTGCTCCTGCCAGATTTACAAACTCACTCTCCGCTCCACATTGACAAATACAGTACTGCGCAAAAGTCTTAGGCACCTTAGCTATATACATCTGTCTAAGACTTTTGCACAGTACTGTAGCTGAGTGTTATACTCAATAGGGAGTTAGTGGGAATGAGGGGAGAACAACAATTGGATTAATGTAAGATTAAAATGTTAACGTGGTGGTTAGTGGTTGATACGGACTTGATCGGTTGAAGGGCCTGATTCTGTGCTTTATTTTCCAGTCTCCCTGACTCCAATTATGACTCTAAAGAGGGACTGGAATTCGCTGACTTGGAAACAACTGAGCAGCCAATTCTCCATGAGTGAGAGAGATGGATATGCGTGACTCCTGTTCAGATGAGGGGACTGCAAGATCGGGGCGGGGGGGTGGGGGTGGTGATTTTAACAGACAGGAGCTACAGAACAGAAGATCTGAAACATGGCAAAAAAAAGGTAAGTTCTGAGATAAATGGTTAAAATTTGATCTGTGTTATTGCAAAAAAAAGTGACAAGTAACGTGGTGAGTAAGAACATACAATGTTTGCATTGCTCCAGAGGAATTTTCACATGACAGAAATAGCTCTTTTTAGAAGATTTGGGAAACCCAAACGAGTATTTTGCAAGCAATATTTTTATGCAATGGTAAAAGAAGTTGTAAAGCTGGCTGGTGGTGTCGTGGCATCAGCACCGGACTTTGAGTTGAGTGGTCCCGGGGTTCAAACCCGGCCGGTTCCTGGCATGCTTTCCTCTGTGCTGGATTGAGGGTTGAGTCAGCAAATCGGCCTCGTTAAAAAAAAACTGACAAAAGTGCAAAAGAAATGGCGAGGTTGCTGCCCGATGCGCTTCAAGGTGCAGAAAAGAACAACAAATAAGGCTGAGAGTGAAGGTGAGGGGAAAGATTCAAAGTGGGTGTTTCTTCTCTTTGGGAAAGGAGGTTCATCTTCTTTCTGTTTTACTGTCCCAAAATGCCCCTCTGAAATAGAAATTTATTTATTTATTCATGGAGATACAGTGCAGAATAGGCCTTTCTAACCCTTCAATCCACGCCATCTGGCAATCCTCTAATTTTATCCCAGCCAAAATCACGGGACAACTTACAACACCCAATTAACCTGGCAACTGATACTTCTTTAGATTGTGGGAGGAACCTGGAGCACATGGAGAAAACCCCCACAGCCCTTTAGATATTTGATTTGTATAGGTACATTCCAGAGATGTCGGCTTTGTAGACTGAGCTTACGTTCAGTTGCTCTCCCATAACTGCCCTTGAGAAGGTGGTGCTGAGCTGCCTCCTTGAACAACTGCAGACCTCAAGGTGTGGGTATGCAGTCCTCGCAATGCTGAGTCCTAGGATTTTGACCCGGTGACGGTAATTTCTTTCCAAGTCAGGATGGTGTATGGCTTGGGCTGCAGCTTCCCATGTTTTTGTTGCTCTTGTTCTTCGAGCTGGTGGAGATCGTGGATTTGGATGTTGCTGTCTAAGGAGTTTCGGTGAGTTGCTGCAGCATGTTCTAGATGGTACAATCTGCTGCTGTTGTGTGGTAGAGTGAGTGAATGGTTGTGGATGGGGACCTCCCAAGCGGCCTGTTATGTCCTGTTGGATCTGACCTCATTCAGATGACTGCATGGAAGGTACAAGAGTGGTATATACAGAACTGTGCAAAAGTCTTAGGCATATATATATCTAGGGCATTGAAGACTTTTGCACAGTACTGTAGTAATTTTATGTATTGCACTGTACTGCTGCTGCAAGAAAACCCAATTTCATGACATATATGAGTGATGATAAACCAGATTCTGATGTGGGTCTCTATCGTGGACTGAGAGTGAGAAGGGGGCAGGGAGAGGGGAATCACAGCTGGGAAAAGGGATAGGGAGAGGGGAGGGAACGGGAAGCACCAGAGAGACATTCTGTAATGATCAATAAACCAATCGTTTGGAATCGTCTCAGGGGTGGGTGTGTCTGCACATGTGACACCCTTTGCCCCGGCACTCCTTTTCTGCCACCTATCCCACACCCCTCCTGCGGTGCTCCACCCTCACCATTCCCACCATCCTTTGCACCCGGCAGATTTACAAACTCACTCTCTGCTCCTCATTGACAAACATAGTACTATGCAAAAGTACTATGCCTAAAACGTTCGCACAGTACTGTAGGTTTGGATTGATAATGAACAACCTCTGATTAGCATAGTGGAATCAGAGAGTCATAGTGTTTTACAGAACAAAAACAAACCCTTTGACATAGCTCATCCATGCTGACCAAGATGTCTGTCCAAATTCGTTCCATCTGCCTATGATGGTCCCATATCCCCGTAAACCTTTCCTATCCATGTATCTGTGCAAATTGATTTTAGGTATTGTACTAGTCGCACCTGCCTCTACAGCTTCCTCCCAGGTCCCTTTAAAATCTTTCCCCTTTCACCTTGATTGATCAAGGAGGAGGTACAAGAGCCTGAAAACACACTTTCAATGTGTTAGGACCAGCTTCTTCCCCTCTGCTATCAGATTTCTGAATGTACAATGAGCCTATGTAAACTACGTCAATATTATTTTATCATTTATTTTGCTCTTTTTTTGGACTGCTCATTTAATTTAATTTTAAAAAATTATTTCTTATTGTAATTTAGTTTTATTATTATTAGGTATTGCAATGTACCGCTGCCACATGACGGCAAAGTTCATGACATATGCCAGTGCTATTAAACCTGATTCTGATTCTGATGATTTATATAGTTCTACAAGGTCACCCTCAGCCACTGATACTCTGTCTAACCTATCCTTATAACTCAAGACCTGTAGTCCCAGTAACATCCTTGTGAATCTTTACTGCGCCCTTTTCCAGCTTCCGATACCCTTCTTATAGCTGGGCAACCTGAACTGCGCACTACGTGCAATGTCACCAGTGACTCATACATGTCTCAACTCCTGTCCTCAGCTGTCTGACTGATGAAGGCAATTGTGTCAAACTCCTCTTTCACTACCCATTTATCTGTGTTACTTCTACCCTTCTGTCTCTCTAATCTACAACAGACTCTGTGTCCCAACTCTTTGCTGTGTGAGTCATGCCCTGCTTTAACTAAACAAAATACAACACCTCAAACTTGTCCAAGTTTAATTCCCTTGCTCACTCCTTGCCCCACTTAGTATAGATCCTGTTGTAATAAGATCTTAATATCATAGGATATAGTAGCAGAATCAGGCCATTTGGCCCACCAATTCTGCACTGCTATCCTATCAAGGCTGATCTATTTTCCGTCTCAACCGTATTCTCCTGCCTGTGACACATTTAGTAATCAGGAACATATCAACCTCTGCTTTGCAGTAAATATACCCAATAACTTGACCTCTATATCTGTCTGTGGCAATAAATTCTATAGATTCACTATTCCTTGGCTAAAGAAGTTCCTCCTTATCCCTGTCCTAAAGGGACATCCTTCTATTCTGAGGTTGCAGCCTCTAATTCTAAACTCCTCCACTATAGGGAACATCCTAGAGAAAATCTGCAGATGCTGGATATCAAAGTACTGCAGATGAAACACTGGAGGAGCTTGACAGGCCCGGCAGCATCAAAGGAAAAGAGTAAATAACTGATGTTTCAGTCTGAGACACTTCATCAGGACTAATCAAGGGTCTCGGCTTGAAACGTGGACTGTTTGTTCTTTTCCATTTACGCTGCCTGGCCTGCTGAGTTCCTCCAGCATTTATGTGTTTTAATAGGAAACATCCTCTCCACAACCATTCTATCTAGGCCTTTCAATATTTGGTAAGTTTCAATGACCCCCCTCATTCTTCTAAACTCCAGCGAGTACAGACCCACAGCCATCAAATGCGCACATGTTAACCCTTTCCTTCCCAGGGTCATTCTTCTGAAATTAAACAACCTTCTTCACTTTCTGTTACGCTGCCAATTTGGATGTTATCTGCAAACACGCTGAGTTCCAGACGGATTTAGCCACAGATGCACAATAACTTATGTTTTTAGCAGAAAGTGAGGCAGGGGGCCAGAACCTTGTTGCTCAGGAGCTCAAAATGCTTACAGGGAGTTAACGTCTTTGGGGACACATCTGGTCATTTGCTGCCAGGTTTTGGACTTTCCATTCCGTAGGAGGAAGGGGTATCCTCAGAGGGATCAGCATTAGGATGCTTGGGAAAGAGGGATGAAGCAGCAATGCGTAGGAGCCGTAGAAATGTCATGTATCTCAGCATGAATTAGGTTGAGCTGGAGGAAATGTTAAAACCACAGAACAAAAGGGCATAGTGAAGGAAGTTTATGTATTCTACACCTGGACAGTCTCAATTGAGAACATAGCTGAGTTGGCTCTTCAGTCCTGTGGACCATCCCATGGTGGACATCCCACTGTGAACTATCTTGAAGACTGGACAAGCAGCTAGTTGTGCTTGAGACCTGACATCTTGTGGGAGAAGTACTATCTGATAGATTACAAATCTCAAAGGTTCCTTAATATTGTTACAGACAGCGGGTGGTAATGGAGACAAGCTCCCACTACCTATTAAATGCTCACAATGATGTTCACCTCAGGTAGCCTCTGACAACCCTATCCAGCTCATGGCCTTTAGGTGTGGCTAAGCTACTAAGCCCAGCAGAATTGTTCCTACTGATAGAAGGAGCAACGTTGGGTCACTGGTGCCTTGAAACCATTCTCTTCAGGCAGATGGGGCTCTTCAACGATGGTTGACATCTTGTCTAGGAGAAGGAAAACTCTGATTTCAATCCTCGGCTATCTGGCAGCTATACAGTGGCATGCAACTGTTTGGGCACCCCTGCCAAAATTTCTGTTACTGTGAATAGCTAAGCGAGTAAAAGATGAACTGATTTCCAAAAGGCATAAAGTTAAAGATGACACATTTCTTTAACATTTTAAGCAAGAAAACTTTTTTATTTCCATCTTCTACAGTTTCAAGATAACAAAAAAGGAAAAAGGGCCTGAAGCAAAAGTTTGGGCACCCTGCTTGGCAGTACTTAGTAACACCCCCTTTGGCAAGTATCACAGCTTGTAAACGCTTTTTCTAGCCAGCCGAGAGTCTTTCAATTCTTGTTTGGGTGATTTTCGCCCATTCTTCCTTGCAAAAGGCTTCTAGTTCTGTGAGATTCTTGGGCTGTCTTGCATGCACTGCTCTTTTGAGGTCTATCCACAGATTCTCAATGATGTTTAGGTCAGGGGACTGTGAGGGCCATGGCAAAACCTTCAGCTTGCGCCTCTTGAGGTAGTCCATTGTGGATTTTGGGGTGTGTTTAGGATCATTATCCTGTTGTAGAAGCCATCCTCTTTTCATCTTCGGCTTTTTTACAGACGGTGTGATGTTTGCTTCCAGAATTTGCTGGTATTTAATTGAATTCATTCTTCCCTCTACCAGTAAATGTTCCCCGTGCCACTGGCTACAACACAAGCCCAAAGCATGATCGATCCACCCCCGTGCTTAACAGTTGGAGAGGGGTTCTTTTCATGAAATTCTGCACCCTTTTTTCTCCAAACATACTTTTGCTCATTGCGGCCAAAAAGTTCTATTTAAACTTCATCAGTCCACAGGACTTACTTGTTTCCAAAATGCATCAGGCTTGTTTAGATGTTCCTTTGAACCTTTTGAATAGAATTTTTTGGCCGCAATGATCTCCCACCAACAATAGTTGTATTGACAGAAAATTTATAGATGACATTTGAGCTGTGCCTAGCCACGTAGTCACGGATGTAGAGAGAGTAGTGAGTAGGGCAGTGGGCTCAGCACACATCCCTTTGAGTTGTTTGAATCAATCATATTTAATAAAGAAGCATAGTCGTTAGGAAAAGCCAATTATCTGTTGTGATTTTATAGTGTGGTGTATTTAACTGGGAATATAAGATCATAAGATATAGGAGCAGAATGAGGCAAGCTGGTCCATCAAGTCTGCTCTGCCATTTCATCAGGGCTGATCCAATTTTCCTCTCAGCCCTAATCTCCTGTCTTCTCTCCATAACCGTTCATGCCCTGACAAATCAAGAATCTATCAACATCTGCCTTAAGTATACATAAAGACTTGACCTCCATAGCTGCTTGTGGCAAAGAATTCCACAGATTCACCACTCTCTGGCTAAAGAAATCCCTCCTCATCTCCATTCTAATAGGATGCCCCTCTATTCTGAGGCTGTGTCCTCTGACTCTCCCATCACAGGAAACATCCTCTCCAAATCCACTCTATCAAGGCCTTTCACCATTCGATAGGTTTCATTGAGGTCACCCCCTCATTCTTATGAACTCTAGTGAATACAGGCCCAGAGCTATCAAATAATTAACCATATTATTGTATTTCATAATTAACCAACATTACATCCTTGTTTTCATACTCTTATCCTCTTGAAATGAGTGCTGACGTTGCATTTGCCTTCCTTGCCACATACTCAACCTGCAAATTAACCTTTAATGAATCCTGCGCAAGGACTCCCAAGTCCCTTTGTCCCTTTATTTTCTCTCCATTTAGAAAATAGGCAACCCTTTCATTTCAATCTACCAAAATGCATGACCATACACGTCCTGACAATGTAGTCCACCTGCCATTTCTTTGCCCATTCTCCTAATCTGTCTAATTCCTTCTGAAGCCTCTTTACTTCCTCATAAAGAATTGGTCCCAACACAGACCCCTGTTGGACACCAGTAGTTACCGGCCACCAACCGGAAAAGGCTCCCTTTATTCCCACTCCCTGCTTCCTGCCAATCAGTCACTGCTTTGTCCATGATAGGATCTTCTGTAGTACCATGGGCTCGTAGCTTGTTAAACATCCTCATGTGTGGTACCTTGTCAAAGGCCTTCTGAAAATCCTAGTACGCAACATCAACCAATTCTCCTTTGTCCATCCTGCTTAGTATTTCTTCAAAGAATGCCAACAGATTTGTCAGGCAACATTTTCCCTTGAAGATACCATGCTAACTACGGCCTATTTTATCAGGTGCCTCCAAGTACCCGGAGACCTCATCATTAATAATCAACTCCAACATCTTCCCAACCACTGAGGTCAGACTAACTGGCCTATAGTTTCCTTTCTTCTGCCTCTCTCCCTTCTTTAAAAGTGGAGTGACATTTTTCAATTTTTCAGTATTCTGTAACCATTCCAGAATCTACTGATTTTTGAAAGATCATTACTAATGCCTCCCTGATCTTTCCAGCCACCTCTTTCAAAACCCTATGGTGTACACCAGGTGACTTATCTACCTTCAGACCTGTCAGATTCCCAATACCCTTCTCTCTACTTATGGTATCTTCACACACTTCATGACCTCTGGCACCTGGAATTTCCACCATACTGCTATTGTGTTTTGCAAGTGAAGACTGATGCAAAATACTTATTCAGTTTGTCCACCATTCGTTATCCCCATTGCTACTTTTCCAGCATCATTTTCCAATGGTCCCATATCCACTCTCACCTCTCATTAACACTTTATGTATCTGAAGAAACTGTTGGTATTCTTTTTAATATTATTGGCTAGCTTACTTTCATATTCCATCATTTCCTTCTTAATGACTTTATTAGTTGCTGTTGTTTGGTTTCTAAAAGCTTCCCAATCCTCTAACTTCCCACTAATTTTTGCTCTATTATCTGCCCTATCTTTGGCTCTTATGTTGGCTTTCACTTCTTTTGTTCGACACTGTTGTGTCATCTTTCCTTGAGTATATTTCTTCTTCTTTGGGATGTGTATATCCCATGCCTTCCGAATTGCTTCCAGAAATTCCAGCCGTTGCTATTCTACCGTCATCCTTGCCAATGTTTTTTTTCCAATCAATTCTGGCCAGCTCCTCTCTCATGCCTCTGTAATCCCCTTTAATCCACTGTAATACTGATACATCTAAATTTAGCTTCTCCCTCTCAAATTTCAGGGTGAATTCGATTGTATTATGATTAGAGGCCCCCAAGGGTTCTTTTACTTCAAGCTCTCTAATCAATTCTGGCTCATTGCACAACACCCAATCCAGTATAGCTGATCTCCTGGTGGGCTCAACCTCAAGCTGCTCTAAAAAGCCATCTCGTAGGCACTCCAGAAATTCCCCCTCCTGGAATCCAGTGACAACCTGATTTTCCCAATTTAGCTGCATATTGAAGTCCCCCCCATGACTATTGTAACATTGCCCTTTTGGTATGCAATTTCTGTCTCCCGTTGTAATTTGTAAGCCACATCCTTACTACTGTTTGGGGTGTCTGTGTACAACTCCCGTCAGGGTCTTTTTACCCTTACAATTCCTTAGCTCAATCCACAATGATTCAACACCTTCCAACCCTATGTCACCTCTTTCTAGTGATTTGATTTCATTTTTTACAAAAAGAGCAATCTGCCCCTTTGCCTTCCTGCCGGTCCTTTTGATATAATGTGTATCCTTGGACATTAAGCTCCCAGTTGTGATCTTCTTTTAGCCATGATTGAGAGATGCCTACAACATCATACCTGCCAATCTGCAACTGTACTGCGAGTTCATCTACCTTATTCCATGTACTGCACACATTCAAATATAGCACCTTCAGGTCTGTATTCACCCTTTTCGATTTTGTCCGCCTCTTACGTCGCAACTCATCCTGTTGACCACAATTTTGCCCTATCAACAGCCTCTCTTCGCTACACATTGCCTCTGTTTGTAAAACAGTTACCTCATCTTCAGCACTGTCTTCTGCCTTTCTTATGATACTTCGAGCATTGAAATATATGCAGCTCTGGGCAGTAGTCGCACCATGCTTAACCTTTAGATCCCTACCCTGCACTGGCTCCTGAATCGCTTTCCCCTTCCTGTCACCTAGTCCGCTGTGTCCTGCACCTTGGGTGTAACTGCTGCTCTATATGTCCTATCTATCACGCCCCTCAGCGTCCTGAATGATCCAGAGTTCATCCAGTTCCAGCTCCAAATCTTTAACATGGATTGTTAGAAGCTGCAGCTGGATGCACCTCACAGTTGTAGTCATCAGGAGCACTGGACGTCTTGCGCCTTCCCTCATCCTGCAAGAGGGTCATTCACCTATCCCGCCCAGCATCTCTACTATCCTAGCTGGAGATATAAAGGAGGGAAGGAGGAAAGAGAAACCTAGCCCTGAGCTTTTCTTTCGTTTTGCCTTCTCTGACTGAAGCCTCTCTTCGCGGATGCCTCGAAGAGCTAAAGCCTCAAGATCACCACTCCAACTTTGTACGTTGAGACAGCAAGGAGAGTAACTAGAGCAGGGGAGTGATTTAGAACATCTGTGCACAGGTATGATGGATCTGGCCAGACTCCCCGACAGGATGAGTCTCTGGGCTAATTGGATTCACCCAATATCAGGGATGTGACAAGTGGCAGGTGTTGGGTCATTCTCCCCTGTTGTTGGACCCAATGGAAGGTCGGAAGGAAGTGCTTTAAGTTCATCGGCATCCACATCACCGAGGATCTCACGTGGTCTGTACACAACAGCTGTGTGGTGAAAAAGGCACAACAGTGCCTCTTTCACCTCAGACGGTTGAGGAAGCTTGGTATGGGCCCCCAAATCCTAAGAATTTTCTACAGGGGCACAATTGAGAGCATCCTGACTGGCTGCATCACTGTCTGGTATGGGAACGGTACCTCTCTTAAAAGCAGGACTCTACAGAGAGTGGTGTGGACAGTCCAGCGCATCTGTAGTTGTAAGCTTCCCATGGTTCAGGACATTTACAAAGACAGGTGTGAGAAAAGGGCCCAAAGGATCATTGGGGACTCGAGTCACCCCAACCACAATCTATTCCAGCTGCTACCATCCAGGAAACGGTACCGCAGCATAAAAGCCAGGACCAACAGGCTCCGGGACAGCTTCTTCCACCAACCCATCAGACTGATTAACTCACGCTGATTTGAGTGTATTTCTATGTTACAATGACTGTTCTATTTATTATAAATTATTACAAATTACTATGATTGCACATTGCATATTTAGTCGGAGATGTTACATAAAGATCTTTACTCCTCATGTATGTGAAGTATGTAAGAAATAAAGTTAATTCAATTCAATTCCCTCTCTTGTTAGCACCCCATTGTGTTATACCAGGAAACCTGCCTCTCTGCTTCTATAGCAGTGACATCTAGACCAGGATTTGAATCATTATTCACTCATTGAGGATTCCATAGCTGGAGATCATAAAGAATAAGTTACTTATTTCTTTATTTTACTTTTAAATTAATTAAGTGATACAAAAATACTGATGTTTAAATGAAAATTCTTTCCAATGATTTGCACCAATGTTAACAGTTTTTCAAATAACTTGCGTGTAAGAGAAACTTAACTGAGTGTAAAATTGGCAGCCAACTTCAACAGAAGTTGGGAGTCAGCCTGCAATTTGCTGCCTGTCAGCATCATAGAGACATCAAGAGGTACAGTTCATTTGCCCCGTAGAGTCCACACTGACCATTCATCACCTATTTTCATGGATCTTACTCTCTAATTTCATATGTTCTTAACAGGTATCATTTACAAATTAGCCCATGGACGGGACTAGATTATATAATCGCAAACACGAGGAAATCTGCAGATGCTGGAATTTCAAGCAACACACATAAAAGTTGCTGGTGAACGCAGCAGTCCAGGCAGCATCTCTAGGAAGTTGTACAGTCGACGTTTTGGGCCGAGACCCTTCGTCAGGACTAACTGAAAGGGTCTCGGCCTGAAACGTTGACTGTACCTCTTCCTAGAGATACTGCCTGGCCTGCTGCGTTCACCAGCAACTTTTATGTGTGTTGCTAGGTTATATAATGCTGTTTTTGTTTCCTTGGACTCTTGTCAGCCTGTATATTGATAGAGAGCTGAGAGATGGCTAAAAACTCTCCTCTTAATGAGAGATTTGCCGAAATTACTAATAAGTAACTTATACTGGCTACTGGCATCCTGAACCAGGCAGGAAACAAATCTAAGGCACATCTGAAATGTACATCATCCATTTCCTTAAACCCAAGCTGTGAAATTTCCATTGGGAAACCACATTTAGAATAATCTTATAACTAAAAATAACTAATTGGACGATTTTGTAAAAGCAGTGAACTGGGGTGAATAAAATAAAGATTACTTTATTTCCAAGCAAAATACTGTGATATTGCTTCAATTCTTACAACTGTCAAGTTGAATGTATAGAGCAGGTTTATTGTCGCAGAGCATTATGGGCAATAAAACCGCCATTGCAATTGGATGCTCGTTTTGATCATGTAACATGGAAGTTATCCTTTCTCTCGAAGTACCTCCTCCTCTGGTAGGAGGAGTTTCACATTCATCGCTGATGAACATAGTAAGATTTTACTTCATAATTGAGATAAGAACTGGGAATTTCTTGTAGCACTAATTTTTTAAAGAAATGAATTTATGTATATGCTAATATTTAGAACTGGTGTTAGAAACTCAACACTTAAATTAAGTATAACGATCCACATTCCAAGTAAACCTGCATGCAATTGATGAATTGTTCAAGATTGCAACTGAGCGAGCCGAGCTTGTTCTTGCTTCAAGTAGATTTGTGTACAAGTGTAGAATTGTCTGAGGTTGTGAAGTCTCTCCCAGGGTGTTATGCACCAGACTGGAGATCCTGTCCTTGTCAGAAATAGATTGCACATAACTTGGCAATTCTTTAGTATCGTTTTAAATTTATCACATATGTTCAGACATGGCAATAAGCACATTTGGAAAAGTTTTGAGATGCAATTTTTCAGTGTGTGTGGAAACAATGTTCAGTGTGGGTAGTTGTTTCATCGAGGGCTCCTCGCTTAAACAGGATCCCCATCATCACCAATGGAGTCAGTGTGCAGTTTCATACTCGCTGTGCTGAGGTTGGAGACAGTGCAACAGGAACATATATTCGAGCCACCTCCTCCCTCCAGATGCCGACAATTTGGATTGCATTTGCATCCTGATCCATGATCCAAAAAATACTTCCATTCACACACCCTGCCCGACTTTGAGACCTTGTAGAAAGCTTCCTGAGATCCCAGGGAGAAACGTCTCAGATCCCTGTCCCCTTCCTTGCCGTGGTTGCTCACTGGCACGTCACCCAAGGACGAACGTGTTCTGTGCCCACACTGGCCCTTCAGAATATTCTGGAATGCCTTTTTAAATTCTCGATTTGAAGAAGGATATATAATTGGGTTTATGCAGCTGTTGAAATAGCCGAGCCAAAATGCTATTTTGAAGATAATCTCTGGCGGTTTGTATGCTGGGAAAAAGGAACCTGTGTGAACAAAGTGGGGGAAAAAGCTATTATTTAATTTTTAATCAATTATTCACTTTAGCAAACTTTCTTTAACAATACATAAGAAACAGCGTGACTTGATAAACACACAGTTCTAGATATAAGCCAGACAGTAATTTCAAAAGTAGCTAAATTTAATACCCAACCGACCAAAGGTTTTATGTTTATTGGACTGGAGGTGAGATTAGAACACTATTTTTGATAAGATAATTGATGGGAAATTGTCCTGTGTAATTGGAAATAGACTCCGCAGGCCAGACAGCATCCATAGAGAGAGAAATAAGAAAAAAGGCATCCATTAGTCTCATGAGACCATGGATTTGCGCCTTGGAAGGTTTCCAGGGCGCAGGCCTGGGCAAGGTTGTATGTAAGACTAGCAGTTGCCCACCGATGTTGTCCAAGGGAAGGGCACTAGGGCCGATACAGCTTGGCACCGGTGTCGTCGCAGAGTGATATGTGGTTAAGTGCCTTGCTCAAGGACACAACACGCTGCCTCAGCTGAGGCTTGAACTAGCAACCTTCAGATCACTAGACCAACGCCTTAACCACTTGGCCACACGCCAACACACATAGAGAGAGAGAGAGAAACAGAGTTAATATCTCCAGAATTTCGTGCAGTGTGAGTAGCTTATACTGGCTATTGACATCCTGAACCCGGCAGGAAACAATTGTAAGGCACATCTGAAATGTACATCATCCATTTCCTTAAACCCAAACGGTGAAAATCCATTGGGAAACCACAATTAGAATAATCTTATAACTAAAAATAACACTATGACAGCACCAGTGAATGAGGTTTGCTGGGTGCTGTCTGTAAGGTGCTTGTACATTCTTGCTGTAAGCATGTGGGTTTCCTCCACGTGTTTCGGTCTCCGTCAACATTCCAAAGATGTACAGTACAAGTTATTAGGTTAATTAGGCACATGGGCATAATGGACAGTCTTGGCTTGTTTAACTGGAAGAACCTGTTACTATGCTGTATCTATAAATCTAAATCGAAATTTCCCGCTTTCAGATATCCAGCATCTGTAGTCTATTTACTTCTTGACAGAAACTCCAAGTTGACTTTGCACTGAAAAAGGCTTTGCTTTTTTTTGTTCTAACTGCGATTTTTCTCGTAAGTGCTGTGTGCAATTTACGTTTTTCTTGTGAATACTGTTTATCTGATAGTATCTGCCTGTGCTGCTGCAAGTATGTTCTTTCATTCGACACAAATCAGAATCTGGTTTAATTTCACTGGAACGTGTGTTGTGTATTTAATACTTCAGTAATATTTGCGTTATCTTGTACATATATATAGTTTGATCAAACATTTTTATTTGTTTAAATAATTAATTATGGATTATACGTAAATTGCATACGTCAGTACCCTACCGCGTGATACGTGTGCACTTCACTTAAAGTAAACTCGAAGCCAGGCTCACATTTTGGACTCCTGTGTCTTTCGTTGTATTTGTTTAATGTTTTGAAGTCAGAAAACATAATGGCATGTAATGAAATTTGTCACTTTCCATGACTGTACATTGCAATACACAGTAACAAACTATAAAGTACAATAATAAGAAAAAAATATACGGGGGGTGGTGCTTGTTGTTCTCACTTTCAGCTTCCGCCGCTGTCTTGCGAAAGGGAGAGCTGAATGTGTAACAGCAAGACTCGTGTAGTGCCTCCTCACTGGTGATACGTGGAAACTGAACTCCTTTCGGACTTAGGCTAAACTAGAGGATGGGGAGGAGGTCTGACCCCTGCACATGTAGCACGCAGGTCCGCCGGTGTGTAGATATGTTCTGGTGAACCAGATCCCCAGCTACGGGTAGATAGCCCCACTGCCTTGTGGGCAGCCTCGGGAGAGATGAAACTACAGGAATAAACCCAGACAGCAAATCCAGAGTGGAGCACCTAGGGCAGCTGGACGTCATTGAACACCCTTCCAGCAGCTCCTGCAGCCAAGCTGGTGTCAAACGTATTGCTTCATAAGCTTTCCTTTGGACTACACTGGCGAGGCTGAGAGGGGGATCTTGAGGACTGGGCATCTCAGGATCTCACACCTGCTTGTCCCTCGAGACAGACGCATGCCAACCACATATAATTAAATAGGTAGCGCAAAAAGAGAGTTGAGGAAGCCAAGAAATAGTGAGGTAGTGCACATGGGTTCATTGTCCATTCAGAAGTCTGTTGGCAAAAGGGAAGAAGCAATTGCTACAACATTGTCATATGGACCTGTGCTCACCTCTGACTTTGATTCCCAATATTTTTGCCCAACGGGAAATAAACAGACAACGAGAGATCAGAGTGTGATATACCTGTAAGGTTTTAAATGCAAGAAAGAATCTGTTTCGCGGATGTCTGCAAAGATTAAGAATTTCAAGTTGTACACTGCATACATTCTCTGATATTAATTGGAACCATTGAACCATTGAACAAAAATGTGACCCAGTCATGTTCATAAAATGTGTAAATTGTAGAACACTACTCCGATCAATTAATCTTTTGTTATATGTGCTTGTCCTTGGGCTGGTGTCAGCATTCAACTATTTATTCCTCACAACACACTGGAGGAACTCAGCAGGTCAGGCAGCATCCGTGGAAACGATCATTCCCATTCGGATATGTCCATACATGGCATCCTCTACTGCCATAATGAGGCTAAACTCAGGTTGGAGGGGCAACACCTCATATACTGCCTAGGTAGTCTCCAGCCTCTTGGTATGAACATAGGATTCTCCAACTTCTGGTAATTCCCTCCCCCTCCCTTTCTCTATCCCTATTTCACTCTGCCCCTCCCCCAGCTGCCTATCACCTCCCTCATGGTTCTGCCTCCTTCTACTACCCATTGTGTTTTCCCCTATTCCTTCTTCACCTTTCCTGCCTATCACCTCCCTGACTCCCTTCCCCGACCCCTTTGTCTTTCCCCTTACTGGTTTTTCACCTGGAACCTACCAGCCTTCTCCTTCACACCCTCCCCCCACCTTCTTTATAGGGCCTCTGCCCCTTCCCCCTACAGTCCTGACGAAGGGTTCCAGCCGGAAATGTTGACTGATTGTTTCCACGGATGCTGCCTGACCCGCTGAGTTCCTCCAGCGTGTTGTGAGTGTTGCTATGACCTCAGCATCTGCAGAGTATTTTGTGTTAACTATTTATTCCTTATTCTCTGTTGCTATCAGTGTGATTGGAATTTTCCTGCTGGCCAGACTACATGGGGTTAACAACTTCTCTTTATTTATTTGTTATTTAGTTTTATTTAGAGATTCAGCACAGTATCAAAACCTTCTGAGCTCGTGCTGTCCACGTGACAAATTAAACTACTAACCGGTATGTTTTCGGAATGAGGGAAGAAACCCATGTGGTCTTATGGAGAACGTACAAACTCCATACAGACATCAGCAGAATTGAACCCAGGTTGCTGTCTCTGTAATAGTGTTATGCAAACAGGTGTACTACCGCACTGCCCTCTTGTTCTTAGCGGTTTTGAAGAACCATCTGGTAGATCCTGTTTCATAAGACCATATGATACAGGAGCAGAATTAGGACATTTGGCCCAACAAGTCTGCTTCACCATTTCATCATGGCTGATCCATTCTCCCTCTCAGCCCCGATCTCCTACCTTCTCCCCTTATCCCTTCATGCCCTATCAAGGATCTCAGCCTGTCGGATGATAGCATTTGTTACTTTAATGGCTAGAAGATCTATTTTGTTGAACTGGAAGGAAATCAATCCTCCTAGTACATTCCAATGGTTTTCTCAAACTATATTAAGTTTAAATTTAGAAAAAATTAGAAATGATATTTTTGATCCTTTGGTTAAATTTGAAGAAACTTGGAAACCATTTATGCAACATTTTCATATGATGTAATTTGACCTAGCTGGATCTTTTTTTAACTTAAATTATATGAATAGAGGAGTGGAGCTGACGACATTACTGAACATGTCTGATTCAAGGTATTGGTCTAGCTCTGTTTTGTTCTGTTTCTTTTTGGGTTTTTTTCTTTTTCTTTTGGGGATTTTTCTTTGTTTATATATATGTTTTTTCTTTTTATTTCTTTTTTATGACTAATTTCATTATGAGTTTGGAAGTCTATTATACCTAGGTTACTAAAAATCCTTTTTGTATATGCTTATTAAGATTATTCCAATCTCTTTGTATCAACTTTGTTATTGAGTTTATAATTTTGAAAATTAATAAAAAGATTTAAAAAGAACGAAAGAAGAATCTCATCAAGCTCTGTCTTAAATACCTCCACAATGTTTCACGTGCCTTGTTTATTGAATTCCAATTCCAATCTGTGTTTAATGAGTAGCACAGATTGGAACTCATCGAAGATCAGTAATCTAGCACCATGACCACCATGACTGCCTATAACCCCAATAACCGAGGTTAGTTCGGTGCAGCTCAGCAATTTAACCTTCTTGTTCATACGGGAGGTGGCTGGAGCTACAGCTGAAGGAAGCTGACTTGTTTAAGTCATCTAATGCTTCATTGCTCACAGTATATCGCTCGTATCATAATGCAGCTAAAACGATTCAGTGCTTTGTGTCCGCTTCTATAACCTGCATCAATCCTCAAACTGATTCTTGCAGAAGCAGACCTGAAAAGAAGGAGATGAGGAGCATGAGGGATGGGGGAGGGCTGGGAGCACGGTGGTGGTTGAGGGGAAAGCAGTGGGATCAGCAGCGGGGGGGACATATGAAATAATAAAAGGTTGGTGCTCATGAAAGATCACTGCACCACTTTACTCTGCTATAATACATTATAAGGATTGTACCTATGACGATGACTCTATGCACAAATGAAAATGGCATAAAAACAAACTAAAATATTGGAAATACTCAGAAGATCAGGCAGCATCTGTGGAGAAAGAAACAGGTTAACCTTTCAACTCTTCATCCAAATCAGGCAAGGTTAAGATGGACTGAAAAACAAACTGCTGGAGGAACTCAGTGGGTCAGGCAGTGTTTGTAGAGAGAAAAGGACAATTGATATTTCAGTGTAATGAGCTCCTCAGGCCTCCAGACAGTGTTGGACTCTGTTTTTAGAGCACTCGAAATCATTAATTGTTGCTTAACAATATTCTTTAATTGTTTTGAGTTCCTTGTGTTCTTCTCAGAATCAGAATCAGGTTTATTATCACCGGCATGTGACATGAAATTTATTAACTTAGCAGCAGTTCAATGCAATACATAATCTAGCAGAGAGAAAAAAATAATAATAATAAATAAACAAGTAAATCAATTACGTATATTGAATAGATTAAAAATGTGCAAAAACAGAAATACTGTATATTTAAAAAAAAGTGAAGTAGTGTCCAAAGATTCAATGTCCATTTAGGAATCGGATGGCAGAGGGGAAGAAGCTCTTCCTGAGTCACTGAGTGTGTGCCTTCAGGCTTTTGCACCTCCTCCCTGATGGTAACAGTGAGAAAAGGGCATGCCCTGGGTGCTGGAGGTCCTTAATAATGGACGCTACCTTTCTGAGACACCGCTCCCTAAAGATGTCCTGGGTACTTTGTAGGCTAGTACCCAAGATGGAGCTGACTAGATTTACAACCTTCTGCAGCTTCTTTCGGTCCTGTGCAGTAGCCCCTCCATACCAGACAGTGATGCAGCCTGTCAGAATGCTCTCCACAGTACAACAATAATAGTTTTTGAGTGTATTTGTTGACATGCCAAATCTCTTCAAACTCCTAATAAAGTATAGCCGCTGTCTTGCCTTCTTTATGACTACATCGATGTGTTGGGACCAGGTTAGATCCTCAGAGATCTTGACACCCAGGAACTTGAAACTGCTCACTCTCTCCACTTCTGATCTCTATGAGGATTGGTATGTGTTCCTTCATCTTACCCTTCCTGAAGTCCACAATCAGCTCTTTCATCTTACTGACGCTGAGTGCCAGGTTGTTGCTGCGACACCACTCCACTAGTTGGCATATCTCACTCCTGTACGCCCTCTCATCACCACCTGAGATTCTACCAACAATGATTGTATTGTCAGCAAATTTATAGATGGTATTTGAGTGATGCCTAGCCACACAGTCCCGTGTAAATAGAGAGTAGAGCAGTGGGCTAAGCACACACCCCTGAGGTGCGCCAATGTTGATTGTTAGCGAGGAGGATAGGTTATCACCAATCTGCATGGATTGTGGTCTTCGGGTTAGGAAGTCGAGGATCCAATTGCAGAGGGAGGTACAGAGGCCCAGGTTCTGCAACTTCTCAATCAGGATTGTGGGAATGATGGTATTAAATGCTGAGCTATAATCGATGAACAGCATCCTGACATAGGTGTTTGTGTAGTCCAGGTGGTCTAAGGCCGTGTGGAGAGCCATTGAGATTGCGTCTACTGCTGTGCAACTTGCTCTTGGTAATACGGTCTCCCAGTGCATCTGTTTAAGCTTACTAACACTATTTAGATAGGCTAGAGGTTTCCGTGTAACTTGTGTTATTTAAGTAGACGCCAGATTAGCACTAATCGCAGGGTCTCTTTTTTGAGAATGTTACGTCTCGCAGTTTTGCTTTGCTTTGTCACCGATGCTCTGTTGGAATACTTATGAATAAGCTCTCATCACCGTCTCTACATTGGTCTGTCTTTCTTCTGCACTTGGTTTCCGATATTGCCAGCGCACTTCATGGCATTCAGGTTGAAAGCCTTCATGTGGATCGAAAGAGTGACAGGAGAAAGGCCTCTACTCTTATAGGTCAGATGAAGGCTCTCGACCTGAAATATCAAGCACCCACTTCCTTCTACAGACACTTCCTGATATCTATTTAGGCACCAGGCCAGAGGAAAAGCCCAGGTGTCAGGGCCCAAGGTGAGGGATAGCCCAATTCAGATTACCGCTCCAGAACTCAGCTCTGTGCTGATCTATGGAACTCTGTTTGTGGACTTCAGTTCAGAACACTATTTGCTTGCATTTCTTGTTTGCATGATGTGTTTTTTTTCTCAGCACATTGGGTGTTTGATGGTCTTTTTCTTACTTGGGTTTTTTTCATGGCTGCCTGTTAGGAGATGAATCTCAAGGTTGTATAATTTATACATACTTTGTTAATAAAGGTATTTTGAACTTTCACCTGTCCAGAAGTTTGATTTTTTTTTTGTTCCAGATTCTAGCAGCTGCATTTTCTTCTGCCTCCAAAGTTTGGAAGGAAGCAACTTTCTTTTCAAACATTTTGCATAAGATAGATATGACAAAGACTCACAGAGTTTAAAATGTGATTCATTTTGAAGGTGTTTATTCAATCCTGCCAGGTCACCTATTATAGTTAGCAATAACTTCACTCACTGAGTGGGAATGCAATGTGGAGTGATAACTGAGGGACAGTGTTTATTTAGTGAATCATTCTTTTCAAGGTACTTTGGACAAATAAATAAAGGTTTATTATGTTGATTCCTGTGGGTATAATAATTACTGGCCTTCATGTTGTGTGAATATGATTCTGGATCCAAGATGTAAATGCAATCATGAAAAAAGCATGGTAGCGCCTCCGCTCTTCCTACAAAGCGAAACCCAATAGCATGAATGGCAGCGATGCTTCACTACCAGATGAACTCAACGCCTTCTATGCACGCTTTGAAAGGGAGAACACAACTGCAGCTGTGAAGATCCCTGCTGCACCTGAGGACCCTGTGATCTCTGTCTCAGAGGCCAGTGTTAGACTGTCCTTAAAGAGAGTGAACGCTCACAAGGCAGAAGGTCCCAATGGAGTACCTGGTAAGGCTCTGAAAACCTGTGCCAACCAACTAGCGGGAGTATTCAAGGACATTTTCAGCCTCTCACTGCTAAGGGCAGAAGTTCCCCCTTGCTTCAAACAATTATACCAGTGCCAAAGAAGAATAATGTGGGCTGCCTTAATGACTATCACCCGGTAGCACTCACATTGACAGTGATGAATTGTTTTGAGAGATTGGTCATGACTAGACTGAATTCCTGCCTCAGCAAGGACCTGGACCCATTGCAATTTGCCTATTGTCACAATAGGTCAATGGCAGACGTAATCTCCATGGCTCTTCACATGGCTTTAGATCACCCAGGCAACACAAACACCTACGTCAGGATACTGTTCATCGACTATAGCTCAGCATTTAACACCATCATTCCGACATTCCTGATTGAGAAGTTGCAGAACTTGGGCCTCTGTACCTCCCTCTGCAATTGGATCCTCGACTTCCTAACCGGAAGACCACAGTCTGTGTGGATTGGTGATATCGTATCCTCTTTGCTGACGATCAACACTGGCGCACCTCAGGGGTTTGCACTTAGCCCACTGCTCTACTCTCTATATACGCATGACTGTGTGGCTAGGCATAGCTCAAATACCATCTAAAAAATTGCTGATGATACAATCATTGTTGGTAGAATCTCAGGTGGTGACGAGAGGGCGTACAGGAGTGAGATATGCCAACTAGTGGAATGGTGCCGCAGCAACAACCTGGCACTCAACGTCAGTAAGACAAAAGAGCAGATTGTGGACTTCAGGAAGGGTAAGACGAAGGAACACATACCAATCCTCATAGAGGGATCAGAAGTGGAGAGAGTGAGCAGCTTCAAGTTCCTGGGTGTCAAGATCTCTGAGGATCTAACCTGGTCCCAACACATCGATGTAGTCATAAAGAAGGCAAGACAGCGGCTATACTTCATTAGGAGTTTGAAGCGATTTGACATGTCAACAAATACACTCAGAAACTTCTATAGATGTACCTTGGAGAGCATTCTGACAGACTGCATCACTGTCTGGTATGGAGTGGCTACTGCACAGGACCGAAAGAAGCTGCAGAAGGTTGTAAATCTAGTCAGCTCCCTCTTGGGCACTAGCCTATAAAGTGCCCAAGACATCTTTAAGGAGCAGTGTCTGAGAAAGGCAGCGTCCATTATTAAGGACCTCCAGCACCCAGGGCACGCCCTTTTCTCACTGTTACCATCAGGTGGGAGGTACAGAAACCTGAAGGCACATACTCAACGATTCAGGAACAGCTTCTTCCCCTCTGCCATCCGATTCCTAAATAGACATTGAAGCTTTGGACACAACCTTTTTTAATATACAGTATTTCTGTTTTTGCACATTCTTTAAAATCTATTCAGTATACATAATTGATTTACGAGTTTATTTATTATTATGTCGTATTTTATTTATTATTGTTATTTTTTTCTCTCCCTGCTCGATTATTTATTGCATTGAACTGCTGCTGCTAAATTGACAAATTTCACGTCACATGCTGGTGATGATAATCCTGATTCAGACTTCCTGAGAAGTCTGTGGAGATTTGGCATGTCATCAAAAACTCTGACAAACTTCGACAGAGGTGTAGTGGAGAGTGTATTGTCTGGCTGCATCACGGCCTGGTATGGAAACACTAATGCCTTTTAATGGAAAGGTAGTGGATCCAGCCCAGTTCGTCACAGGTAAAGCCCTCCCAACCACTGAGCACATCTACATGAAACACTGTTGTAGGAAAGCAGCATTCATCATCAGAGACCCCCATCTCCTAGGCCATGCTCTTTTCTCGCTGCTGCCATCAGATAGAAGGTACAAAAGCCTCAGGACTCACGCCACCAGGTTCAGGAACAGTTACTCCCCCTCAACCACCAGGGTCTTGAACAGAAGGGGATAGCAAAATGGTTTTGGCATGGACTAGATGGGCTGAAGGCCCTGTTTCTGTGTTGTACTTCTCTCTGACTCATTTGCCCATCCATTGAAATGTTCCCATAACCAATGATCTCCTTTTAAGGACTCTTTATCTCGTTATCTCATATTGCTATTAATTTATATTTGCATTTGCAGAGTTCATTGTCTTCTGCACTCTAGTTGATCTTTCATTACAGTTACCATTCTATAGATTTGCTGAATATGCCCACAGAAAATAAATCTCAGGGTTGTAGGTGGTGATATATATGGACTGTGATTATAAATTTACTTTGAACTTTGAACTTGGTGCAATAAGACATGCTGTTTTTTTAAATACCCTGAATGACTTATTCTAAAAAATTATATTTCAAGATGAACTTTTAGAAATGTAAAAACAATATGACAAAGAACATGTATTACAAGCTTGTAAAGGACTTGGTGATTATAAGTGATTGCCAAATTATTTGGATGTAATGGCAAAGGGCCACATTTTCTCTAACTGTGTCACCATAATTCTAATGTCTGTATGAAAGCCAGTGAAACCAAAAGATCCTCGCTGACGTGTATAGCTGACCCCTCTTTGCCATGGTTATAATTCATAGTTGTCCTTGTGGCAACTGTGTCTTATTGGGTAGAATCCCGACCTTGCAACAAAGACATGTGAATTCAACTCTCATTCTAGTGACGAGTACAGAAATCAAGAATGAACCTCCAGCGAAGGACTGAAGAAAATCTGTTTGAATAAATGAAAGTTAAGTCAAGACACAGTTTGCTGTCTTAGGTGGGAATAAAGGATCTTGATTATCTGCAGTGTCCCAGCCATACTTTTAAGCTGATTGTAGGACAGAGTGGGGAGGGGATGTCAGAGACAGGTTTTTTTTTACACAGAAAATGGAAAGTACATGGAACGCACTGCCAGGGAGGTTGGTAGAGTTGGACACATTCATCATCATCATTATGTGCCAGGTCAAATAACGTAGAAGATCATGGTTTTCCAACTGTCTTTAATCTGACTGTGGTGAAGACCCCCTTCATGCAGTTGTTCTTACTCTGTTCTCTATACATGACCATGATTGTTCTTGGCTCATATGTTTTGGTCCTGTCATCTTTTGGAAAAATATTGGAAAGATATTTTTGATATTATCTCAACAGTTCTGTGCTTTGATTTACAACCCCACCCTATTATGGCAATTTTTGGATTGCCAATGGTAGAACATAGACTTTTATCCTCTTCAGCCTGTCAGATGATTGCATTTGTTACTTTAATGTCCAGAAGATCCATTTTATTGAACTGGAAGGAGACCAATCCTCCTACTACATTCCAATGGGTTTCCCAAACTATATTATGTTTAAATTTAGAAAAAATTAGAAGTGATATTTTTGATCCTTCAGTTAAATTTGAAGAGACTTCAAAACCATTTATTCAACATTTTCATATGATGTAATTTAACCTTTCTGAATCCTTCTTATTGACTTAAAATATATGAATAGAGGAACAGAGTTGATAACATTATTGAACGTGTTCGATTTAAGATGATGGTCTAGCTTTGTTTTGTTCAGTTTGCTTTTTTGGGTCTAGTATTCAGTTTTTTTTTGTTTCTTTTTGGGGTGTTTCTTTGTATTTTTTTCTTTTTATTTCTTTTTTCTCTATGATTAATTACGTCATGAGTTTGGAAGTTTATTATACCTGTGTTATCTGAAATCTTTTGTGCATATGTTTATTAACAATAAGATTATTCCAATCTCTCTGTATCAACATTGTTACTTTGTTTATAACTTTGGAAAATTAATAAAAAGATTTAAAAAGAAAGATTGTTCTTGGCAAATTTTTCTATAGAAGTGGTTTGCCATTGCCTTCTTCTGGGAGTGTCTTTACAAAATGGGTGACCCCAGACACTATTAATAATACTCTTCAGAGTTTGCCTGCGTGGCGTTAGTGGTCACACAGCCAGGACTTGTGGTATGCACCAGCCGCTCATGACCACACCCATGGCTTCACATGTCCCTGATAAGGGGAGGGGCTAAGCAGAGGGAAGGAACCCCTTACACCTCCTTTGGTAGAGATGCATCTCCACCCCGCCACCCATTATACATTAGGGTGCTTTAAAAGGCTAAGATCAACACATGGATTGATGAAAAGTAGGGAGCATTTGCAATGTGGAGAAGGTTGTAGACAGAACAGAAAGAGAGGATACGGGTGACAATCTAGTAGGGCAGAACAATAATACAGGAAACCCATTCAATGAAAGCAACACCACCAGATCCCTCCTGCCAGGAGCGTTAACAAAGACAGATACATTAGGAACATTTAAGAAACTCTTAGAAAGGCACATGGATGAAAGAAAAATAGAGGGCTATCTGGGAGGGAAGGGCGAGATTGATCTTGGAGTTGGTTAAAAGGTCGGCACATCATCATGGTGAAGTGTCTGTACTGTACTGATCTATATTCTATATGAAACATTATTTATCGGATATCCTGGTTCATTGGCAGATAATTGTGGGATCTTGCTCTGCAGGTACTGTTTGCGCCAGTTTCCTACATTACGAAAATGCCAACCATCGTAAGTAATCGAACTGCTGTAAAGAAGATTGAGCATCCCCATGGGACCACGGGGAAATGCAATATCTCCATTCTCTCTTGGTTTGAAGACAAAAAACCATGTGATGAAACCAAGGATTCCCAATTATCTTAGACAGGCTAAATGTTGTGCCCCTAGGTTTGATGTTATTGATAGATTGAGTTTTGAAGACTTCAATGGTTCAATTTAACATCACAGAATGTATACAGTAGGCAACCTAAAATCCTTTCTCTTTGCAGACATTAACGAAACAGGAAAAAACTTGAAGAATGAATGACAGAAAACATTAGAGCCCCAAAGCCCCCCCCACCTCCCATCCACAAGTATCAGTGAAAGCATCAACCCTCCCCCACTTGCTCCAGCTAAAATATCAACCTCCTCCACCCACTATGCAACCAATAGCAAAGCCCCCAGAGACTATGATGCAGAGTCCATTAACAACTACTGTCCATCCCAACTCTTTGACATCTCAGACAGTCTCTCTGTTTCTCCCTAGGAAGGGAGAGAGAGATATTGCTCCTGCCACAATGAGAGGGGAGACTAACAGCTTGCTGTTTTGATGTCACAATCTGCTGTGTTGCTTGACTGAGTTCCCCGATTCGAGGACCAGAAGACTTACTCACCATCAAGAGGCAAACCACGGAAGAAATGAGACTACTATTTTATTTTTAGTGGGACTATTCTAACTGATAGAAAATTGGTTGACAGACAGGAAACAGAGTAGGGATTAATGGGTCCTTTTCAGAATGGCAGGCAGTGACTAGTGGGTTACGGCAAGGCTCAGTGCTGGGACCGCAGCTATTTACAATATACATTAATGATTTAGATGAAGGGATTAAAAGTAACATTAGCAAATTTGCAGATGACACAAAGCTGGGTGGCAGTGTGAAATGTGAGGAGGATGTTATGAGAATGTAGGGTGACTTGGACAGGTTGGGTGAGTGGGCAGATGCATGGCAGATACAGTTTAATGTGGATAAATGTGAGGTTATCCACTTTGGTAGCAAGAACAGGAAGGCAGATTACTATCTGAATGGTGTCAAGTTAGGAAAAGGGTAAGTACAATGAGATCTAGGTGTTCTTGTTCATCAGTCACTGAAAGTAAGCATGCAGGTACAGCAGGCAGTGCAGAAAGCTAATGGCATGCTGGCTTTCATAACGAGGGGAGTTGAGTATAGGAGCAAAGAGGTCCTTCTGCAGTTGTACAGGGCCCTGGTGAGACCACACCTGGAATATTGTGACCAGTTTTGGTCTCCAAATTTGAGGAAGGACATTCTAGCTATTGAGGGAGTGCAGCGTAGGTTCACGAGGTTAATTCCCGGGATGGAGGGACTGTCATATGTCGAAAGATTGGAGTGACTGGGGTTGTATACACTGGAATTTAGAAGGATGAGAGGGGATCTGATTGAACCATATAAGATTATTAAGGAATTGGACATGCTAGAAGCAGGAAACATGTTCCTGATGTTGGGGGAGTCCAGAACCAGAGGCCACAGTTTAAGAATAAGGGGTAGACAATTTAGAACGGAGTTGAGGAAAAACTTTTTCACACAGAGGGTTGTGGTTCTGTGGAATGCTCTGCCTCAGAAGGCAGTGGAGGACAATTCTCTGGATTTTTTCAAAAAAGGGTTAGATAGAGCTCTTAAAGATAGCGGAGTGAAGGGATATTGGGAGGAGGCAGGAAAAGGGTACTGATTGTGGATGATCAGCCATGATCACAGTGAATGGTGGTGCTGGCTCGATGGGCTGAATGGCCTACTCCTGCACCTATTGTCTATTGTCTGAAACAGTCTGAGGAGGAGGAAAGGATCATAATATTTTTTAAAATTCTGCATTGCAGGTCTGTACATTCAGTGTACATAATGATATATTCTAGGCTGAGTGAACGTGGCACTTCTTTGGTTGATTGATCTGTTGAACTGTAGAGCACGTTTTGTGAAGTAGCCATGTGAACTTTGATAACATTGGATCTGGAGTAGTTGGGGAGATCAAGATAGCGGCAACAGGGAAGGGTGTAGGATGAAGGGTGATTGTCCACCAGGATCTTGGAGATCCACATAAGCACCATAACCCCTGTTGGCCAGAAAGAACTACAATCTATAAATAAGTGTACAGGAATGGAGGTTGACTTCCACTACTTGTAGCCATCATTTCCTGAACTGTTTGCTGAATCGATTCTTGCTCCAGGATAACTTAATCAGAGCAGCTGAATGTCAACACAGAATTTCTGCTAATAATATTTCCTGTTGCCAATTGGCAGGTGGGCAATATGTAAACTTTTTTGGTTGAGGGTTCGAAGTTATGGTCGCTGTTTGTTTGTGTGTGAGGGGCTTGACGTTTGAGCTGCTGTATCCGAGTGGGCGTTCTGTTAGGTTTTGTGCAAGGGAGGGGTTGGGGGGTTTGCAAGTTTTGTTTCTTTTTCAATTCCTTGGGGCGGGCGCTTGATATCTGTTCTTTCAATGATTACCTTGGTTTTTCTGTATTTCATGGCTATCGGCAGAAGACAAATCTCAGAGTTGTATTCTGCGTACATACTTTGATAATAAAATGATCCTATGAACCTTTGAAACCTGAGACCATTCTCAGATAAGAAGCTGTTTGTAATGTAAAATGTCAGGCTTACAGAAGGAACAGCCTGCGACCTGGTTGGCTGGGACCAGTATTTTATATTAGTTCAATATTCTGTTCATTATGGTGAACTCACAGAATTTTAGTTCTTTCTTTTTACAGTCTATTTCAAATTGACAATGCTCTGAAAAATGCAAAGTATATCTATAGTATGAAGACGTGTTTATCATTTGTTTGGGTGAATTGGTTAGCCTGTTTTGAACCAGCTGAGTTGAACAGAACAAAATAAATCCCCGAAGGCACAAGGCTGAAAGGGGAGTGAAGAAGCAGTATCGATTGTTGCCTTGGGCCACTTCCAGTCAGACGCTGACACTGGTCAGACAGATGACCTTGAGCCAATGAAATTTAAACATCGTAGATTGCTCTGATAAGGAAAAGAATAAGAATGAGGATTTTGGGAGAATATGTAGCGACAACTCTTTGGAGACCAATCAGTGCGGATGTGGAGGACCCCACATTGGATATGTGAAGATCAAGGATCGCAAGGAATACCTGGCCAGCATAGACTCTTTATCCCAGTTGTTACCTTTTATCTTCTTTGACTGCTTGTGGAGAGTCAGGGAGACCTAATGGGTGTGCACACAGTTAGTTAGCTGTGTGAATTCACATGCTTGTGAACTTGTCCATCCTTTGAGATGTTGCCACAATCAATGATCTCACTTTAAGGACTCATTTTTATTCATGTTCTTGCTACTTATTGCTACAGTGCCTAAATACACTCAGATACACTCAAAAACTTCTATGATACACTCAAGAACTTCTATAGTTGTATTGTGGAAAGCATTCTGACAGGCTGCATCACTGTCTGGTATGGAGGGGCTACTGCACAGGACTGAAAGAAGCTGCAGAAGGTTGTAAATCTAGTCAGCTTCATCTTGGGCACTAGCCTACAAAGTACCCAGGACATCTTTAGGGAGCGGTGTCTGAGAAAGGCAGCGTCCATTATTAAGGACCTCCAGCACCCAGGGCATGCCCTTTTCTCACTGTCACCATCAGATAGGAGGTACAGAAGCCTGAAGGCACACACTCAGCGATTTAGGAACAACTTCTTCCCCTCTGCCATCCGATTCCTAAATGGACATTGAAGCTTTGGACACAACCTCACTTTTTTTTAATATACAGTATTTCTGTTTTTGCACATTCTTTTAAATCTATTCAATATATGTAATTGATTTAATTGTTTATTTATTATTATTATTATTTTTCTCTATCTCTCTGCTAGATTATGTATTGTACTGAACTGCTGCTGCTAAGTTAACAAATTTCACGTCACATGCCGGTGATAATAAACCTGATTCTGATTCTGATTCTGATAAAAAGTATTCACCTCCTTGGAAGTTTTCATGTTTTATTGAATCACAGTGGAGTTAGTTTGGCTTTTTTTGACACTGATCCACAGAAAAAGACTTTTTCATGTTGAAGTGAAAACAGATCTCTACAATGTGATCTAAATTAATTACAAATATAAAACACAAAATAATTGATTGTATAAGTATTCACCTCTTAAAATGGCACACCAAATCTGGTGCGGCCAATTGGTTTTAAAAGTCACATAATTTGTTAAATGGTGATTTGTTTTTGTTGGCCCGTGGGCAGTCAAGTTGTACCAGCTGTATCTGGAAGGTCCAACTGCTGGTGAGTCAGTATCTTGGCAAAAACTACACTATGAAGACAAAAGGACACTCCAAACAACTCCACAAAAAGGTTATTGAAGAGCACAAGTCAGGAGATGGGAACAAGAAAATTTCCAAGTCACAGAATATCCCTTGGAGTACAGTTACGTCAATCATCAAGAAATAGAAAGAATGAGAATAGGCTATAAATCTGCCTCGGGCAGGCCATCGTCATACACTGAGCGACTGTGCAAGAAGGCCACCAAGGAAACTATGACAACTCTGGGGGAGTTACAAGCTTCAGTTGCTGAGAGAGGAGAGACTGTGCATACAACAATTGTTGCCCAAGTGCTTCACCAGTTGCAGCTTTATGGGGGAGTGGCAAAGAGAAAGCCACTTATGAAACACTCACACAAAATCTCAGCTAGAGTTTGCCAGAAGGCATGTGGGAGACTCTGAAGTCAGCTGGAAGAAGGTTCTATGGCTTGACGAAACCAAAATTGAGCTTTTTGGCCTTCAGACTAAACGCTATGTTTGGCGTAAGCCTAACACTGCACATCATCTAAAACACACAAGGCCTACCATGAAGCTTGGTGGGGATGCTTCACCGCAGTAGGCTCTGGAAGGCTTGTGAAGGGAGAGGGTAAAATGAATGCAGCAAAATACAAGGAACTCCTGGAGGAAAACCTAATGCTGTCTGCAAGAGAACTGCGAATTGGGAGAAGATTTGATTTCCAGCAAGACAGTGACCCCAAGCATAAAGTCAAAGCTGTACAGGAGTGGCTTAAAACAACAAAGTTAATGTCCTGGAGTGGCTAAGTCAGAATCCAGACCTTAATCCAATTGAGAATTTGTGGCTGGACTGGAAAAGGCTGTTTGCTCATGATCCCCATGCAATCTGACAGATCTTGAGCAGTTTTGTAAAGAAGAATGGGGAAAAAATTGCAATGTCCAGATGTGCAACGCTGATATAGACCTTTCCATACAAGTCTCAAGTCTGCAATTGCTGCCAAAGGTGTAGCTACTAAATACTGACTTGGGGGTGGGGGGTGGGGGGCGGGTGATGAGTAACTATGCAATCAAGTATTTTGTGTTTTATATTTGTAATTAATTTAGATCACATTGTAGAGATCTGTTTTCACTTTGACATGAAAGAGTCTTTTTCTGTTGATCAGTGTAAAAAAAAAGCCACATTAAATCCACTGTGATTCATTGTTTTAAGATATGAAAACTTCCAAGGGGGCGAATACTTTTTATAGGCACTGTATTTATTCATACTTGCATTTGCACAGTTTGTTGTCTTCTGCACTCTGGTTGATCTTTCATTGATCCTGTTATAGCTACTATTCCATAGATTTGCAGGAAAATGAATGTCAGTGTTGTATGTAACGACACATTTGTATTCTGATAATTAAATTTACTTTGATCTTTGAACAATAAAGGTACTTGTCAGTAAATACAAATTCTGTCTGTACCTAACTGATTATTATTATACAGGGCAGTTTTTGTAACAACCCTGACTCAACTATCAAGGAACCAAATAGCTAAGAATTGGGGTGGTAAAGAGATGGAAAGGAATTGCAAATCACGAAAGTCAAAGAGAGTTGAAGATAACTTCAAAAGGTAGTTCCTCAACGGTTGGTATCCATCATTAAGGACCCCGACTACCCAGGACATGCTCTCTTCTCATTGCTACCATCGGAGAGGAGACATAGAAGCCCGAAGACGCACACTCAGCATTTTAGGAACATTAGATTTCTGAATGGATAATGGACCCACGAATGCCACCTCACTATTTTTTGCACTCTTTTTGCGCTACTTATTTAAATTTTGTAAGTATTTCTTATTATAATTTATTATATATTTTATGCATTGCACTGACCGCTGCCACACAACAACAAATTTCACAACACATGCCAGTGACAATAAACCAGATTCTGATTTGGATTCTAGAGTGGCTGCCAATGCTGAGCCGAGAAGTGCGAGGGAAGAGGGGAAGATTGGCGGTGAAAGCCAGAGTCTGTACAGGGTGGAAAAAGTGGTTAGAGTACGGACTTGTTGGGAGAAGTGGGCAGGTGCTGAAATGTACGGCTGGGAGCCACGGAGATGGGGGTGGTGAAGTGCAGAAGGATCGAAAATCCGAGGATAGGGATCGCAGGCATTTGAATTCAGTCCTTCTGGTCTGATTCACCATGAAATAACCTCTGCTAGATGATACACTTCCCCGTTCTGTGACATGAGATGCATCACTTATGGATTTCCAGTCTGTCCTTCCAGCCAACGGCCTCCTGAGATACCAAGAGGAAAAATAATGTTCCTCCTACCATAGATCTAACTGGTCAGGTTGATGTAGTGGGTTTGAAGCTAATGGTCACAGCAACATTTTGGGTCATCAAACACCTCGCAAAAGCCAAATTGCTATTTCCCAACTCTCACCACAGAAGCTTCTACCACTTCCCTGAGAGACTGTGGATTACTCAATAGGTCCCCTATTCATATTTGTGCTTTACACAAGTCCTCCTCTTGCAACATTCAGACTTTTCTTTTAATCAGGAAACATAAATTAAAAAAATCTGCAGTTGCTCCAAATCTGAAACAAAAACAGAAAACACTGGAAGTACTAGACCGGTCAGGAAGCATCCATAGAGAGACAGAAACAGAGTGAATGTTTCAGGAAAAAGCTCCTTCATCAGAAATCTGAATGTTTTTCTTCTTTTGTTGTCTCTCCATCACCTTTAAGTACAGTACATTGCTCTTACTTTTAACAACTGCCTATTGTGGCAAGCACACGTTCCCCAAAGAAAGTTACTGATCACCTTTGATTAGTATTTATGTTATTTTGATTCCTCCAAGATTTATTTCGTCTTAAATGCTTTACTTATTCCTCCAAGAGGACCACAACCTTGTCAAAGGGATTGAGGTTTGTGTGTCTCAGTGACCTGGAGAGCTATGTTGGCTGGAGTCAGGGCCTTGTGGGGTCACTCATGTCAAACTGATCAAAGGTAGAGGCCAAACTAAGAGTGGTCCACCGGTCCTCCAGATGCGGGGGTTCAGCTCAGGGCTAATAACCCTGACTGGTCAAACAAAAGTTGTTACGGAAACAGCAATGAAGATTCCATCTATACAGACAGAGATGGAGGACCTTCATTACTGCCATAAACGTCAGTGGCATAATGGGTGGGAAAGAAATGACCTCTTGTGCAAATCCCTCCAAGTCTCTGTGTAGAGAAAGGGAAAAAACACACTTTCCTCTTGTGACTTGTTTCCATTAACAGTCTATTTTGTGTGTCACAGGTGGAGATTAGTTTTGATCAGTTTAATTTCCTTTTGTTCCTGGATGGACGTGAGAAGCACAAAGCAGCTGTGCAAAATGAAGATGACTATGAAAGGACACGCTCCTCTGTTCCTATTAAATGCACAGTGTTTTTCTGGGTAGCAGACAATCTTAATCACACCTGCCACTGAAGTGAGGAAGATGTAACTTGCTGGATTAATTTGACAATGCAGAGCTCCAAGAAAGAAAGGTTATGATGAAGCCAAACACCTGCTGCCTCATTTGAAAGGAAGGTGACATCTGTTGGCAGGAGTCAATTTTTCAGTTTTAGATCGGAAATTACACAGACAAATTAGGATTTTCTTCTATAATGATAGACCAGTCAAGATCACCCTATCACATGCTTCAGCAAATCCGTGGACAAGGTGCACAGAAGCAGCTTCAAACTGCCTCACAACCACTGAGAACCAGATACCCAACCACCTATCAACACACTCAACCAAAACTACTATTGTCTCACATCTTGCTCAAACCTATCACCCCATCATCCAGACCATACCCTCAAGTCACCACTACTTTATGCCTGGGCAAGGTTGTATGGAAGACTAGCAGTTGCCCATGCTGCAAGTCTCCCCTCTCCACGCCACCGATGTTGTCCAAGGGAAGGGCATTAGGACCCATACGGCTTGGCATCGGTGTCATCACAGAGCAATGTGTGGTTAAGTGCCTTGCTCAAGGATACAACACGTTGCCTCAGCCAAGGCTCGAACTAGCGACCTTCAGATCACTAGACCGATGCCTTAACCACTTGGCCATGCGCCAACACGACATTTCGTGAACTTACTGCTATTGCGTACCATATAACTGATTATTCCACAATGAAGAAAATAACATGCATCCCTGTATCATGTATATTTTACATAACATGGGTGGCGGAGTGGAGAAACATCTCTACCAAAGGAGGTGTAAGACACTCCTTCTCTCCTCTAGCCTTCTGATCACCCTTGGTCAAGGAGTAGCACCTGCTTACCACCCCCCCCCTTTCGATCAAGTTCACGTGTAACTATGGGAGGAGGTGGTCAATGGTTGTATGAGGAGCTGGTGCATATGACAAGTCCTGGTTATGTGACCACAGACGCCAGGCAGTCAATCTCTGTCAGCACTTCAGAGGAATTTCTGACACACATCCAGAGAAATTTCCGATTTCCTGAACCTCCTGTAATTGCACCCCCTGCTTCACTATTCCCATTCCCATTTCTATCTTTCAACTTATCTCCTTGCCTGCCCATCACCTCTCTCTGGTGCTCCTCCTCCTTCCCTTTCTTCCATGGTTGTCCATCCTCCCCTATCAGATTCCCCCTTCTCTAGCCCTTTATTTATTTCAGCAATCAATTTTCCTGCTCTTAACTTCACCCCTTCCCCCCTCTCCCAGTTTCACCTATCATCTACCACTTTGTACTTCTTCCTCCCCTCCCCCCACCTTCTTACTCTGACTTCTCCTCTTTCTTTCCAGTCCTGATGAAGGGTCTCAGCTTGAAACATTTATGATTTAGTCTTGTTCATTGGTGCTGCCCAGCCTGCTGAGTTCCCCCAGCATTTTCTGTGTGTGTTGCTTTGGAATTCTAGCATCTGCAGATTTTAAAACCGCAAACAACAGGAATTCTGCAGATGCTGGAAATTCAAGCAACACACATCAAAGTTGCTGGTGAATGCAGCAGGCCAGGCAGCATCTCTAGGAAGAGGTACAGTCGACGTTTCAGGCCCAGACCCTTCGTCAGGACTAACACCTGACGAAGGGTCTCGGCCTGAAAAGTCGACTGTACCTCTTCCTAGAGATGCTGCCTGGCCTGCTGCGTTCACCAGCAACTTTGATGTGTGTTATCTGCAGATTTTCATGTGTTTGTGTGACAGTCCTTTAAGAGTATTGATAATGGCTGGGGTTACCCATTTTGTAAAGACACTGCCCTGAAGAAACCACTTCTGTAGAAAAATTTGCTAAGAACAATCATGTTCACGGAAAGTCCATGTTTGCTCACTTCATACATCATGGCACATAACGAACAAAGAAAAAATGCTTATTGAATAAATCAAGGAAACCAACCTTTCCCAGAAGAGATCCAACTCTGTGCCAGGAGGCAGCCACCTACAGTGGAGCCCACACCATTCTCATTCCCATTGGCTGATGTTAGGGACAACATCTGCTTCATACCAACAACTGGCAGCAGAAACCCTACCCTCTAATACATGTAATTGGCTGTTTCATCATGGGTCTGGCTTTTCATTGGTTGGGATCTCATCCTCACCAAGCTTCAATGATGACCTCATAGGACACTAGAGATTCATGGACCGCTGTTCAGGAGCCATTGAGTATACAGTGCTCTGTAAATGCAACATGTTGATGCATCAATCAATCGTCTTGGATTTAGTTCTATCTGACCGACCTTTTGTGACACTTCTACTTAATCTGTACTATTTCAGCTGGTGCTCATTTAATGTATCCATAATTAATGGATGTATAATCATTAGTGAAGTGGGATTAATGCAAAAGACATACTGACATCTGGCACGTGCATTAAAACAGCTCCTTGGGCCACAGGGAATTAATATGCCTGGAGGGAAACAGCTTGTAAGCTACAGAGAAATCATATGCTTATCAGGAAATAGTTTCTAAAATGAGAGAGAAAGGAGGAAAATGGATTTGCCATTTTCATTGGCTGTTGGATTGACTGTACAAAGAGATGGTAGTGACTTGATTGGCTGAACGGTAATGATTCTTGACGTCAGCAGGTCGTGCATCCCATCACACCAATCACACTCCTGATCTTGTGCAAGTCCTCAGCCATGCAATTCCTTTTGCTATTGGCTGACCTGCAAAGAGCCACACCTTGTGGGGCACCGGTCTTAATCCCAGGACTAAAGTTACTGAAGTGGGTGACCAAGTACTGTCTGGGATCTTACTTTGCCCTAAATGATATTCATCTGAGAATGTCCCTAAAAGCAGTCCAACACTGCCCTTTCACTGACTCCCTGACCACAGTGAACATCATCGCACTCAACCTATCAAAACCCTTTCTCACCTCACTCCTTCTCTCTCATCCTCACCATTTCCCCCCCCTCACATACACACTCCTATGCATTCACATTGTTCCCCTGCCTCTCCACACACTGCTCCATTCCCTATCCACAGTTTAACCTCTCCCTGTCCCCATCATCTCCAACCTCTCTCCTACTCCAAACCTCTCACCCATCTACACCCTACCACCTGCCTCACTCTCACATTCCACCTCCCTTATAGGCATCCGTTAGTCTCGTGAGACCATGGATTTGCACCTTGGAAGGTTTCCAGGGTGCAGGCCTGGGCAAGGTTGTATGGAAGACTGGCAGCTGCCCATGCTGCAAGTCTCCCCTCTCCACGCTACCGATGTTGTCCAAGGGAAGGGCATTAGGACCCATATGGCTTGGCACCGGTGTTGTTGCAGAGCAATGTGTTGTTAAGTGCCTTGCTCAAGGACACAACACGCTGCCTCAGCTGAGGCTCAAACTAGCGACCTTCAGATCACTAGGCCGACGCCTTAACCATTTGGCCACGCGCCAACTACCTCCCTACCTCCATCTCAACCCTTTGCCTCTTTTCAGATTCAGATACTGATTTATTTATCATGTGTACATCAAAACATACAGTGAAATGTGTTGTTTGCATTAACAACCAACACATCTATGAATGTGCTGGGGGCAGCCTGCAAGTGTCACTACATATTCAGGTGCCAACTTAGCGTACCCACAATGCTTGGCAGAACAAGCAACAAAGCCCCTTTCCTCCCTCCCAACCACACACTCAGACAGATGGTCCTCCAACCCCAGTACAGGCCTCAGGTCCTGTAGTCTCCAGGATTCAGCTATCAGGCTTTGACTTCCAATCACCTGTCAGGCTTCATTTTTCAGTATTGAACTGCCCCTCCCTGACTAGCCGATGACGGGACCTCACTCCTCTTCTCCATTCTGTTCCAATCTTTCCCGCCCCAGCCCCCACTTTGGCCTCTTCCACACTCTACCCTCTCCTCTAACTTCAGCAGCCCTTTATTTTGTGAATGAAGTTCGGAATGCAAGGACCCGACTTTCACTTCAGTACCCTAAATTGTGATCCTTAAAATTCCATACACGTGGGTTCAAGTCCATTTCTTATGGATTTTTCCTTCTGTGGCAAGGGCTTTTTCCGTGAGGGATGAAAGAACATATGAACACAAGGGAAGAAGGAGTACACCTCCCAGCCTCTCAAGCCTACCCAGACTTCTTTCCCTCACCCATGCATATGGCCGATCAGCCCCAAGGCTCAGTACTGAAATATGCCTTCTGATTTTGTGCTTTATACTCTGTACTTTTCAAACTTTGTTCTGTTGCTGTTCGTGTGATTTTTTTTCGCATGCGGTGGGGGAGGGGAAGGAGGTTTGATGTTTGATGTTTTCCTTTGCATGGATTGGTTCCACGGTTCTTTGTTTCGTGACTGTCTGTGAGGAAGACAAATTTCAGGGTTGTAGACTGCATACATGCTTTGATAATAAATGTACTTTGAATCTTGTTTGACTCTTTGAAGACTCAGCTCCTCCTCTGTGCCCCTTCCCCATAGTCCTCACTTCCCTGTTCTTTCAATTTATTCCCCTCCTCATTGTTTGCTTCTAATGATTTAACCTCTGCGACTCTCTACAAACGAGTATTCCAGAGATTCTTCAACCATTTCTGTAAGATATTTTAGGGAAATTGCTTTCCTTTATTCTAAGCCCTGACCCCTTTGCAATTAACCCCTATAAGCCAGTTGCCTTTGAATTAATTCCACACCAGCTTGTTAACTTTTGTATTTCATGCACCAGAACACCTCGATATCTATCTACACTGAGTGTCTGCCTTATTAGGTACCTCCTGAATGCTCTAGCCACTGAATGTAAGTTATTGGTCTTCTGCTGCTGTATATGTTTTTCACTTAAAAGTTGCTGCTTCAGGACTTCGAAAATACTTTACAGCCATTACAGAAAGTTTTGTTATATAACAAGTGTTGGAGTGAAACACGACAGGCAATTTATATATCGCAAGCTCCTGCAAGTGGATTGTCATAATGCAACATACACTCAGAGACTACTTTATTAGGTGCCTCCTTTAACTAATAAAGTGGCCACTGAGGGTATGTTCCTGGTCTTCTTCTGCTGTGGCCCATCCACCTCAAGGTTCAGCAGGTTGTGCTCTTCTGCACAGCACTGTTGTACCACGTGGATTTTTTGAGTTACTGCCGCCTTCCTGTTAGCTTGGACCAGTCTGCCTATTCTTTCTGAGCTCTCTCATTAACAAGGCATTTTCACCTACAGAACTGCTGCTCTCTGGATGTTATTAGTTTTTCACACCATTCTCCGTAAACTCCAGAGACTGCAGTGTGTGAAAATCCAGGAGATCAATTCCAGATAATGTACTGACTACTCATGGTGTGGTCCTCGCTACACGGGGAAATGAGATGAAGATTTGCTTTTCTGCTTGCAGGACCTGGACCTTTTACTTCCCTCACAACTTCGTTCTCCACCTCAGTCTCAGTCTGAGCGCTCTCATCTTCAGTCTATTTTGCCATCCCAATGAAGATCATGCTGTGCTTGAGAAAAAGCACCTTTTCCTCTGACTGACCAGCTGGCGGCATTTTGGAAGGTCACTAAATAAAAACAAAACTTGTAGATACTCGAATTCCGAAATTGTAAAAGAAAAGTGCTGGAAGTACTCATTGTCCCGATGAAGGGTCTCGGTCCAAGGCGTTGACTCTTTATTTCTGTCCATAGAGGCTGCAGGCCTGTAGAGTTCCTGCAGCATTTCTGTTTGGCATGAGAATTGCAAGCCACCGGACAACTAGACCCTATGAAAGATTGCAAAGATTGCTGAGAGGATCATCCGGGGTCACCCTTCCACCCACCTGACATATTTATCAGGAGTGCTGCGTACACGGGGCTCATAGCAGTGTGAAGGATCCCTCCCATCCATCTAGAAATCTCTTTGGCCCCCTACCATCAGGCAGGAGGTACCACAGCATCAGGACAAGGATAGTTAGGATAGGAAACAGCTTCTTCCCCCAGCCCATGAGACTACTGAACTACTGCCACCACTATAACCTTATATTCCGCTTGGGTAGCCTTCAACCTGATGGCATGAATATCAATTTCTCCTTCTGGTAAGTAAATCCCCCCCCGCCCCCACATTCCTTACATTGACCTTTTACTTCCTCTCACCTGCCTAATATTTTCCCTGTGTGCCCTCCTCCTCCTCTTTCACCTATGGTCCACAATGCTCTCCTATTGGTTTCTTTCTTCTCCAGTTCTTGACCTTTCCCACCCACCTGGCTTCACCTTTCACCTTCCAGCTTGCCCCCATCTTTTTATTCTGGCCTCTTCCCCTGTCCTTCTCAGTCCTGAAGAGGGGTCTCGGCCTGAAACGTCGACTGTTTATTCATTTCCACAGAGGCTGCCTGACCCGCTGAGTTCCTCCAGCATTTTGTGGGTGTTTGCTTTGATCAATGGTTATACCCTGAAGTAGTAAGTGGGTTCCTCACAGAAAGTGCAGGGCTTTTCTAACACTCACTCTTGCTTTAATGGAGGATGCCGGAGAACCTCTGATCACTTGAAGACAGCCACCTGGACTGAAAAATTCTCTAACTCTCTTGGCAGCCAGAAATGATCAAATTTGCTTTAATCTTGTATTTATCTTGCAATGTGCAGTTTACCAAACATCGCATTAATCAATAAATAAAACCCACCACTTTGCTGAAGTCAGCATTCTTAATCTATATGGTTACTGTGCCTCATCAGATATAAAGATTTACGAGGAAAATCAGTTAATGACCTTGCAACAGGGAAGGGAAATTATCAGTGAGCCTGTGATAACAGCACAGAGGACGTCTATCTTTGCTCAGTGATCACTAATATTGAAGTAACCTGTGTCTATTGCATCATTCACAGGAATGATTGGCAATAAAAACTGAATGCTTTATAACACTAATCTAATCTGGAAGGCAGCAAACATGATTTATTGAAAAATAAGCAAGATATCACAAGATCACAAGACAAAGGAGCAGAAGTAGGCCATTCGGCCCATCGAGTCTGCTCCACAGCTCCCCCATGAGCTAAACTATTCACCCATCTAGTTCCAATTTCCGGCTTTTTCCCCATATCCCTTGATACCATGGCTAATTAGATACCTGTCAATCTCCTCCTTAAACACCCTCAATGATCGGACCTCCACAGCTGTATGTGGCAACGAACTCCACAAATCCACGACCCTCTGGCTAAAAAAGTTTTTCCTCATCTCTGTTTTAACTGGGTACCCACTAATTCTAAGACTATGGCCTCTTGTCCTGGACTCATCCACCAAGGGAAACAACCTTTCCACATCTACTCTGTCCAACCCTTTCAACATTGGAAATGTTTCTATGAGATCCCCTCTCAATTTTCTAGACTCTAATGAATACAGTCCAAGAGCCAACAAATGCTCCTCATATGTTAGCCCCTGCATTCCAGGAATCATCCTCGTAAATCTTCTCTGAACTCTCTCCAACATCAGTACATCCTTTCTAAGATAGGGGGCCCAAAACTGCACACAGTATTCCAAATGAGGTCTCACTAATGCCCCATAGAGCCTCATCAACACCTCCTTACTCTTATACACTATTCCTCTTGAAATGAATGCCAACATAGCAATCGCTTTCCTTACCGCTAATCCAACTTGGTGGTTAATCTTTAGGGTATCCTGCACGAGGACCCCCAAGTCCCTTTGCACTTCCAATTTTTGAATTTTTTCCCCATCTAAATAATAATCTGCCTGAATATTTCTTCTTCCAAAATGTACAACCGTACATTTGTCAACGTTGTATCTCACCTGCCATTTCTTTGCCCACTCTCCCAAACTGACTAAGTCTCTCTGCAACCTTTCCGTTTCTTCAACATTTCCTGCTCCTCCACCTATCCTGGTGTCATCCGCAAACTTAGCCACAAAACCATTTAATCCATAATCCAAATCATCGATATACATCGTAAAAAGAAGCGGCCCCAACACCGACCCCTGCGGAACACCACTAGTAACCGGCAACCAATCAGAATAGGATCCCTTTATTCCCACCCTTTGCTTTCTGCCTATCAGCCAATGCTCCACCTATTTCAATATCTTTCCTATAATTCCATGGGCTCTCATCTTATTAAGCAGCCTCATATGCGGCACCTTATCGAAGACCTTTTGAAAATCCAAATACACAACATCCACAGCCTCTCCCTTGTCAATCTTATTCGAGATTACCTCAAAAAATTCCAATAGGTTGGTGAGGCAGGATCTTCTCTTCATGAAACCATGCTGGCTTCGGCCTATCTTGTCATGCATCTCGAGGTATTTCATAACCTCGTCCTTGCGGATTGACTCCAATATCTTTCCAACTACCGATGTCAGACTAATAGGTCTGTAATTTTCTTTTTGCCGACTCCTTCCTTTCTTAAATAGCAGAACTACATTTCCGACCTTCCAGTCCTCTGGAACCATGCCAGAGTCTATTGATTCCTGGAAGATCATTTCCAATGCTTCCACAATCTCCAAAGCCACCTCCTTCAGAACCCTTGGGTGCACCTCATCCGGACCGGGAGACTTATCTATTCTTAATCCACTTAGTTTCCCAAGCACTTTCTCTCTAGTAATCTTGACTGTGAAAGGCTTGTGTAATTATTCTGTGGAATATCTAGGATTGTTTTGAATTACTCTTTCCAGGACTGTCCATGTTGGCTGTCACAAGCACATCAGGAGGGGCATAGCTGTAAGACCATAATTAGGCCATTTGGCCAACAGAGATGCTCCACCATTACGCTGTGGCTGATCCATTTTTCCCTCTCAGCCCCAGTCTTGTGCCTTGTTCCTGTATCCCTTCATGTCCTGACTAATCAAGGATCGAGCAACCTCTGGCTTAAATGTACTCAATGACGTGGCCTCCACAGCCGCCTGTGGCAATGTGTTCCACAGATTCATCAGTCTCTGGCTAAAGAAATTCCTCCTCATCTCCGTTCTAAATGGACGTCCCTCTATCCTGAGGCTGTATCTTCTGGTCCTAGACTCCCCACCAGAGGAGTCATCCTCTCCACATCCACTCTATGGAGGACTTTCAGCATTTGATTTGTTTCAGTGAGACACCCCCTCATTCTTTTGAAATTATTTCTGAAGTAATTCCAATCACTATAATGAGGCTGTAGGTCAGAAAATCAAAACAATACAATCAAAAATAGCTCAGACTTTGGATCAGGAAATGAGCTCTGCCTTTCAATATGATAGGTCATCAGTTTAAAACACTGGCCCCATTGCTGCCTGACCTGTTGAGAATTTCCGGTTTTCCTTGGTTATCCATCGTAACTTACTTTTATTTGTATTAAGAACACATTGCCAGTTCCCACATCACAGCAGCAGGAGGATATGGAGTCAGCTTTTAAAATCTTGGAAATAAAAGTGATCAATAAATGTGAAGCCAATTTATAGTAGAGAAGTTCAATTGCTCATTAGTATCCTTAATAAAAGATAATCCTTAATGAGTCTTGATGAAGGACCTCAGCTCAAAACATTGACTTTTTATTCCTCTCCATAGATGCTGCCTGACCTGCTGAGTTCCTCCAGCATTTTATGTGTGTTGCTCTGAATTTCCAGTATCTCTTGTGTGTTTATGAAAGACAAACTATTGTCCATACACAGTTGGACTAGTTTGTGACTTCAGCTCCACACTTCTGTGATTAACCTTTGAAGTGGTTCCCTAAAATTTCGAGCTCACCCTCAACGGGCAATAAATCTACATCTTGTCATCAACACCGAGTTAGTGCAAATCAATTAAAATAAGTTAAACTCCATCATGAAGGTTGCAAACTAAAGTTGGAGAAAGAAACAAATCAAAACAGGAAGTTTGAAACATCTGTGGAAGGAGGGACTGACAGGGAGAGATTAAAAATGGACAGTTACCTGGAATTTTTATATGTAGTATTGAATTGTGATGACTGTAACTTGCCTATTGAACACAGGCTTACGCTAGGCGTAGCTGAATAAACTCAGATGCTAGAGATAGGAAAGTCAGAGTGAGAAAGGGAGGGAAAATTAAAGTGATAGGCTACTGGCAACTCAGGGTCACCCATGAAGACTGAACTTCAGGTACTTGGGAAGTCGAAGGCCTAATGACTGTGAATCTCAGAGGCTGGAGACCGAAGACAGCCTGTTCTGGAATTGGAGGACTGTGTATGTGCTTGGGTGGGAGAGAGGAACGGGGAAAGATTTGATGTTGCTGCTTTGTATGTCGTTTTTTTTGTTGTGTTCTGTGTTGTTCTGCCGAGCATGTTGGGAATGCTATGTTAGCTAGGAATGTGTGGAAACACTTGCGGGCTGCCCACAGAATATCCTCGTGTCTGTTGGTTGTTAACGCAAACAACACACTTCAGTGTATATTTCAATGTACATGTGATGGTAAATCCGAATCCAAATCTGAATCTGATCTGCGAATCTGAGAAAGGCGAGGAAAGATGGGACCTTGATTTGAAGCCTTACAGACACTCTCCAGGTTATGACAAGTTTCCATTTCTGAGAACTATTCCTAATCGGAAATGAACAAAATCAGCGTGTGGGAGAGGGTCACAGAACCATTGGTGAAGGGAAGCGAGCGTGTGCAGAAAGGGCGGTTGCCAACCGGCTCACTGAGTGAGCGAGCGAGTTCTGCTCTGTGCTTCTAGCTCCGCTCGGTTCCAGCCAGCCCAAGACTTGGGAGGGAGAAGTGGAAATGCCCCCCCCCCCACCCTGCAGCAACCAGGAGATCCACCCCACAGCAGCTAGGAGATCCACCCCACAGATCTTCCAAATCCTCGACTGTATGTACAGGCTGTCCATAAACGGAACATTCACAACCCGGGAAGGACCTGCATTCAAAAGACCTGCATTTCAAACATCCCAGTTCTCTTTCCATGCTGCACTGAAATGAAAATCAATCTATTTTGGATTGTCCAGGTTTCTGTAAAGCCAAATACAGTAGCATTCAAAAGTCTTAGGCATATATATACAGCTAGGGAGCCTCAGCCTTTTGCAGTGTACTGTAGTACTCTTCTGTACTGCACTGTACTGCTGCCGGGAAAAAATGGCAAATGTGAGTGATGATAAACCTGATTCTGATATGGGTCTCTGTTGTGGACTAAGAGTGGGAAGGGGCCAGGGAGAAGGGAGGGAGCGGGGAGCACCAGAGAGACATTCTGTAATGACCAATAAACCGATAACCTTGCCTGGTGTCTCAGGGCTGGGTTTGTCTGCACCCACACCACTACCCCCCACCCCTGGCATTCCTTCTCTGCCTCTGGTCCCACACCCATCCTGCGGCACTCCACTCTCAGCATTCTCAACCTCCTTTGCTCCCATCAGGTTTACGAACTCGCTCTCTGCTCCACATTAACAAATACAGTACTGTGCAAAAGTCTTAGGCACTCTAGCTATATATATGCGCTGAAGACATTTGCACAGTACTGTATGTATAGACAGTCCCTTATTCTGCTGCTTTTTCTCTGTACGGGGTCTTTCTTTTGTTACATTTAAAATGGCGATTTTGTTATGTTAATCTGGGGAATGCGGCTTTATTGTGTTTTTAACGCTGCAGAGAGTTTGCGCTAACAGTTTGTTTTACTTTAAAATGATGATAACCAGGTTCTATTAGCCAATGGGTGGTTATGTATCGTTTTGTTTTCGGATGCCATGCTGCATGATATGACTGTGGACTGGGTTTTGGCGGGGAGCCGGAGGAGAGACGAGGAGGGAGGAGGACGGCGGACGTGCGGAGAGGCTCCGGTCGATCACTCCGGGTGGTCCCGAGCCGTGAGTCGACGGAATTCGGGTGGTCGTCTGACGTCGAATTGAGCTCCAACGGTAGCGCGCGAAGAACTTGGACTTTGATAAGTGTTGGCGCCTTTTTTTTCCCATTACTTTCCTCTCTGTATCAAATGCATATTAATGTCATAGAATTAGTAATATCTATAAAGTGTATTTGTTAAAATTCACTGGGTGTGCTGGCTGATGATTGATGTTCGGGATTGATTCGGGCGGTGACTGACCCTGAGGGGAGTGTTGAAGCAGGTGCTGGGCGGGATTTCCCCTAGACACACACGAGCCAATATAACGGAACGTTACATCTCTATTTCTCTCTGTTTTGATTGCAGATTAAGCTCAAACACCTTGACGTGGTTCAACTTCGATACTCAGTGTAAATATTTGATTTGGTTGATGGCTAATAGAACTGTAAAAAGTTTGAAGAATTTTCGTGACTATCTTCTGAGACCAATTGTTTTTTTTACTTGCAGATTATAATATCAAATCCTATCATCTTCTGTTTAAAGTAGCATAAATATTTTATTAAATGTTAATTTTTACTAATAGTGCTTATTCCATTGAATCTAAAACCCAGTGGCGTCTCTACAACCCCAACCTACATTACTCAAATTATCCCGTATCTCTACAACCCTAGCCTACTTTACTCCAAATGTCCCATGTCTCTACAACCCCAACCAACATTACTCCACATGTCCCGTGTCTCGACAACCCCTACCTACAGTATTCATATTGTCCTGTGCCTCTACAACCCCAACCTTCACAAGATCCTGTCTAATTGCCTTTTAGTGAAGGTGAACGTGTTCCCCTTAAACCTCTCACCTTTCACCCTTAATCCATGACCTCTAATTGAAGCCCCAGCCAACCTCAGTGGAAATGCCTGGTTGCATTTACCCTATCTCTACCCCTCATAATTTTCTATCTCTACCAAATTTCTCCTCAATCTTCTATATTCCAAGGAATAAAGCTCTAACCTATTCAATCTTTCCTTTTAACTCAGGTCTTCCAGTCCTGGCAACATCCTTGTATATTTCTTCTGTATTCTTTCAACCTTATTTGCATCTTTCCTGTAGGTAGGTGACCAAAACTGCATACAATGCTCCAAATTAGGCCTCATCAACATCTTATTCAACTTCCACATAACATCCCATCACCTGTACTCAATACTTTGATTTATGAAACCCGAAGTGGCAAAACTTTCATAATGACCCTATCTACCTGTGCTGCCACTTCCAATGAATTACGGACCTGTATTCCCAAATCCGTTTGTTCTACCACACTCCTCAGTGCTCTACTGTTCACTGTGTAAGACCTACCCTGGTTTGTTGTACTGAGGTGCAACAACTCACCCTTGTCTGCATTAAATTCCATCTAACATTTTTCTGCCGATTTTTCCGGCTGTTCCAGATCCTGCTGCAAGTCCTGAGAGTCTTCCTCGCTGTCCACAACACCCTCAGCCTTGGAGCCATCTGCAGATTTGCTGATCCAGTTAACCACATTATCATCCAGATCACTGATATAAATGACAAACAACAATGGACACTGCACTGATCTGTACAGCACTCCACTCGTCAGAGGCCCCCTAACTCCCTGAACTCACTTTGCAGAAACTCATCACTCTTCCCACCAGCGTCATCAGACCATGACCTCTGGCTGCTCAACCTCCCACTTAAGAATCCTGAGGATTTGCTTCAAGATGTCGCAGATCATAGCACCCAGGAGGCAACATACCATCCAGGAATCTCATTCTCGTTCACAGAAACTCTATCCTGTTCCCCTAACTAATGAATCCTCTATCACTACAGCTTGTCTTGCCTCCTCTCCCCCTTCCCTTCTGAGTCACAGAGCCAGACTTAGTGCGGTGACTTTCCTCCGTTAGATCATCCCCTCCAACAGTATCCAAAGTTATCGAGGGAGGTGGCCCCAGGGGTACTCAGCACTGGCTGTTTAACCTTACCCCTTCCTGACTGTCACCTAGTCTCCTGCGTCCTGCACCTTGGGTGTAACTATCTCTCTGTACGTCCTGTCTATCATCTCTTTAGCCTCCCGAATGATCTGGAGATCATCCAGATCGACTGTTTAATGTGAAGTGTTAGAAGCTGCAGCTGGATGCATTTCCTGGAGGTGGACTCGTCAGGGACACTGGAGGTTTCTCTACCTTCCCACATCATGCAAGAGGAGCGTTCAACTATCCTGCCTGACATCAGTACTGTCCTAACTGTGCAAATATAAAGAAGGAAAACACAAGTAAAAGCATAATAGAGAGAGGATGACACCACTCGAGGATAAAACAGGTAACATTTACTTTGATGCAGTGAATGTGAGTGAAGTACTTAATGAGTAATCTGCATCAATATCTACCAAGGGAAAGGATACGGAGGACCAGGAGATCAGCGCCGAGTTGTCAAATAAGTTAGGACATTTAGAGGTCAAGGAGGAAGAAGAGTTGGGCCTCCTAAAGAGTATTAAGGTGGATAAGTCCCCAAGTCCAGATGGGATTTACCCCAACTTATTGAATAATAAGAGATGAGATTTCTGGGCCCTTGACCAGTATCTTCATGACCTCTTTAGCCACAACAAGGTCCTGGAGGACCGGTAAGTGGTGAATATTGTACCGCTATTTAAGAAGGAAACATGGGAAAATCCTGGGAACTATACACCGGTGAGTCTCACGTTAGTCGTGGAGAAATTGCTGGAGAAAATTTTTAGGGATAGGATAGATGAGCATTTGGAAACCCATGCCCAATTAGGGAGAGCCAGCATGGCTTTGTGCGGGGCAGGTTGTGTCTTACCAAATTGACTTAGTTTTTAGTTAAGCTTGATGAGGGCAGGGCAGTGGATGTTATCAACAACAGTTTTAGTAAGACATTTGACAGAGTCCCTCACGGGAGGCTAATGCGGAAGATTAAGATGCATAGGGTCCATGGCAAATTGGCTGTCTAGTTTCAGAACTGACTTGCACAAAGAAGGCAGAGAGTAGTGGATGAAGGGCCTTATCTGAGCTGGAGATAGTTAGCGGTGTTCTGCAGGGACTTGTGCTGGGACTACCGTTGCTTGTATTGTATATAAATGACCTGGATGTTAATGTGGATGAGTGGGTTAGGATTGGTGGGGATGTGGATAGTGTAGAAGACTGGCAAAGAATATAGCATGATATAGATCAGTTGCAGATATAGGCTGAGAAATAGCAAATGGAGTCTAACCCAGATAAATGTGAGGTGTTGCACCTCAGTAGGCAAATTCAAGGAGACAGTACACTGTTAAGGGCAAGTGTTGCTGAGCAGAGAGGTTTTGGGATCCAAGTCCATAGCTCCTTGAAAGTGGCTGCACAGGTCGATAAGGTAGTTAAGAAGGCTTATGGAATGTTTGCTTTTATTAGTTGAGGCATTGAGTTCAAAGGACAGGAGGTTATGTTGCAACTTTATAAAACTCTGGTTTGGCCACATATACAGGTCAGGTTGCCCCATTACAGGAAGAACGTTGAGGGTACAGAAGAGGTTCACCAGGATGCTGCCTGGTTTAGAGGACATGTGCTATCACGAGAGGCTGCATAAACTTGGGCTGTTTTCTCGGAGCGTCGGAGGCTGAGAGGAGATCTGATAGAGGCTTACAAGGTTATAAGAGGCATAGATGGAGTGGACAAGGAGTATCTGTTTCCCAGGGTAGAAATGTCTAATACCAGAGGGCATGCATTGAAGGTGAGAGGGGGTAGGTTCAAAGGGGATGTGAGGGGTAAATTCTTTTCACTCAGAGCTGTGAATGCGTGGAATGCACTGCCTTGTATGGCAGTAGAGGCAAATACATAAGAGGTTTTTAAGAGATATTTGGATAGGCACAAGGAAAATAGAAGGATACGAACATGGTGTAGTTAGGAGGGATTAGTGTTTGGGTGTTTTGTTTTTTAGCTGATTTGGACAACATTCTAGGCTGAATGGCATGTTACATCTCTCTTTCTCTTTCTATGTAATAACTACATTGGGGGAGGAAATCTACCTATGGCTTTTTTTTGCAATCTCTCACTCAAGCCTTTCCGTGCTGAAGCCTCGAAATCCCCACTCTAACAAGTTTTCAACACTTTATCGATAATTTGTCTCAGGCAATCACATCTGCCCACCCCTACGGATGTGACTTGCCCGTGTAAGGCTCACATTTCTTGCGATTATCTGAGATTTCCACGCTGTCAATTTGAATTCAGCTCAAGATATTTTCTGGCGTTTTACTAACTTGATGTACTAATGAATAGAATGATCTGATTGGATGGTAGGCAGACAAAAGCTTTTCACTGTATCTTTGTTCATGCAACGATAATAAATCAATATACAGCAGAATGGCCCTCGATATTTTCACTTCCATGAATGGCTTTATAGAGATTACCTTTAATTTTCACATGTACATCAAAACATACGGTGAAATGTATTGTTTTGAGTCAAATCAAATCGGCAAAGATGGTGCTGGGCAGCCTTGCAAGTGTCACCATGCTCCCAGCGCCAACATAGCATACACACCATTCACTAACACTTACCGTTCAATGTTGGAATTTAGGAGGCAACCGGAGCACCTGGAGGAAACCCACGTGGTCATGGAGAGAAGGCACAAACTTCTTACAGGGAGATTGTCTCAGTAGTTGTTGAGGTGAACGAAAGCAGGGAAAATAACACCCAGGCCAGAAGATGCCCATCTTGTCAAGGACACTCAGTCAAGTTCCAAACAAGAGAAAATCTGCAGATGCTGGAAATCCGAGCAGCACACACAAAATGCTGGAGGAACTCAGCAGCCCAAGCAGTCCATTCGTCCTGATGAAGGGACTTGGCCCGAAACGTTGACTGTTTACTCTTTTCCTTAGATGCTGCCTGGCCTGCTGATTTCCTCCAGCATTTTGTGTACGTTGCTCTCAATCAAGTTCTTTTTTTTATATGGGGACAAAACATACCTTAGCACAGAAGAATTAGTAGTCTGTTTGCACTACGAGTCAGACTCTCTGGGCTGGTACCTGAGGGATTTTACATCTCCCTTTCTGTTTTAATCAGTTCTGTTTTTATTTCTTCATTGTTAAATTTGTCTTCTATGTAAAAGTGTATATATGCAAAAATAGTGTATATACATATACATACACCATGCTTTTGTCACCTTCATCCTTGATTTTTCTGAAGCTTTAGTGACCTGCATTCAATATTACAACTGGCATTGTTAGTCCACTGGTTCTCACCCTCATTGCAACCTGCTGCTCTAATTTACTCTTCACCTCCACACTGAAAGCTGGAATTTGCTTTCCCCCCACCATCGTGGATACCTTCATAAATGTGGCATACATTATTAAGCATCCCCACCACCCAGAACATGCCCTTTTCTCATTACCACCATCAGAAAGAAGTCTGAAAAAAAAACACACACACACGCACAGTGTTTTATGAATAGCTTTCTTCCCTCTACCATTAGGTTTTTGAATGGACAATGAACCCATGAACACCATCTCACAATTTTTCCTCTCTTTTTCCTATAGTTATTTCATTTCATTTATATATATATATATATATATATATATATATATACACACATGATTAATTACATAACTAAAATCACATTTAATTAAAATTAAGATTTATATGTATTATTGTAATTTAAGTATATTTTCTCTGTTGCACTATATTGATGCTGCAAAACATCAAATTTCCTGATAATTGTCAGTGACTATCAACCTGATACCGATTCTGATTTATCAGCATAGCATTGTCTCCTTAAATGCTTGTCTTTACATCATCTGAATCAAGGAGACGCTTACTCAGTGGACCCTGACCCTTTTTGAAATTGGATTATTAGTTTTCAATCACCCTTGCAGCTTAAGTCACCAAGCTAAATAGGGCAATATCTTTTTCAGACTGAGTTGAATGAACCCAATTCTTCTCTTTAGATGTGACTCACACAGACAGACAGAAACACATACATACATATATATATATACATGCACACACATATATTTATATATAGTGTGTGTGTGAGGGAGAGAGAGAGAAGTTTTTGCACAGTACAGTAGTAATTTATGTGTTGCACTGTACTGCTGCCATAAAAAGAAATAAACTTCATGACTTATGAGAGTGACGATAAACCAGATTCTGATACGGGCCCGTATTGTGGACTGAAGCACCAGAGAGACATACTGTAATGATCAATAAGCAATTGTTTGGAGGAATAGTGAAGAGTATCTGGATCAGACCAATAAAAGCGGAATTCTGGTGATGCCCAGCAGGCCAGGCAACATCTGTGGAGGAAGGCATAGTTTTGACATCCTAACACAACATGTATAAAGAGGATAGAAGGATGGGGAAAAATAAGAAATGAGATAGCAAAGAGTTTTAGTGCAAAGTTTCACGGAAATCACTAATGTACAAATTTAGCTTTTGGAAGGTGCTCTACTCTATTTAAAAGCTTTGCCTTTTGAAGCCAGACAATCAAAAGACAAATGTAGAAAGCTGAGTGTTGAGCTTATAGAGGTGTATAAAATCGGAAGGGGCACTGTTGATAAGGTAAATAGCTGCAGTCTCCTTCCCTGGGCGTGGGTGTCACAAAAAACACGCAGCAGAGCAAGGAAGTCTTGCACCTGAAACCTTAACCCCACTTCTCTATCTATTGATAGCAAAGAGTATTTCTAGCATTTCCTTTGAGTTTTTTTTTAAACTTCAGACTTCAAGAATACGCATTTTGTAACCTTTATTTACCAAAGAGGAAATGTAAAAACATTCACTTTGCTGAACCTGGGCATTGGAGGTTGCGCAATTTTGGAAATCAGCCAATAATTGCTGGCAGACTTGTCTCTGTCCCGACTAGTCTGCCATTTAAATCCAGCGTTCACCCCCATAATGAGATTCAGAATTCATTGACATACCGTTTGTCGTACATATTTTTGTTTTGCGGCAGCAGTACAGTGCAAGACATAAGAGGAATGATAGAAATTACAAAGTAAATAAATAACGCAAAAGAGGAATAGGGAAGTAGTGTTCATGGACCGTTTGAAAATCTGATAGTGGAGGGGAAGGCGCTGTTCTTATAAGGATGAGAGGGTCTTAATGCTGGGTTCCTGTTCTTCGACTGCAGTCCCCCTTTAGTTATCAAATTGATCTAATTCAATTAACTACTGTGGTTAAACGGCGTCTGATTATTACTGCCTTACAATACGTGCTCTGTCTCGACGGGGATAATCTACCGTCTTCCTCCGCAAACCCCTGATGACAAACAGCCAGTTAAAACTCGCCCAATTCCTTTTCTGCCTTGCAGGATCCGGTAAGGTCCCGGCCATCAACGCTTACCTTCGGACTGAATTTATAGCACTGCGCAACTCATTTAAGTGCCACAGACAGACGCAATATTATCTGATAACGAGAAGGTGAGTATTTGACACTCAGGGCTGGCATCTCAAAGTCAGATTAAAGAAATGAGCGGTTTCACTGGCGCATATAATGGTGAACTAGCAAGTATACTAACTTCCGTAAAACTACCCAGAACTTCCAACAAGTTGTGACCCTAAACAAAATACATCCTTACCGACAGGTAGAACCACGAAGAACGGGAGCCAGCAGAGTATAAAGCCTCCCACCACTATTCCTAAGGTCTTGGCGGCTTTCTTCTCTCTGGAGAACTTGAAAAGTAAGATCGAAAAGTGCGTCTTAAGTTGAGTGCTTTTGCTTTTGGAGCCGTGGTCGGACAGTCGTGGGGAGCTTTCCGCCTGGTTGTCTCTGCGGTGGATGCGTAAGGTTACCTGGTCCTCCCGCAGCCTCTCTCTCTTGGTCCCAGCGTACAGACCCTTGGTTTCTTGTTTGGCTACAATGTACACCCTGCAGTACATAACAAGGATGATGGTCAGGGGAACGTAGAAAGACCCAAAGGCGGAGAACAAGACGTAGCCCGGTTCCTCGGTGATTTTGCAGATGGTCTCGTCTTGTGGTGGAGGTTCCTTCCACCCGAACAACGGGCCAACGGATATAACCAGAGCCAGCATCCAAACCGCTACCAGAGTCAACAAAGCCCTCTTCTCCGTCATGATGCTCGGGTGTCTTAACGGGTAGCTCACTCCGATATTTCTGTCGATTGAAATAACGCACAGACTCATGATGGACGCGGTGGAGCACAGGACGTCCATGGCCGCCCACATGTTGCAGAAGACGCGCCCAAATGCCCAGTAGCCGAGGATCTCCATGGTAGCGGAGAAGGGCAGCACCGAGCAGCTGAGGAGGAGGTCGGCGATGGCGAGGTTGACAATAAAGTAGTTGGTCACCGTCTGCAGGTTCCTGTGGCAGGCCACGGAGAGGACGACCAGTATGTTCCCCAGGATGGCGAAGAGAATGAAAGATCCCAGCACAATGCCCAACACCACTGCTCGGGTGGGATTCACCGGGTGACTGCAAGCCGTGCAGTTCTGGATGAGAACCGAGGTCTTGTTTTCCGAGAGGAGCCCCATTTCATCTGGGAGATGGGGGATGGGGGAGTCGGGGGGGACGGGGTGGGGGGAGAAGAGACCTCACTTTTGTACAAAACTTTCACGGAAAAGCCTCAAACTCAGCGTTGGGAACCACCCACGTCTCGCCCTGCGCCGCTGTTCGAGAGGAGGAGGCCGAGGAAGTTCCCGGTGCTTTGGCGAAGAATTTTCAGGTCCACTTTACAGTTCCCTGGGTCTGCCCTTCTCTCCCACCGACAGGGTCCTGCAGGGAGGGGAAGAGCGCACGCAAGTCAATGGACAACAGTTTGTTCTCTCGAACCGCTCTGATAGCCAGTACGCGTCTGAACGGTATTGACTTCCAGTTGACACTTACATCCCCTATATCTCATCAACATGCCCCACCCCTAGCTGAAAGAAAGCCCATTTCAATTCCAACCAGAGAGTCGCCAGTTACAATTGATTTTACTGAGCACTGACCTCTTGCGTCTGTCCTGCATTGCTCGCGTCAGCTTACCAAAAGGACTCTTCGATAACTGGAAAGCCGTCGAACAGAAGACAGCAGACCGTGGGCGAGTGTGAGGATGTTTGAACAAAATGTTTTCTAACAGATCGCGAATTCTGATGCAGGGGAAAAAAAAAGAGAGCCAGGAATATTTAAACGTGACGAATCGAAACCAGTTCGTTGCTGCACATTGCAATGGTCCCACTAACATCTCCAAGTTAATTAAACAAAACCCAATCTCTCACACAGCCCCGTCACTGTTTCAGTTTCCCACCTTGCCCCCTGCATACTTACATTCTAGTCCGCGAAACATCCTATCTCCCCTCGCCGTTTATAATATTACCACGTTCTGCCGTCCAGAAGCTGCAGCGGAGAAATGATCGCGGTCCCTGGACTTGCAACTGGTGCGTGTTAGCTCAGGCGGCGAAATGATTCGCAATTCTAAGAGCGCCCATTGCCATTGACTCTCTGACCAATCGTTTGAGTGGACGGAGGGAGTACCAACCTGGTCGACTGTCGCATCATGTAGTAGCCCCGCCGTTTGGAAATATGAGGAGCTTGTAATCGCTGGGGTGTTTTCCCCAGAGTGGAGGGGATCGTGGGGCGGCTGATTAGAGATACGTAAAATCAGAGCAATAGTTAGTGTGGATAATAAGACTCCCCCCCCCCCCATCCGCCAACTTTTTATTCTGGGGTCTCTCCCCCATCCTTTCTAGTCCTGAAGAAGGTTCTCTGCCCGAAACGTCGATTGTTTGTTCTTTTAGTCATAGTCATAGTCATAGTCATACTTTATTGATCCCGGGGGAAATTGGTTTTCGGTACAGTTGCACCATAAATAATAAATAGTAATAAAACCATAAATAGTTAAATAGTAATATGTAAATTATGCCAGGAAATAAGTCCAGGACCAGCCTATTGGCTCAGGGTGTCTGACCCTCCAAGGGAGGAGTTGTAAAGTTTGATGGCCACAGGCAGGAATGACTTCCTATGACGGTCTGTGTTGCATCTCGGTGGAATGAGTCTCTGGCTGAATGTACTCCTGTGCCCAACCAGTACATTATGTAGTGGATGGGAGACATTGTCCAAGATGGCATGCAACTTGGACAGCATCCTCTTTTCAGACACCACCATCAGAGAGTCCAGTTCCATCCCCACAACATCACTGGCCTTACGAATGAGTTGTTGATCCTGTTGGTGTCTGCTACCCTCAGCCTGCTGCCCCAGCACACAACAGCAAACATGATAGCACTGGCCACCACAGACTCGTAGAACATCCTCAGCATCGTCCGACAGATGTTAAAGGACCTCAGTCTCCTCGGAAATAGAGACGGCTCTGACCCTTCTTGTAGACAGCCTCAGTGTTCTTTGACCAGTCCAGTTTATTTTTCCATGGATGCTGCCTGACCTGCTGAGTTCATCCAGCATTTTGTGTGTGATGCTTTGGGTTTCCAGCATCTGCACAATTTCTTGTGTTTATAATAAGAGATTTTCCTCATGCAGTACTGTGCAAAGGTCTTGGGACACATACAAAAAAATCTGTAAAGTGAAGATGCTTTCAAAAATGGAGGTGCAGATGGTGTTGAGGAAACAGGTAGGATGCAGAAGAATGTAGACAGATTAGGATAATGGGCAAGAAAGTGGCAAATTAAATACAATGCTGGAAAATGCATGATCATGCACTTTCGTAGTAGAAATAAATGTGTGGACTGTTTTATAAACGGGGAGAAAATAAAGGAATCTGAGATACCCAAGGACTTGGGAGTCCTTGTGCAGACTACCCTGAAGGTTAACTTGCAGGTTGAGTCGGTGGTGAGGAAGGCAAATGCTAATGTTAGCACTCATTTCAGGAGGTCTAGAAATCAAGAACAAGGATGTGATGTTGAGGCTTTATAAGGCACTGGTGAGGCCCCCCCCCCTTGAGTATTGTGAACAGTTTTGGGCCCCTCGTCTTAGAAAAGATGTGCTGGCTTTCAAAATGGTCAAGAAGAGATTCACAAGGATAATTCCAGAAATGAAAGGGTTATCATATGAGGAATGATCTTGTAGTCAGGGATCCTCTTGGAAAGAGTGGTCACAGTATGATCGAATTTCACATACAGATGGAGGATGAAATAGTTAGATCTAAAACTAGTGTATTATGCTTGAACAAGGGAGACTACAATGGGATGAGGGAGGAGTTGGCTAATGTGGATTGGGAGCACAGGCTATTTGGTAGGACAGTTGAGGAACAGGTAGGACAGTTGAGGAACAGTGGAATACTTTCAAAGAGATATTTCACAGTGCTCAACAAAAGTTTATTCCAGTCAAAAGTAAGGACAGTAAGTGTGGGGAGAGCCAGCCTTGGATAACTAAGGAAATAAAAGATAGTATCAAGTTAAAAGCTCATTTGTACAAAGTTGAAAAGTGTAGTGGGAGACTGGAGGATTGGGAAAACTTTAAAAAGCAACAAAGAACAACTAAACAGGAAATAAAGAAAGGGAAAATAGAGTATGAAAGTAAATTAGCACAAAATATAAAAACATATAGCAAAAGTTTTTATAAATATATAAAGTGGAAGAGGGTGGCTAAAGTCAATTGTAGGTCCCTTGGAAGACAAGAAGGGGAAATTGATATTGGGTGATAAGGAAATGGCTGAGGCATTGAATGACTATTTTGTGTTGGTCTTCACGGTGGAGGACACGTATAATATGCCAAAGAATGATGTCATGGATGAAATTGTATAAGGGCTAAGAGAGTTGTAAAAGAGCGCCTGAAGGCTTTGTGTGTCAATGCAAGGAGCATTCGTAATAAGGTGGATGAATTGAAAGTGCAGATTGTTATTAATGATTATGATATAGTTGGGATCACAGAGACATGGCTCCAGGGTGACCAGGGATGGGAGCTCAACGTTCAGAGATATTCAATATTCAGGAGGGATAGACATGAAGGAAGGGGAGGTGGGGTGGCGTTGCTGGTTAAAGAAGAGATTAACGCAATAGAAAGGAAGGACATAAGCCGGGAAGATGTGGAATCGATATGGGTAGAGCTGCGTAACACCAAGGGGCAGAAAACGCTGGTGGGAGTTGTGTACAGGCCACCTAACAGTAGTAGTGAGGTCGGAGATGGTATTAAACAGGAAATTAGAAATGTGTGCAACAAAGGAACAGCAGTTATAATGGGTGACTTCAATCTACATGTAGATTGGGTGAACCAAATTGGTAAAGGTGCTGAGGAAGAGGATTTCTTGGAATGTATGCGGGATGGTTTTTTGAACCAACATGTCGAGGAACCAACTAGAGAGCAGGCTATTCTGGACTGGGTTTTGAGCAATGAGGAAGGGTTAATTAGCGATCTTGTCGTGAGAGGCCCCTTGGGTAAGAGTGACCATAATATGGTGGAATTCTTCATTAAGATGGAGAGTGACATAGTTAATTCAGAAACAAAGGTTCTGAACTTAAAGAGGGGTAACTTTGAAGGTATGAGACGTGAATTAGCTAAGACAGACTGGCAAATGACACTTAAAGGATTGACGGTGGATATGCAATGGCAAGCATTTAAAGGTTGCATGGATGAACTGCAACAATTGTTCATCCCAGTTTGGCAAAAGAATAAATCAAGGAAGGTAGTGCACCCGTGGCTGACAAGAGAAATTAGGGATAGTATCAATTCCAAAGAAGAAGCATACAAATTAGCCAGAGAAAGTGGCTCACCTGAGGACTGGGAGAAATTCAGAGTTCAGCAGAGGAGGACAAAGGGCTTAATTAGGAAGGGGAAAAAAGATTATGAGAGAAAACTGGCAGGGAACATAAAAACGGACTGTAAAAGCTTTTATAGATATGTAAAAAGGAAAAGACTGGTAAAGACAAATGTAGGTCCCCTGCAGACAGAAACAGGTGAATTGATTATGGGGAGCAAGGACATGGCAGACCAATTGAATAATTACTTTGGTTCTGTCTTCACTAAGGAGGACATAAATAATCTTCCAGAAATAGTAGGGGACAGAGGGTCCAGTGAAATGGAGGAATTGAGCGAAATACATGTTAGTAGGGAAGTGGTGTTAGGTAAATTGAAGGGATTGAAGGCAGATAAATCCCCAGGGCCAGATGGTCTGCATCCTAGAGTGCTTAAGGAAGTAGCCCAAGAAATAGTGGATGCATTAGTGATAATTTTTCAGAACTCGTTAGATTCTGGACTAGTTCCTGAGGATTGGAGGGTGGCTAATGTAACCCCACTTTTTAAAAAAGGAGGGAGAGAGAAACCGGGGAATTATAGACCGGTTAGCCTAACGTCGGTGGTGGGGAAACTGCTGGAGTCAGTTATCAAGGATGTGATAACAGCACATTTGGAAAGCGGTGAAATGATCGGACAAAGTCAGCATGGATTTGTGAAAGGAAAATCATGTCTGACAAATCTCATAGAATTTTTTGAGGATGTAACTAGTAGAGTGGATAGGGGAGAACCAGTGGATGTGGTATATTTGGATTTTCAAAAGGCTTTTGACAAGGTCCCACACAGGAGATTAGTGTGCAAACTTAAAGCACACGGTATTGGGGGTAAGGTATTGGTGTGGGTGGAGAATTGGTTAGCAGACAGGAAGCAAAGAGTGGAAATAAACGGGACCTTTTCAGAATGGTAGGCGGTGACTAGTGGGGTACCGCAAGGCTCAGTGCTGGGACCCCAGTTGTTTACAATATATATTAATGACTTGGATGAGGGAATTGAATGCAGCATCTCCAAGTTTGCGGATGACACGAAGCTGGGTGGCAGTGTTAGCTGTGAGGAGGATGCTAAGAGGATGCAGGGTGACTTGGATAGGTTGGGTGAGTGGGCAAATTCATGGCAGATGCAATTTAATGTGGATAAATGTGAAGTTATCCACTTTGGTGGCAAAAATAGGAAAACAGATTATTATCTGAATGGTGGCCGATTAGGAAAAGGGGAGGTGCAACGAGACCTGGGTGTCATTATACACCAGTCATTGAAAGTGGGCATGCAGGTACAGCAGGCAGTGAAAAAGGCGAATGGTATGCTGGCATTTATAGCGAGAGGATTCGAGTACAGGAGCAGGGAGGTACTACTGCAGTTGTACGAGGCCTTGGTGAGACCACACCTGGAGTATTGTGTGCAGTTTTGGTCCCCTAATCTGAGGAAAGACATCCTTGCCATAGAGGGAGTACAAAGAAGGTTCACCAGATTGATTCCTGGGATGGCAGGACTTTCATATGAAGAAAGACTGGATGAACTGGGCTTGTACTCATTGGAATTTAGAAGATTGAGGGGGGATCTGATTGAAACGTATAAAATCCTAAAGGGATTGGACAGGCTAGATGCAGGAAGATTGTTCCCGATGTTGGGGAAGTCCAGAACAAAGGGCCACAGTTTGAGGATAGAGGGGAAGCCTTTTAGGACCGAGATTAGGAAAAACTTCTTCACACAGAGAGTGGTGAATCTGTGGAATTCTCTGCCACAGGAAACAGTTGAGGCCAGTTCATTGGCTATATTTAAGAGGGAGTTAGATATGGCCCTTGTGGCTACGGGGGTCAGGGGGTATGGAGGGAAGGCTGGGGTGGGGTTCTGAGTTGGATGATCAGCCATGATCATAATAAATAGCGGTGCAGGCTCGAAGGGCTGAATGGCCTACTCCTGCACCTATTTTCTATGTTTCTATGTTTCTAAATGGGAGGTGAGGACCTTGATAAAATCACTGTCACTAAAGAGATAGTGATGAGCAAACTAGAGGGCCTGAAGATAGATAAGTCCCCTGGTCCTGATGAGATGCATCCCAGGGTGCTGAGGGCATTGACGGAGATTATAGTAGAGGCGTTGGTAATCGCTTACCAAAACTTTCTAGACTCTGGGCAGGTCCTGGCGGATTGGAAGACAGCAAGTGTCATGTCATTTTTAAAAAAAGGATGTAGGTAAAAGACGGGCAACTATAGGCCAGTTACCTTAACAGCTGTAGTAGGGAAAATGCTTAAAGTTGTCATTAAGGAAGAAATAGCAAAACATTTGGAAAGGAGAGGTTCCATTAGACAGACACAGCATGGATTTAGAAAGAGCAGGTCCTGTTAGACAAACTTACTGGAGTTCTTTGAGGACATAATGAGTGCAGTGGATAGAGGGAAACAGGTGGATGTCATATACTTGGATTTCCAGAAGGCGTACGATAAGGTGCCGCACAAGAGACTTATAAATAAGATACGGATGCATGGAGTTGAAGGAAGTGTATTGGCATGGATAGTGGATTGGTTAACCAATAGAAGGCAGAGAGTTGGTATAAATGGGTGTTTCTCCGGTTGGCAGTCAGTGGTGAGTGGGGTGCCGTAGGGGTCGGTGCTGGGCCTGCAGCTGTTTACCATTTACACTGATGGTTTGGAAGAGGGGACTGAGCGTAGTGTACCAAAATTTGCTGATGACACTAAACTCAGTGGAAAAGCAAATTGTACAGGGGATGTGGAGAGTCTGCAGAGGGATACAGATAGGTTAAGTGAGTGAGCCAAGGTCTGGCAGATAGAATACAATGATGGTAAATGCGAGGTCATCCACTTTGGAAGGAATAATAGAAGAACAGTTTATTATTTAAAGATTGCAGCATGCTGTTGTAGATAGATATAGATAGATAGATATACTTTATTAATCCCGAGGGAAATTTGGTTTCGTTACAGCCGCACCAACCAAGAATAGAGCGTAAATATAGCAATACAAAACCCCCCAACAATTAAACAACAAAATGCAAACTATGCCAGATGGAAAATAAGTCCAGGACCAGTCTATTGGCTCAGGGTGTCTGACCCTCCACGGGAGGAGCTGCACGTTCGATGGCCACAGGTAGGAACGACCTCCCGTGCCACCAAGTGTTGTATCACGGTGGAATGTGGCCGAAGTCCAACAGTAAAAAGTTCAATATCCAGTCTGCAAACACGTTCCTTGATCGTAATATGCCCCAGATTGCACAATCCGTTGTTAACCAGATCAGTAAGCACCCAACTCCTTTACGCTTACTGCTCTCAGTGCACTTCCGGTCAGCCAGAACGGTATTGCCCACCGAACTCCTCTTCTCCAAAAGTGCAGAGGGACTTGGGAGTGCTTGTTCATGAGTCGCAAAAAGTTGGCTTGCAGTTACAACAGGTTATTAAGAAGGCAAACGGAACGTTGGCCTTCATTACTAGAGGGATTGAGTTCAAGAGCAGGGAGGTCATGCTGCAACATACAAGGTACTGGTGAGGCCGGACCTGGAGTACTGTGTGCAGTTCTGGTCTCCATACTTGAGGAAGGATATACTGGATTTGGAGGCAGTGCAGAGGAGGTTCACCAGTTTGATTCCAGAGATGAAGGGATTAATTTATGAGGAGAGATTGAGTCACCTGGGACTATACTCTCTGGAATTCAGAAGAAAGAGAAGGGATCTTATAGAAACATACAACATTTTGAAAGGGATAGATAAGATAGAAGTAGAAAAGTTGTTTCCATTGGTAGATGAGATTAGAACTAGGGGACATTGCCTCAAGATTCAGAGGAGAAGATTTAGGACGGAGATGAGGAGAAACTGTTTTTCCCAGAGAGTGGTGAATCTATGGAATTCTCTGCCCAGGGAAGCAGTTGAGGCTTCTTCACTAAATATATTTAAGACACAGTTAGATAGAATTTTACATAGTAGGGGAATTAAGAGTTATGGGGAAAAGGCAGGTAGATGGAGCTGAGCTTACGGACAGATCAGCCAGGATCTTATTGAATGGTGGGGCAGGCTTGATGGGCCAGATGGCCTACTCTTGCTCCTATTTCACATGTTCTTATGTTATGTTCTTATGAACGTTTGATGGTTCTGGGTCTGTACTTGCTGGATTTCAGAAGATTGAGGCGGGGGGAATCTCATTGAAACCTTTTGAATGTTGAAAGGCCTAGGCCGAGTAGATGTGGAAAGGATGTTTCCCATGGTGGAGAGTCTAGGACAAGAGGGCACAGACTCAGGATAGAGGGGTGCACTTTCAAAGCAGAGATGCGGAGAAATTTCTTTAGCCAATGAGTGGTGAATTTGTGGAATTTGCTGCCACATGCAGCTGTGGAGGCCAGGTCGTTGGGTATATTTGAGGCAGAGATTGATAGGTTCTTGATTCGACATGGCATCAAAGGTTACGGGGAGAAGACTGGGAACTGGAGTTGAGGAGGAGATAGAAAAAAAGGATCAGCCATGATTGAATAGCGGAGCAGACTCGATGGGCCAGATGGCCTAATTCTGCTCCTATGTCTTATGGTCTTATTAACCCTATTTGCACCTCCTCTCTCAATTAGCAGCCCGTGATTCCAAATGGTATGTGGTTTCAGGACAGGAACAACTCTGCCCAATAACTCGAGAGTACAGCAGGATGCTAGTTGACTAGAGTTACATTTGTAGGAAGAGGAAAAGCCTTTAATGGAGATTTGACTGTGTCCTTTCCTGTAATCTGGTTGTTGAATTAGAATTGGTTTTAGTTTATTATTGCCATGTGTATTCAGGTTGTCACGAACTCCGTGACGGGAATAAAGAACCAGTAGAAATAGAAAACTCTTTGGAGTCCAGTATTGCTATTAACTAATAATATTTATTAGTAATTACGCAATACAGTAATATAAATGTAGATAAATCAAGCAGGTTAGCAATGATTATATATAAGTAAGTAAATCAGTGTGTGGAAATATATGTGAAAAAGCAAGCTTCTTCAAGTCTAGGGGTAAAAAGATACAGTCTTACGATGATGAGCAAAGTTCAGTTCAGTTCGTGGTATTGAGTTGAGTAACGATGGAGAGAGAGAGAGGGTGAGATTTGAGTCTTCAGGTGAGCTGACACTGTCGATCTTCTCGTTGTCCTCTGAAATCCTTTAAAAGTCACCGACTGTGACCACAACAAAGGGGGCTGGTTTTCTGTGGTGGAGCTATCACCCAGGTAAGGGTGGACACATGGACAACTCCCCACCGGTCACTGCAAGAGCTACTGATCGATCTGCCTGATCGATCCTCCAAAAACCCACTTTTTCTGTGGGCTCAACAAAGCTCATTCAGTGTCCAAAACATGGGTCTGAGGCCTATATCATCTGACCTCCTAATTTTCTCACCGTACTGGATACCAGCTGTCATTCAAATAACTCCTCCTTCCTCTCTCTGTGTAAGAAATGCAAGCAGGCGATGTCCTTGAAGAAAGTATAAACAACCTGTGGGCAGTCTTTGTCTCTCTCTCTCTTTTTTCAAAAGCAAATGTCGGTGTTAAATAACTCTCTCTCTCTCTTTTCAAAAGCCCAGTTCATAGGGGTAAACGAGCACAGTTCATAGGGGTAATTCAGAGCCCCGTCACAAGGTGTAACATCCTGGGAAAGGTTTCACTGCTAATGTAATGGTCTTTTTGTAGAAGCAGTGTTTGGATTAGGGTTAGAGATAATGGGTGCTTTGGAATGTGAGCCGTCCAATGAGGGGAGTGTGTTTTTGTGTTGCATGAGCTGGATCTTTGCTCGGCCTGAGATAAGGAGAGAAGACGCTGGGGAGGACCGGTTATAAGATATGACCCGGTGGGGAGATTGTGATTTGATGGAGCCATGCAGTGAGATCGACTGAGGAGTGATGAATTTAGCTCCAACTGGTACACATTTGACTTTTTAAATATAATGGGCCCTTTTAGTATCACAATGCGGGGGGGTGTTGATGGCGAACCCAAATGCAAGACACAGACACTGAAGTACAAGGAACAGGACTTGACTAGAGTTGGGACGTGACGGGATACAGACAAGGAGCAGGGACAAGAACACAGACTTGGGCTAGGACATGGACTAGACAGGGAACCTGGACAAGGAACTATGAACTAAGAGCCTGAGCTTGGGCTCCGAGCCGGAGGCTGGACAAGGACCCAGAACATGGGTCTTGCCTTGGGCTTGGGCCCCAGAACCAGGCAATGACATGACATGACTACAGGACAGGAGGCTGGGGTCTTGAGGCTTGAGCCTTGGAGACAGGCTTGGAGTCTTGAGGCTTGAGCCTTGGAGACAGGCTTGGGGTCTTGAGGCTTGAGCCTTGGAGACAGGCTTGGGGTCTTGAGGCTAGAGCCTTGGAGACAGGCTTGGGATCTTGAGGCTTGGGTCTTGGAGACAGGCTTAGGGTCTTGGAGACAGGCTTGGGGTCTTGGGTCTTGCGTCTTGGGTATGGACTCCGAGCCAGAAACTGGGCAAGGACCCAGAACCTGGGACTTGACTGGGGCTCAGACTCCAGAACTAGGCGAGGACAAGATGAGGCTACAGGACTGGACGTGGCTTGGGTGAGGAACTCCTGGGTAGGGCGAGACACAAGGACAGGTAAAGGCACATGGACAGAACTTGGATAGGACTGGACTAGGCATGGACTGGACGAGGGCCTTCAGGAGCCTGGAGCCTTGGACTAGAAGAGACGGGAGCATGGAAACACAGAGCCGGAACCCCTCCTTGGGAACAGGACATAGGGCTGGGACTCATACACAGAACGCTGAACTTGAAGAGATGGAACCTAACACAAGGTGGCAGCAAATGGCCAGACCCACCTAGCGAAGGTGAGGACACAGAGACAATTCCCAACACTAGGTAGTGGTAAACAGCTGGACCTACCTAGTGAAGGCGTGGACACAGAGAGACAATTCCACACAACGAAAGACAGTTCCTTATCTTGACCTAACAAGGCTCTGGTCTTGCTCCAGCAGTAAAACTTCAGTGGTACAGGCAGGGTATACAGACAGGGTATCTAGGCTAGGTGAACAGGCAGCGAGTCAGGCAAGGTATCCAGGCAGAGAGTCAGGCAAGGGGGGAAAAGACAGGGAGGGGAACAGGACAGTCCAGCAGGGAATCCCTGGTTTGCTGAGGTATTTATGTCTCAGCCCCAAAACGAGAATCATGTACCTACAGCAGAAACTGGGGAAAACCAGAAATCCTGGAATAAGGAGCTAGGGACTGGACCATGAACTGGAATACGGACTTCACGGACCGGACCATGACATTTTGATTTTTCTTTCTTTTTGCTAACCCTTTAAGATTCATAAATATAATTCCTTCAATCATATACAGTGTGCTGACTTTTGTTTCTTCACACTGAGTTGTAACAGGGTTGCAAATTACACAGCATCCACATAAACCGGGGTTTGGGGTGGGAGAGCAATCTCAATCTCATGGGTTTGGTGGGAGCGGAGTGTGTCCTCCCTAGACTTACAGAGCCAAGGAAAGTAGCGGGGTTTCATAGGTACAGTGACAAGCTTGTCTTGTATATTGTTCGCTCAGATCAAATCATTCTACAGTGCAGTGAGGTGAGGCCCTACTTTGGTTGAGGTCAACCACAGACGTTTCATCCTAGCTGTCTGTGTGGTTGGTGCAGTGCTGTCTGTTGCTGAGGAGACCAATACTAGAGTGGCAGTCTCTGTTGCAATGGTCTCGGCTCTGCTAGAGATGCAGCATTCCTTTCTATGGGGCTGTTTGTCTTCTGCAGCCTTAAGGAATTTTTCCTCGCCTGACTTATGGTATTGTTTCCAGGTGCTTCTCCCCGTGCTGCAGGTTCCTCCCAGGACTCAGTGTTGATATCCAGCACCTCCATGTTCCACTTGCAGATATCCTTGTAGTGCTGTTGCAGGCTGTCAGCGGTTCTCTTTCCTGAAGCCAACTCAATGTAGAGGATGCCCTTTGGGATGCAGCAGATGTGGCCCAACTGACGCTGCCTGAGCAGGGTGCACACCCTAGGGACGGGGGGCACGAGAGAGGACCTCAGCTTTGGGTACTCTCTGACTCTCCAGGAGATGCTCAAGGTGAGATCAAGGCACTTTAAATGGAAGGTGTTGAGCCTTCTCTCCTGCTTAGTGTACGTCGTCCAGGCCCCGCTGCAGTACGGCGCTGTGCTAGTGAGACAAGCGTTGTACACTGCCGTCTTTTATTTGACTGAGAGTTTGGAGTTCTCCCACACTCATGGGGTGAATCAGGCCAGAGTTGTTGCAGCCTTCCCAATGCGCTTGTCAATTTCTGCATCCAAGGAGAGGTTGTCACTGATGATGGACCCCAGGTATGTGAACTGATGAGCAACATCCAGTTTGTTATTTATCAGTGGTAATAACTCATGGTGCCTCCAGTCTTATATAGAACATAGAACGTAGAAATTTACAGCACATTACAGGCCCTTCGGCCCACAATGTTGTGCCAACCACATAATCTACTCTAGAGACTGCCTAGAATTTCCTTAGTGCATACCCCTCTATTTTTCTACGCTCCATGTACCTAACTAAGAGGCTCTTAAAAGACCCTACTGTATCTGCTTCCACCACCGCCACCGGCAGTGCATTCCACGCACCCACCACTCTCTGTGTGAAAAACTTATCCCTGATATCCCCTCAGTACCTGTTTCCAAGTACCTTAAAACTATGCCCCCTTGTGTTAGTCATTTCAGCCCTGGGAAAAGCCTCTGGCGATCCACACAATCAATGTCGCTCATCATCTTATACACCTCGATCAGATCACCTCTCATCCTCTGTTGCTCCAAGAAGAAAAAAACAAGTGGATTCACCCTATTCTCATAAGGTATGCCCTCTAATCCAGGCAACATCCTTGTAAATTTCCTCTGCACTGTCTCTATAGTATCCACATCCTTCCTGTAGTGAGATGACCAGAACTGAACACAGTACTCCAAATGGGGTCTGACCAAGGTCTTATATAGCTGTGATATTACCTCATGGCTCTTGAACTCAATCCCATGGTTGATGAATGCCAATACACCATATGCCTTCTTAACAATGTCAACCTGCGCAGCAGCTTTGATTGTCCTATTGACATGAACCCCATGATCTCTCAGATCTTCCACACTGCCAAGAGTCTTACCATTTATATTATATTCTGTCTTCAAATTGGCCCTACCAAAATAAGCCACTGCACATTTACCTGGGTTGGAGTTCATCTGCCACTTCTCAGCCCAGTTCTGCCTCCTACAGCCCTGCTGTAACCTCTGACAACCCTCCAGACTACCCACAACCCCCCCAACCTTTGTGTCATCAGCAAACTTACTGGCACACCCTTCTACTTCTTTGTCCAGGTCATTTATAAAAATTACAAAGAGGAGGGGTTGCAGAATAGATATCTGTGGTACACCACTTGTCACCGACCTCCATGCAGGATACGAACCATCTACAACCACCCTTTGCCCTCTGTCAGCCAGCCAATTCTGGATCCACAAAGCAATGTCTCCTTGGATCCTATGCCTCCTTACTTTCTGAAGGAGCCTTGTATGGGGAACCTTATCAAATGCCTTACTGAAATCCATATATACTACATCCACTGCTCTACCTTCATCAATGTGTTTTGTTACATCCGCAAAGGATTCAAGCAGACTTGTAAGGCACAACCTGCCCTTGACAAAGCCATGCTGACTATCCCTAATCAGATTATGTCTCTCAAATGCTCATAAATCCTGCCTCTCAGGATCTTCTCCAACAACTTGCCCAGCACTGAAGTCAGACTCACTGTTCTATAATTTCCTGGATTGTCTCCACTCCATTTCTTGAACAAGGGAACAACATTTGCAACCCTCCAATCCTCCGGTACTTCTCCCGTCCCTATTGATGACACAAAGATCATCACAAGAGTCCCAGAAATCTCCCCTCTTGCTTCTCACAGTAGCCTTGGGTATCTCTCATCCAGTCCCGGTGACTTATCTAACTTAATGCTTTTCTAAAGCTCCAGCACATCTGTCCCAAGATGTTTTTCTTTTTCAGGCTGATAGTCAGACCAAATTCCTTGTAAGCCTGGGAGAAGTGATCCATCAAGCTCTGGTGTTGCTGCAGAGTGTGGGTTGAAAGTGCTGCATCGTCAGCAAACAGCATGTCTCTGACATAGCCTCACACACTCTGGTTCTGGCACTTAGGGGAGGGTGAGGTTAAATAGCCTGCCATTTGATCTAGTGCGGAGATAGATCCCCCCCTGTAGCAGTGCCAAATGCATGTCTTGGGAGAAGAGCAAAGAAGATTCCGAAGAGCGTTGAGGCGAGAACGCAGCCTTGTTTAACACTGCTGCTTTTGAGAAAGGGCTTCGAAGATCTACCATAGTAGTGTACAGTCCTCTTCATATTCTTGTGGAAGGATATGATCACTCCCTGTAGACTTGGCGAGCAGCCTACTTTAGAGAGGATTTGAATGGGCACATTTCATTGGTGAGATCAATAAAAGCAATGTAAAGGGTCTTCTTTTGTTCTCTGTAGTTCTCCTGGAGTCGACGGTGGGAGAAAACCATGTTCACAGTTGACTATACAGCACAGAAGCCACTCTGTGACTCTGGGTAGACACACTCAGCCAACTTCTGTAGGTGGACCAAGGAGATTCGGACAAAGACTTGTTACCATTGTTTCTCTCACCTTTTTTTTGGTCGAGGGTAAAGCTACAGAGAAAGTACAGGAAAGTGAAGGTCATAACGGGGTAGATTTTGACGTCGAGTTCATCTTATAGTACAAGAAGTCCAAGAACCTGTTAACAGTGGGGTAGTAGCTGTCCTTGAGTCTTGTGGTACCTGCTTTTGGGCTTTTATACCTTCTCTCTGATGGGAGAGGAGATAAGAGAGAATGTCTGGGGTGGGTGAGGTCTTTGATTATGCTGCTTTGGTTTACTGAGGCAGCGAGAAGTATAGACAGAGTCCATAGAAGGGAGACTGGTGCCATCCAAATACTTGCTTAGCAATGAAGGCCCAGTGGACCATTTGAATATTTGGTGGAAATCTTGAGCAATGCGAAGTTCTGACTGGTGTGGCATAGGCTGTGATTTGTCAGCCAGTTGGTGGAATATATGCCACCATCCATTCTGTTACCGGTTGGTAGGGTAGTGGTTAGTGCAACACTTTGCGGCTGTAAGATCAGGGTTCGATTCCTGGCATTGTCTGTGAAATGTTTGTACGCTCTCCCCGTGACTGTGTGATTTTCCACTGGGTGATTCGTTTAGTGCCCACATTCCAAAGACAAAGAGTTAGAGATAGTGAGTTGTGGGCATGCTATCTTTCTGCCGGAAGCATGGCTGCACTTGTGGGCTGCCCTGCACAATCCTCACTGACTTGCATTGACACAAAATCACACATGTCACTATATATTTCGATGTACATGTGACAATAAAGCTAATCTTTATATCTTTACCTTGACTGTACTGGTGAGGTCAGTAAACTTCTTCTGACACTATATTCTGATCATCTGAGTCAATCTCCTGCTATCGTTCTTCAAGACCATCCATGCTTATTGAATTCTGAGTGTGTGCCTTGCAAGATCTCTTGTTAGGTGCAAGGAAGTAAGCAGCCCAGTTGAAGGGTCTCCATATGAAGCATTGACTGTCCATTTCCCACCGTAGACTCTGTCTGATGCATTGAGTTCCTCCAGCAGTTATTTTTTTAATTTAGATTCCGCATCTACAGTATCCTTTGTCTTCTTTCCTACTATGCATCTGCCGCACCAAGAATGCATTAGAACTTTCCATTATTTAGCGCTAATTTTCCAGGTAATAGCCACCTGTAGAATCTCTGCTATGACCATAGTGTGCTTCTATTTTATGTACTAACTTCTCAGTCCTACTCACTATTACTCAGTTCTGGGTGGCGGGGTGGAGATACGTCTCTCCCAAAGGAAGTGTAAGGTGTTCCTTCCCTCCACTAGCCTGCAGGTCACCCTTGGGCGAGGTGAAGCACCTGCTTAGCTCCATTGCCACCATCTGATCAGGGTCACGTGAAGCTATGGAATCAGGTAGTGGATGGTCGTATGAGCAGCTGGTGCATAGCTCAAGTCCCGGTTATGTGACCACTAATGCCAAACAGGCAATCTCTGAAGAGTATTGATAATGGCTGGGGCCCCCCATGTTGTAAAGACTCTGCCCAGACGAAGGCAATGACAAACCACTTCTGTAGAAATTTTTGCCAAGAACAATCGTGGTTGTGGAAAGACCATGTTCGCCCACGTCATATGACACAGCACATAATGAATGGACAATTACTCGGTTCAATTTTACTCAGTATTATTTATTTACTTCTCTCCACTAATTTAAGACCATAAGACCACTAGACTTAGGAGCAGAAGTAGACCATTTGGCCCATCAAGTCTGCTCCACCATTCAATCATGGGCTGATCCAATTCTTCTAGGCATTCCCACTCCCCTGCCTTCTTCCCATACCCTTTGATGCCCTGGCTAATCAAGAACCGATCTACCTCTGTCTTAATGACTTGGACTCCACAGCCTCACGTGGCAACAAATTCCACAGATTTATCACCTTCTGACTGAAGTAATTTCTCTGCATCTCTGTTCTAAATGGATGTCCTTCAACCCTGAAGTCATGGCCTCTTGTCCTAGACTCCCCTACCATGGTAAATAACTTTGCCATATCCAATCTGTTCAGGACTCTTAATATTCAGAATGTTTCTATGAGATCCCCCCTCATTCTCCTGAACTCCAGGGAATACAGCCTAAGAGCTGCCAGACGTAGCTCATACTTTCATTCCTGGAATCATTCTCATGAATCTTCTCTGAACCCTCTCCTTTCTAAAATATGGAGCCCAAAACTGCATGCAATACTCCAAGTGAGGTCTCTTGAGTGCCTTATAGAGCCTCAACATCACATCCCTGCTTTATTAATGTACTTATTTATTGTTTTTGCACAGTTTGTTTTCTTCCCTGCTTTACTTGCCTTGTATTTATGACAGTGAAACTAAGCCCAGCTGCAATGCCATTTTTAATTTGTTGACAACAGCACTGTCATTGGCTGAATTAAAGGTGGTGATGAATTGGCATATAGGAGGGAGATTGAAAATCTGGTTGAGTGGTGCCACAGCAACAACCTCTCACAGAATGTCAGCAAGACCAAAGTGCAGATTATTGACTACAGGAGGAGGAAGCTGGATGTCTATGAGCCAGTCCTCATCGGGGGAATCAGAGGTGGAGAGGGACAGCAACTTTAAATTTATCGGTTATCATTTCAGAGGATCTCTCCCGGGTCCAGCATGTAAGTGCCATTAGAAGGCACGGCAGTACTTTCTACTTTCTTAGAAGTTTGTGAAAATTTGGCACGAGATCTAAAACTTTGACAAAGCTTCTGTAGAAGTGTGGAGGCGCCTGGTATGGAAACACCAATACCCTTGAATGGAAAAACTTACAAAAAATGTTAGATACAGCCCAGCCCATCACGGGTAAAGCCATCCCAGCCAATGAGCACATTGGCATGAAATGTTGTCGCAGGAAAGCAGCAGCCATCTTCAAGGGCTCCCACCATCCAGGCCATGCTCTCTTCTTATTGCTGCCATCAGGAAAAAGGTAGAGGACCGCAGGTCCCACACCACTAGGTTCAGGAACGGTTAGTACCCCTCAACCTATCAGGCTCTTAAACCAAAGGGGATAACTTCACTCTATTTCACTTGTCTTAAACACTGATCCCCCAACTCATGGACTCACTTTCAAGGACTCTTTATCTTATGTTCTTGATATTTATTGCTTATATATTTATTTGCAATTTTCTCTATTATTTTAATTCCTTGTTGTCCTTTGCATATTGGCTATTTCTCCATCTTTGTCGTGCATGCTTTTTAATTGATTCTATTATCTTTCTTTGTATTTACTGTGAATGCCCACAAGAAAAAGAATCTCAGGGTAGTAATGGTTACATATATGTACTATAATTATAAACTGACTTTGACTTTGTGCATTGATTGCTTGTCAGTCTTTGTGTGTAGCTTTTCACTGATTCAATTCTATTTCTTTGTTCTGCTATGAATGCCTGCACAAAGGTCAATAGCAGGCTGTATATGATGGGATATATGTACTTAGATAATAAATTTATTTTGAACTTTGGCTAGGTTACTTTACTTTGATCAGTGCATTTTTAAGAGTTGTTGAATTTAGCCAGCTACATCTCGTCTGCATCACTGCAGCACATAAAGAAAAGCTCCCTGCTACCAATGATTATCTTCTAGTGAAGGAAAAACTACCTTGGGATTGAACGGTGTTTAAGCGATTCTCTGAAATTCATCACATCAGTTCACAACTGCTAACTCTAGGCTTGGGGAACAAGCCAATTTTAAATTAACAGTCAAGCACCTTGAGGGCAAGTGTAGATTTTGCAGCTGTGTGTAAAGGCAATGAATCACTGGCATTTGTGCATTACCTGGGGCCTCAATGGCTCGAGTCCCTTTATACTGTGGTTTCTGTGCTGAAATATAGCGATTCAACAATATTTTAAACTTTTGAGCAGCCTTGTGGCTCACTATAATTTCTTGTAATGTTTGCCTCTGAATGGGAGCTGGGGAACTCGCGACTTTGTAAGACCAAATATTCTCTCGGTCAAGTGCCACAGGCAGAAGACTGGCTCTAAATCTGTGTGGTGCTGATAAGGAGCAGGCTGTGTGTAAATCCAGGGATTAAGTAGGGATTTTTGACTTTAACAGTTTACTAGCAGAATATGAACTCAGGCAGACATGCTAAATAACTGCTGTGACTGGGAATTGGAGTTGAAATAGACTGTTTATTCCTCATCTATGGAGAGTAGACTTTTTGGGCCGAGACCCCCCCCTCCGGTCCCCACCCCAGTCCTGTAGAACAATACTGTTCTATGCAGTTAATTAAAACTTTCAAAGAGCTATCTTGCTTATAACACAGTTCTTTAAGCACAGGGCTGATTTGGAAAGGGAGGGTTTGGGCCAGAACCCGGCGGTAGGGCCCAGGCCCAGAGAGTATTGATACGACAGGCTCCGGGTCTTAGTGAGGGATGACCTGTTGTTTGGACGATTTAAACACTGGGCAGGGTGGACTGAAAAAGCAGGGTGTGTGGACTGGAGGCGGGGGTCGGGCCGATTTTCCTCACTGCTCCACGATGTTTATTCCACTCTCCACGGCAATGGGGCTGAGGCTGTGGGCCTGCTCCTGCTTCTCTGGTTCTCTGGGCTTCGTGTCAATGGACTCACTTTTGTTCTGAATGTCGTTGATTGCTTTTAATCTTTGCACGCTCCCCCCCACCTCCATTGGGTGTTTTTTGGTCTTATTTTTAATGGGTTTCTTTCAGCTTTCTTGCTTTGTGGCTTCAACCACTAAACACGGCCACTACTTACTCCTGCCCACACTGAACCAGCATATATGGATCCCAGATCAGCTTGTAGATCCACCTGGGCTGCCAGTGCATATGGTGGATGCCATTTCAATTTCCACATTGAAGAGAAGTTTGGATAGGTACTTGGATGGGAGGGGTACGGTGGGCTGTGGTCTGGGTGGAGGTCAATGGGTCTAGGCAGATTAAATGGCTCAGCACAGACTAGAAGGGCCGAAGGGCCTGTCACAATGCTGTAGTTTACTATGACTTTATGATCCACCAATAGGAGACCCCTTAGGAGAACATCATACTCAACTCAAGTGATCACACCTCAACTACTTGAATGGCGGCAGCACTATTGATGTGTTTGAATGCAAAAGGACACGGAAAGTGTTGACTATGAGAATGAAGAGGCATTGAATGGCTTATTCTGGTAAATTTCTTTCATTTTGAATAAAGTTTATTTTAATAAAAAAAAAATCATTATATCTATCTTGTTCTCTGTTTTATAAATAGGAACACTGGAGAAGCCCCTGATCAGTTAAATCAGGGTGACTTGGTAGTGAGGTGGTTAGCGTAATCTTATTACAGTGACAGTGATCCGAGTTCTATCCCGCTGCTAATTGGAAGGAGTTTGTATGTTCTTCCTGATGCAGTGTGAGTTTCCTCCGGGTGCTCCGATTTCCTCCTACATTTCAAAGACGTAGAGGTTAATTGGTTACATGGGTGTAATTGGGTGATGAGGGCTCATTGTGCTGGAAGAGTGTATTACTGTGCTGTATCCTTAAAGAACCCCCCCTTCGCTATGTACTGCACTAAAAAATACCTGGAAGATTGTAATCCATGCTCGAGTTGGAATACACATATAGAAAGGTACTGGAAAAAGACCAGCAATATCATGAAGGATCCCACCCACCATCCTGCTCATGGATTGTTTGTCCCATTCCCATCAGGAAGAGGCTACGCAGCATCACCTCCAGGACCACTAGACTCAAAAACAGTTAACTCCCCAAGCCGGCATGCTGATCCACTCCTCCACCCATTAACCCATCCCACCACCACTACGTACGCAACAGCCACTCCCCTCAGGACCCTTTTCCCTTCCCCATGTACTGCCACTTTATGCTTACACTCCTCACGTCATACCCACACTGACACATTCCGACTGTGTTTTCATATGCCCTGCTGCTACCTAGAACAGTTCAAAGTTTGAAGCTAGAAGCAAATTCCCTATCAAAGTACATATAAGTACATGTACATATACCACCCTGAGATTCATTTTCTGGGTGACATTCGCAGTAAATACAAAGAAACACAATAGAATCAATGAAAGTCTGCATGCAACGAGATGGACAAACAACCAATGTGCAAAAAATAACGAACTGTGCAAATCCAAAAAGGAAAAAAAATGTCTCGGTACATGCTGATGAACTACTGAACCCAGCTGCGGAAGAGCGAGTGTCTCCCATATAGGGACAGAAGCTAAAGTTTATTCATACAGATTCTGACAGAACATCAGTGGCTTGACTGAGCAACACTGCAAGATGAATCATAGAACATAGAACATGTTCACAATGTTTTATATTGTGCCCAAAATGTTGTGCCGACCATGTAACTTACCCTAGAGACTGCCTAGAACTTCCCTAGTGCATAGCTCTCTATTTTTCTAAGCTCCATGTACCTCTCTAAGAGGCTCTTAAAAGACCCTACTGTATCCGCTTCCACCACCGCCACCGGTAGTGCGTTCCACGCATCCACCACTCTCTTTCAAGAATCATTCTCGAAACACAAGGACCCCATGGTAAGTGCTTATTGGGAGTCCCCTTTGTGTAGTGACAGTATGCAGAAAACCTATCCCTGTCAAAATAAACTTGACAAGGTTAAACAGAGATCATAAGCGCTTAACAACTCTAGACAAGATAACAATGAACAAATATAGATTCACAGGCCTGCAGGGCTCATAATAAACAAGATAAAAATGATAAATAAATAAGCAATAAATACTGAGAACACGAGATGAAGAATCACTGAAAATGAGCCCGTAGGTTGTGGGAACAGTTCGGTGTCGGGGCGAGTGAAGCTGAGTGAAGTTATCCACTCTGGTTCAAGAGCCTGATGTTTGAGGGATAACTGTTCCTGAACCTGATGGTGTGGGACTTGAGGCTCTTGTATCTTCTTCCAGGTGGCAGCAGCGAGAAGAGTGCCAAGAGGCATTTTATCATTTCTTGTCAGAATCACCTGATGTACAAATACTCCTGCGCCTAGCGTCACTTTATGTACATACCATTGTTGTATAGTACTCCGCAAAAGTCGTAGGTACATACAGCATATGTAGCTAGGGTACCTAAGACCTTTGCACAGTACTGTAGTAAATTTTTGCATTGCACTGTTCTGCCGCTGCAAAAAAAAGACAAGTTTTCATGACATATGTGTGATGATAAACCCGATTTTGATATGGGTTTCTATTGTCGGCTGAATGAGAAGGATGGAGGGAGGGGGGAATCATAGCTGGGAAAAAGGAAAGGGTGAGGAGAGGGAGCAGGAAGCACCAGAAAGATATTCTGTAATGATCAATAAACCAATTGCTTGGAATCAAATGACCTTGCCTGGTGTCTCAGGGCTGGATGTGTCTGCACCTGCGCCAACCCCCGCCCCGGCACTCCTCCTCTGCCACCAGTCCCACACCCCTCCCATGGCGTTCCACCCTCTCCATTCCCAACACTCTTCGCTCCAGCCAGATTTACAAGCTTGTTCTCTGCATCACATTGACATATACACACACACACACACACACACACACACACACACACACACACACACACACACACACACGCACACATACATATATATATGTGCCTAAGACTTCTGCACAGTGCTGTACGTAAGCTAACCCTTATATGCATACGGCCACAATCAAACATTTACTTGGACATTGGGTTTTATAAGATTGCTTTTATATTTATATTGATTGTACATTTTTATTGTGTTTTTTATTCTTTTTTTTAATGCTGCATTGGATGCAGAGTAACAATCATTTTGTTCTCCTTTACCCTGTGCACTGGAGGATGACAATAAATAGTCTTGAATCTTGAATGGAAATCAAAGGACAGGAATCTGTGATTGTGACCAGAGGATCCATCAAAGGCACGAATAAGTGAGAAAAGACGATGACTGCTTGATAATTAATAACACCCATTGTAAAGTCCCTGTTGAAAGAAATGAGGGCATCCATCACCCAGCACTTAACTTCTCAACATTTCTGTCCTTTTTTTCATTCCTTTAATAGTATAAGGAACTCAAGGCAAGGGGAAGTAAGTCAGCTTCCAGCAGGTGTATACAAACTTAACACCTGCATGTCTAAGGTGGCACTTTTCATATCCCTAAGATATCTGAATTAAAGTTAAGCATTTAAAAGTTTAGAGAATTCTGCAATTCAAAAAGAGCATTCTCCATTTCCTTGGTTTCTCCTTGCAGCAGATATGCTTATGGATCATTTGTCTGCTACATCTTCTGGGCTAATTGGCCCAAAACTCAGTCCTTTTTTTCTGTCTGTCCTGTCTGACAGTGTTTCCTGATCTATGGGGAAGAAAGTGCAGCCTAACTAATAGGCATTCTTATCCCTCCACTGTATACAGAGTAGAGCTGTCTCTGGCTTTGTCCTCCTTCTGATAGATTATATGAGGGGGAGAGAGAGAGAGAGAGAGACAGAGAGAGAACTGAGACTCAAACTTAGTTATTAGCCTGCTGCGTGTTACAGTACTGATCACAGAAATAATCTTACAGTAAGGTTGAGATATGCTGCTGCACATGAATCTCAACTTGAAGGACCAAAGCAGATTGCAGTTTAGCACCGAATACAGCGCGAATCAACAGCACGCACCTTTCTTACTGCGAGAGGATGCATCTCGAAGGATCCCTGCGGCTGGCAGAATTGCTCTGTGATGCAAGTCTGATTAACAACTTGCCTCAGCCTCAGATATTCTCATAATTAATTAGCCCACCCATGTTCCTCTACAAAGGAATTCAATAATTTACTGGAGAACCAAAACACCCATCTTGTTCCTGCCTGGTTCTGTCATTGATTCTTGTATTGGAATAACGACATGAAGTATTTTTCTTATATGGGATTTGCTTAGCAGAAAATTTGTTTACATCGCACTCTGCAGAAGCGTCGATTTAGAGAGATCAAAAGCACAACGAAGAGGCAGGGCAGTCAGAACATGAAGCACAACACTTACTGCATGTTATCAATTTTGTCCATAACTAATCCCCTCCAGAATCCTGGAGGTGGATGTTTGTCACATGCAGAGGTCACAAACAGATTGATAAATATTAATCAGTATCACAGGGCTGGTGTAGGGTGTGGGAGAGTGGTGTCATGATAATTTTACTGCGCCAACTTTACTGACTTTACTAGACTAGACTGTGATAACTTTTCTGGCCCTGATGTGAGTTCAAATCCCACCATGGCAGATGAGGAATTAACTTCAGTCAATAAAATAAACTTCTGACCATAATTCCTAGACTATTTTAAGTGCCATATGGGGAGGAAGTCTGCTATCCTGGCCTGTAGGTAACTCCAGACCCATCGATGTGATTGATCTGATGGCTCTCAGGTTCAGGATGAATTAGCAATAAAATGCCAGTGTCCACATCTTATGAAATTGAGGACCCTTCACCTTCAACTAGAAAATATTGACTCTTGTTACTCTTTGCACAAATGTGGCCTGGCCTGCTAAGTGTTTCTATTGTTTTCTCTATTTGTTATAGAACCATATATTGATAGAGCACAGGAAGAGGCCAGTTAGCTACTGACCCCACAATGACCACAAAGCACATATTAAGGTTGCCTGAGTATAGTAAAGGCATCCGTTAGTTTTGCGAGACCATGGAAAAGAAAAATAATGGGGAAAAAAGTAGTGAGGTGGTGTTCGTGGGTTCAATATCCAGTCAGGAATTGGATGGCAGAGGGGAAAATCGTTGAGTTTGTGCCTTCAGGCTCCTGTACCTTCTTCCTGATGGTAGCAATGAGAAGAGGGCATGTCCTGGGTAATGGGGGCCCTTAATAATGGACATATTTATACTTATAACCTCTACAGAACTATTTAAATGAACAAGAATGCATAATCAGCCAATATATACTGTATATACAAAATTACTCAAATATTACTGAAACATTAAATACACAACAACATGTACTGCATGTGACTAAGGGGTGGGGGGAAGGGGTCCCTGTGTTGACTTGTCCTTGACTCTCTGCAAGTCTTTCCACACCTTAGTTGTGGGTGATGTTGATGAGGGTTATGCTATTGTTTTTGACTACTGAATACAAGGTACCTGGGAAGGGATTGGGGTCGTACTGCATTGCAACTCATCAAATCTACTTACTTGAGCCTAGTTGGTGGACGCTTTGGAAAGTGTGGGGCTGTGCACTGTGTGAAGATAGTATATGGTTTCCCCAGGACTCCCTCCTTCTCATCTAAATTTGTTGGTGGATTTAAAATTTTTTATTTTATTTTAGAGATACAGCATGGTAACAGGACCTTCTGGCCCAACGGGCTCGTTCTGTCCAGTCACACCCATGTGACTGAAGAAGTTCGGCATGGGTCCCCAAATCCTTAAGACTAACTACAGGGGCACCACTGAGAGCATACTGACTGGCTGTATCACCACTTGGTATGGGAACTGCACCCACCTTGATCACTGGGCACTGCAGGGAGTGGTACAGACAGCCCAGCGCATCTGCGGACATGAACTTCCCTCCATTGAGGACATTTATAGCAGCAGGTGCAGAAAGAAGGCCTAGAAGATAATCAGGGGCACCAGTCACCCCAGTCATAAACTGTTTCAGCTGCTTCTGTCGGGCAAATGGTACCACAGCATTAAAGCCAGGGCCAACAGGCTACGGGACAGCTTCTTTCTACAAGCCATTAGACTTTTAAATTCACATGTCTGTACATTGCAACAAAGTCATAACGCAAAGATTTTTGCTCCCTCTCTTTGCGGGATGGATGTAAGATTTAAATAAATAAATAAAACTACTAACCCAGACTTCTTTTAGAATGTGGGAGGAAACTGGTGTTACAGTACGCAACCGACTGTGCCAGTCTCTGGGGTTTAGACGCTCCAGTTCTCCCGAGTATGGATAGCTGGCACAGTCTCTTTAAAGATTCTGGCCTCTCCGCTAATTGGCCGCTATGTTTTGGTGCCAAGTTTTGGATATTTAAAGAGCACCTGAACTCAGGTTCGGTGCTCAGTCGTCAACTCAACTTTGATTGTGATTGTTTTTAGGATTTCTGTCTCGTTTGATTCTTGTCTAGTCTCGTCAAGTTCTCGTCTGGCACCCGGTCAAGTACCCTGTTATCGTCTCAGTCTCAAAATTGTGTCTTGATTCTAGTCTTGGGTACTCTGGCCATTACCATTCTTGCCTAGGGCTCTCATCACAACCAGAGCACCCGAAGGAAAACCACATGGTCACAGAAAGAACATACAAACTCCTTATGACAGTGGTGGAATTGAATTTGGGTTGCTGGCACTGTTATAGCATTACGCTGACTTCAATGACGATTGTGGCAGCCATTTTAGGGGCTATAAAATGGTATTGGGCATTTGCCTTGGCCCTTTTGACATAAGTCTTGGTTTTAATGACAAATATCTGCTGGGCATGGGTAGGTAATCAGAAGAGTGTAGAGTAAGAATCAATCAAATGCATTCACTTATTTATTGACGCAAACGACAGGAATTCTGCAGATGCTGCAAATTCAAGCAACACACATCAAAGTTGCTGGTGAATGCAGCAGGCCAGGCAGCATCTCTAGGAAGAGGTACAGTCGACGTTTCAGGCTGAGACCCTTCGTCAGGACTAACTGAAGGAAGAGTCAGTAAGAGATTTGAAAGTGGGAGGGGGAGGGGGAGATCCAAAATGATAGGAGAAGACAGGAGAGGGAGGGATGGAGCCAAGAGCTGGACAGGTGATTGGCAAAGGGGATATGAGAGGATCATGGGACAGGAGGTCCGGGGAGAAAGACAAGGTGGGGGGGGGAACCCAGAGGATGAGCAAGGGGTATAGTGAGAGGGACAGAGGGAGAAAAAGGAGAGTGAGAGAAAGAATGTGTGTATAAAAATAAATAACAGATGGGGTACGGGGGGGGGTCCTCCTGTCCCATGATCCTCTCATATCCCCTTTGCCTATCACCTGTCCAGCTCTTGGCTCCATCCCTCCCTCTCCTGTCTTCTCCTATCATTTTGGATCTCTCCCTCCCCCTCCCACTTTCAAATCTCTTACTGACTCTTCCTTCAGTTAGTCCTGACGAAGGGTCTCGGCCTGAAACGTCGACTGTACCTCTTCCTAGAGATGCTGCCTGGCCTGCTGCGTTCATCAGCAACTTTGATGTGCGTAACTTATTTATTGATTGATTGATTGGTTTATTAAGATACAATGTAGACTAGGCCCTTCTGGCCTCTTGAACCACACTGCCCAACAATCCCCTGATTTAATCCTTACCTAATCACTGGACAATTTACAATGACTAATTAACCCACCTTTGGACTGTGGGAGGAAATCGGAGCTCCTGGAGGAAAGCCACACAGTCACGGGGAGAACGTAGAAACTCCTTACAGACCGCGGTGGGAAGCGAACCTGGGTCGCTGGTACTGTAAAGCGTTGTGTTAACTACTAAACTACGGTGCTGCCCTGGGTGTTCTCCAAGTGTGACATGGATGTCCAGTTGGTCTTTCACTTCACTTGTTGGTGGGATTGCTGGAAGGCCTGTGTTTTTTGCCCGCTCCCAATACTCTGTATTGCACATTATTGATTTGTTGTAGTCATCAGATAAAGTGGTATTTGCTTAGGAGTTTCTGGATATACAGTGAGTGATGACGATGGAACTGTGAAATATTTCCAAGCCAGGATAGTGTACAACTGGGGGGCGGCCACCATGACCACGCAAAAGGTTCAGTTATCCTCCTTTCCCCATGGCAATAGGTAAATCCGTCTCATTCTTTTTCACCGTGCTGAATGGATTTTGAACGGAAGATAGAATATAAAATATAGAACGTAGAACAGTGCAGGCCCACAATGTTATGCCGACCTTTTAACCTACTCTAAGATCGATCCTACCCCCATTCTATGGAAATACGTCTCAACATGACACCTTGACATCTCAACAGGCCCTCTCTCTCACTAATGAAGGAGAGAGATATCGCTCCTGGCACAGTGAGAGGGGAGGCCAACAGCTTGCTGTTTTGATTTTACAGTGTCACTTATTTTGAGTTCCCCAACTCGAGAATCAGCAAACAGTCTCTCAACATCGAGAGGCAGAGAGAGAGAGAGAGAGAGAGAGAGAGACAGAGAGAGAGTGAGAGAGAGAGAGAGTGAGAGAGAGAAAGAGAGAGAGAGAGGGAGAGAGAGAGAGAGAGAGAGAGAGGGAGGGAGAGAGAGAGAGAGAGTGAGAGAGAGAAAGAGAGAGAGAGAGGGAGAGAGAGAGAGAGAGGGAGAGAGAGAGAGACAGAGAGAGAGACAGAGAGAGAGAGAGAGAGAGTGATTGCTTGAGTGCAGGGACGTCTGACAGCTGCATCTGCTATCTTGATGTTTTGATCTCCCATGATGCTTCAGTCGGCGACATTGGCTAGGAATCTGGTTGTCAGGGCTGCACCCTGAAGTTGCACATCTTCCAATCTGCTCCTGGAGATACCCAAGCGCACACCACTTGGGGAGTTCCGAAGAACGAGACCCCTCCGGCTGTGAAGTACGCAGTTTGAGCATAGCTGTAGATCATGGTCTCCGAAAGGTCCCCAGCCTCCTCGAAAGGGGGAAAGAAACTGAAGTGAGAACAGAAATTTTAATTGTTTTGCAGATGAATGTGAAGAAATCACCCACGTCCACAAAAACCTCTAGTGCCATCTTAGGAGTTTGAGTAGATTTGACGTGACATCTGAAACTTCGACAAACTTCTATAGATGTGTGGTGAAAGTATGGAAATACCAATGCCTTTGAAAAGAAACTCATACAAAAAAGTAGTGGATATGGCCAAACCCATCAAGGGTAAAGCCCTCCCCACCATTGAGCACATCTACACAGAGTCTTGTTGCAGAAAAGCAGCATCCATCATCAGAGACCCTCACCACCCAGGTCATGCTCTCTTCTCACTGCTGCCATCAGGAAGAAGGTACAGGAACCTCAGGACTCACACCACCAGGTCCAGGAACAGTTACTACCCCTCAAGCATCAGGCTCTTGAACCAAAGGGTGTAACTTTACACAACTTCACTTCCCCCGTCTTTAGGATGCTCCCACAACCTATGGACTCACTTTCAGGGACTCTTCATCTCATATTCTTGATATTTATTGTTTATTTATTTATTATCATTATTTCTTTCTTTGTATATTGGTACAGCCTGTTGTCTTTCGCACACTGATTGAATGCCCAGGTTGGTGCAGTCTTTCATTGATTCTGTGATGGATTTATTGAGTATGCCTGCAAGAAAATGAATCTCAGGGTTGTATATTTACTTTGATAATAAATTTACTTTGAACTTTGATGCAGGGTCTTGTCCCTCAATTCTTTATTGCTCCGCATTAGTGCCTCCTGATGTGCTGAGTTCCTGCAGCATTTTGTGCTTCCTGATTCTGTGATGGTATGCCTCAGTATGAGTCAGCCAGGAGATGGTTTTACATTAGTATGTGAATTTTCCTCTCTTACATTAGTATGTGAATTTTCCTCTCTGTGAGTGACTAGCTAGTTATATGTTGTAAACCTGTTGAGAATTCTCTTATAAAGGTGAGAAATAATTGCAAAAGCTTCCCCTTTGACGTGAAACTCTTGAGAAGTACTGTAACTGAATTATCGTAATTACGCATCAGTGTATTCTAATTTGCTGCAAGGCCTTCAGATTGATAGATTGATTGCTGGGTTTTGGTCTAAATAATAATTATTCAGCTGGAATGGTTGTAGCAGGGTTAGGCTGTAAAGCAGGGTGGGCCAATTAACTTACATAATTTGCAATGCTGATGGACATGCTGACACTAAAAAGGAAAGTCAGAAGGCAAGGCCTGTGTTTCAATGCACATCAAATTTAAGAGGATGAAGTAAACCAACAAGTGATGATTAGTAAATGCTTAAAAGTCAGTAGCTTCTGGAGCAGAGAAGCATAGATTAATATTTTGTAGGCAATAATACCATCCCTGTCTTCTCATTTATCAAATTTTAAACAGCTTCATTTAAAACAGTTTCATTTTAAATCCAAAGCTTCCCATTCCTTGGTTGGATAAATCTAACTCTCCTGATTTTCTTTGATGGTAGAAATAGTTATAAACATGAGGAAGCCTGCAGATACTGAAAATCCAAAGCAACGCACACAAAATGCTGGAGGAGCTCAGCAGGTCAGGCAACATCTAAGGAAATGAATTAACAGTTGATGTTTTTGGCCGAGACCCTTCCTCAGGACTGGAAAGGAAGGCGGTAGAATCAGAATCAGAATCCTTTATTATCGCCAAGTATGTGGACACATACAGGGAATTTGATGCCCGTTTCCCTGAGCTCTCGCTGTACAGAATCAAAAAGCAAACAAAACAATAGTGCAAATAATCGTGAACTATATACAATGAGGTATACCTGTGTATGTACAGGTGGACTTGGTTTATAATAGACTAAAATTCAAGTGTTCATAAGACTGATAGCATACGGAAAGAAACTGTTGTACCTATTTGTCCTGGCATACAGTGATCTAAAGTGCCTAGTGATGTCCAGGGTGTGATGGGTCTACAATGATGCTGCTTGCTCGCTTCCTGACTCTAGATGCATATAAGTCCTGGATCGAGGGCAGCTTCACACCAATAACAGATGCCAGAATAAAAAAGTGGGGGGGAAGGGAAGGACGCTAGCTAGAAGGTGATACGTGAAGCCAGGTGGGTGGGAAAGGTAAAGAGTCAGAGAGGGAGTAATCTGATAGGAAGGGAGAGTGGACCATGGGAGAAAGGGAAGGAGAAGGGGACCCGGGGGAAGTAATAGGCAGGTGGCAAGAGGTAAGAGGCTGGAATGGGGAATAGAAGAAGAGGGGAGGGAGAGGGTTTTTTTTAACTGTAAGTAGAAATTGATATTCACGTCATCGGTTGGAGGCTACCCAGATGGAATATAAGGTGTTGCTCCTCCACCCTGAGGGTGGCCTCATCTTGGCACAAGAGGAGGCCATGGAGGTGTATGGGCAGGTGTGGCATGTAGGCTGCTTGCAGAGGTAAGTGCCGGGATGGAGATTAATGGGGAGGGACAAATGTATAAGGGTATCATGGAGGGAGCATGTGGAAAGTGGGGGTGGGGTAGGGTAACGATGTGTTCAGTCGCAGGATCCCTTTGGAGATGGTGGATGTTGCCGAGGATGGTGTGTTGGATACGGAGGCTGATGGGGTAGTAGGTAAGGACATGAGGAACTCTCACTCGTAAAGCAGCGGGAAGATTGGGTGAGCGCAGATGTTTGGGAAATGGAGGAGATGCAGGTGAGGACAGCATTAATGGCGGAGGAAGGGAAATCCCGCTCTTTGAAGAAGAAGGACATCTCTGATTTCCTGGAAAGGAAAGCTGCATCCTGGGATCAGATGAAGTGGAGGCGAAGGAACTGAGAAAAGGAATAACATTTTCACAGGAGATGGGGTGGGAAGAAGCGTAGCCACGATAATTGTGGGAATCAGTAGGTTTATAAAAGATGCTGGTTGACAGTTTGTCTCTGGAGATGGGGACAGAGAGATCAAGAAAGGGGAGGGAGGTGTCAGAAATAGACCAAGTGAATTTTAGGGCAGTATGGAAGTTAGAGGCAAAATTAATTAAATTGACAAGCTCAGCATGGGTGCATCTTTTTTCCCAGAGGTCTAATAGCCACTTTAGTGTAGAACTGGTGCAATGGATGGTAGAGTGGCACAGCTAGTAGACCTGGAGCAATGGATGGTAGAGTGGTTCAACTGACAGAAATGCTACCCTAAGACAGCAATAATCTCAGTTCAAATCTGACCTCTGGCACTGTTTGTACTGAGGCTGCACTTTTTCCCTGGTGATTATGTGTGGATTTCCTCCCACATTCTCAGGTTGTGCAGGTTGGTTGGTTAACTGACTACTGTAACTTGTCACAAATATGAAGATTGGTAGAACCTTGGGGAAGATAGACCATAAGGGAAAAATTACTTGGGGGATGGAGGAGATTGAATAGTTCTATGAGCTGGCATAGTCCTGATGGGATGATTGACCTCCTCTATGTCATAAGGAAATATGGAAATAAAACATTTGGGACCTGATGCCTCCAATATATCCTTGTGCTCATCGTCAGCATGTTCCTGCAGTAGTAAACTGAGTACAACGAGAAAAATTTTGACTCGGTTATAGAATATGTTCAAGATCTGAGAGTCAAGTAAAGCCCAAGTACCAACACAATCCATTCCTCTAGTTCTCTGGGCCTTGTGTTGTGCTGAAGGAACTGCTATGGTTGTTCATAAGGCTATGTTTGAAAGACGCTCCATCATGAACTTGGGGATAATATTCAATACCACTGATTTAAGATCTCCATTGAGATATGTTGTAGTTGATCCAGATTACACTACATTTCATTCACAAACATGAGAAAATCTGCAGATGCTGGAAATCCAAAGGAACACATACAAAATGCTGGAGGAACTCAGCAGGCCAGGTAGCCCAAAAAGTTGACTGCTCACTCTTTTCCATAAATGCTGCCTGGCCTGCTGAGTTCCTCCAGCATTTTGCGTGTGCTGCTCTGCATTTCATTCATTTTGAGAATGATTGAATATGCATGTTTTCCACAACATTAAACCTGACTCACTCGACACTCACTCTGCTTTTGCTGTGTTCCATACAAGCAATGCCAAGTTGAGCTGAAGACTAACACACGGTTCATTTAGTGCATAAGCCATTGCTACAAATGTATCATCATCATCATCATCACTTGAGGTGTTTTATGATGTGGGCGATCATAGTCTTATCTATGACCATGATTGTTCTTGGCAATTTTTTTTTTACAGAAGTGGTTTGCCATTGCCTTCTTCTGGGCAGTATCTTTACAAGATGGGTGACATCATGCATTATTAACACTCATCAGAGATTGTCAGTGATGGCATAACCAAGACTTGTGAGATGCACTAGCTGCTCATACGACCATACACCACCTGCTCCCATGGCTTCGCGTGACCCTGATCGGTAGGCTAAGCAGGTGCTACACCTTGCCCAAGCGTGACTTGCAGGCTAGCGGAGGGAAGGAGCACCCTACACCTCCTTAGGTAGAGGTGTATCTCCATCCCACCACACAAGGTATAATTTTGTTAATAAAGGCCCCTCTTTCATGAATTTGGGTCTTGCTGTCAATCCTTTCACCATGATCCCTGTGGGCCTCTGTGGCAAGCTGTAGAGAGTTGGGCTTCTAGGTTTCTCGAACAACTGTATTTTCTAATTGTTGTTTTACCAAAAGCCGTTGAACCACTGTGCTTTCTGTTTAATCTTTTCAAGTTAGTTGTGACTGGCTTTCTATGATTATTTAATGTGGACTCCTATTTCGTGTTGATATTGGAGTCCTTGTGTGGAGAATAACTTGTCTTGCAGTGTCGCTCAGTCATGCCATCAATGCTCTGTTGGTATTCCTATGTATAATCTTTTGTTTCTGTCTCTACATGGGAGTCTGTCATTCCTCCGCATCTGGGTCCAGTGTGCACCGTGCCACCTCTGTAGGTTAATTTGAGCTGACAGAGCTAATGCCCAGTCCTGGACAACTGCCTCTGTTTTATTGGTCATGTAAAGCAGTGGTCCCCAACCACCAGGCCGCGAACCGGTACCGGGCCACAAAGCATGTGCTACCGGGCGGTGAGGAAACGATATGATTTAGCAATATGAAACGATATGAGTCAGCTGCACCTTTCCTCATTGCCTGTCACGCACTGTTGAACTTGAAATAACCTACCAAATCATACCAAATAACACATAAAACCTAAAATAACACTAACATATAGTAAAAGCTGGAATGATATATTAAGTACTTTATACTTTATACGTTTGTACTTTATACTTTATTGTTGCCAAACAATTGATACTAGAACATACAATCATCATAGCGATATTTGATTCTGCACTTCCCGCTCCCTGGATTACAAATCGATAGTAAATATTAAAAATTTAAATTATAAATCATAAGTAGAAAATATAAAAATGGAAAGTAAGGTAGCGCAAAAAAACTGAGATGCAGGTCTGGATATTTGGAGGGTACGGCCCAGATCCGTGTTGGGATCCGTTCAGCAGTCTTATCACAGTTGGAAAGAAGCTGTTCCCAAATCTGGATGTACGAGTCTTCAAGCTCCTGAGCCTTCTCTGGGAGGGAAGAGGGACGAAAAGTGTGTTGGCTGGGTGGGTCGTGTCCTTGATTATCTGGGCACAGGATAATCAAGGACACAGCCTTGATTACACAGGCTTGATTACAAATACACAGCCTATATAAAGTATGAAGTAGAAATAATGTATGTACAGTGCAGTTTCACTTAACAGAATCGGGAAGATTAAGCCAAAACCGATTTGTAGAAAAAAAATCAGCATGTACACGTGTGTGCACGTCATGTATGCGCACACCATGTATGCGCACACAGGAGCCGGCGCAAGGCTTCATGGTCATGGTAGACAAGTGTCCCGTATTTGACTGCTAAACTTTTGTCCCTTATCTGGGAGTGAGAAAGTTGGCAACCCTACTTGAACACCACCTCCCCACCCCCTCCCTGTCGGCCGGTCCGCAAGAATATTGTCAATATTAAACCGGTCCATGGTGCAAAAAAGGTTGGGGAACCCTGATGTAAAGTAACTAGAATTGGTGTGGTTTCATCTATATTACCATTTTTTTTTGTTGTAAGTAGCTCATGAAGCTTATTTATTGAATGACAGGAAAATGTGGTATAATAGTTAGTGCTATTGTCTTGGAGGTCCAATGCATCTGACCCATCTTGATGGAGTCTATGTGGAGTGCGCATGTTCTCCCTGTGATATCATGGCTTTCTACTAAGTGCTCCCACATACCCACCATGAGCTGTGAGAAAACCTTGTCCCTCAGATCTCCTTTAAATATTTCCCTTCTCACCTTAAACTTCGGCCATCTATTTTTAGACTTTCTGACCCTTGGTAAAGGATTGTGGCTGTCAAACCTATCCATGTCGCTCATAATTTTGGGCCCCTCATAACAACCTGTCATGGATGCCATCAAGCTGTGAAGGTGCTGAAAAGATTCACAAGGATGTTGCCAAGACCGGAGGGCTTGTGTTGTAAGGAGATACTCGAAAGGCTGGGACATCCTTCCATGGAGTGTAAGAGATTGAGAAGCCTTATGGACTCCAGCTCCAGATTTTTCACTTGGGGTTTACTCCCGAAGCCTTTCCCATGAGTGGGTATAGCCGCCAGGCAGCAGAGGTTTGAGATCAGAGTTTTCCTTCTGCTGCATGAGCTGTCAACTATAGCTGATGAGCCCCAACTGCCCGAAGCGACTGGTTTTAAGGCACGAGTAACCCACCTTGCTCCTTCTCCTGTCAGTTGAAACTGTTCCGCCAGACTTAGGAGCTAAGCCACACGTGAAGCCCAGGAACTGGACTTGGTTGTCAGAGGCTATTTGAGGCACATGCCATTGGGAGCATTTAATAGGTAGTGAGAGCTTGTCCTCATTACCACCCCCTGGCTATAACAATCTTTAAGTCTAGGGTAAGAGAATTGGGGAGAGTCGATAGGGATATGAGAGAGAATAGATTATAGGGATGTAAGTGGGGCAATTATTGGGGTACTGGTTATTAGGGTGGTAAGGTAGTGTTGTAGTGTTGTCACGTGGCCAAGTGGTTAAGGCGTCGGTCTAGTGATCTGAAGGTCGCTAGTTCGAACCTCAGCTGAGGCAGTGTGTTCTGTCCTTGACCACACATTGCTCTACGACAACACCGGTGCCAAGCTGTGTCCGCCCTAGTGCCCTTCCCTTGGGCAACATTGGTGGCGTGGAGAGGGGAGACTTGCAGCATGGGCAACTGCCGGTCTTCCATACAACCTTGCCCAGGCCTGCGCCCCGGAAACCTTCCAAGGTGCAAATCCATGGTCTCACGAGACTAACAGATGCCTATTAAAAAAAAGATAGTGTAGAGTTTAGCGTGGCACTATTACGACGCCAGCGTTCAAGTTCAAGTCCGTCAATGTCTGCAACGAGTTTGTACGTTCTTCGCATGATCATGTGGGTGATCATGGGATCATGGGAATGTTGGTTTTCTCCCACATTCCAAAGACATACAGGTTAATGGGTTAATTGGTTACATGGTGTAATTTTGCCAGAAGGGCCTGATACCGTGCTGTATCTCTAAATAAGTAAGTGGGACAATGGGTCTGATCAGATTGGTCGGAGAGACCATATAGAATCAATGGTCCAAACACTCTCCTCTTTCTTGAGGAAGAATGCAGTAGCAATATGAGAGTTAAAGTGAAGTTATTAATTAATGAACCAGAAAGGGATAGTCCCCTCAGTACTCCCCAAAGCTTGTGTTCCCTGTGGTGGGTCAGCCCTAGTTTAGTACCCTCTCTAACAATTTCACCTTCACTAGATCAACAGTTTATCACCCACGTTCGATTTACCACCTCAGGCGAGCCTGGATGTTGCCAAACAGCCAATCAGGAAAGGATGAAATGAACTGGGTCTTGCTTCTCTTGCGAAGAGCCAGCTAGGTGCTTAACCAAATAAAATTATGTTTATGTAAGTCTTCCACAGTAGATTGTTGTTGTTCCTTTCCATGCCTCTTGGCACATCAGGTGGCAAACTTGCCGTTTAGTATTTTTGTCTGTTCTTTTTAACGAGGCTGAGGTGATAGCTCAACGCTCAACCCAACACGGATGGAAAGCGTGCAGGGAACAGGCACGTGATCCTCCATTGATTCCATCGTTCCTTGGCTTTACTGAGTGCACCTACAAGAAAATGAATCTTGGGGTAGTATATGGTGACATACATGTACTTTGATAATAAATTGACTTTGAACTCTCCCCAAGGTGCCACTGAGAATGTACAAACTGTTTACAGACAGTGGTGAGAACTGAATCGCGATTGGTGATCTCTGGCCCTGTAAAATGATTGTGATGACAACAACGCTATTGTGACGGTCATTAATTGAGTAGATATTACCCAAATATCAATACTGCCGATAGATAAACATGTTGATGTGATGTAACAGGATGGAGATATGAGATGGACTGGTTGAAAATTCGCTTTTGTAGTATGATGTCGTTGATTAGAACCTAAAGTCCTGGCCAAATGACCCAGAGGTAGAAATTCACCTCACCAGAACATCGAGGTCAGACCAGGCCAGGACATCTGCTACAAGTCACTCTTGACCACCGTGACCACTCCAAAGGTCTTCACCTTAAGGTTAGTCAATACATTTGCTTGAAGTTCAAAGATTGTTATTGTAAAAGTAAAGTTCGGTCTGGCGTGACAGAACTAGCTCCATCATTACATCTAGACCCACCAATGTCCCCCCTGAAATAGGGCAATTTGAGATGGGGAGCACTTGCTAATTTTGCCATTGTTGTCCACATCTGGTAGGTGAACTTTTAAAAACATTGCTTACGATGAGGGAGAGAGCTTTGTGGAAGAGGCTGTGTGGATATGGCTAGCAACCATGGCTTGAGATTAATGATGTTTTTCCTTGATTTAATTCTCTTTCTCAGAAGGTCAGTGTGGCTCCTTGAAAGTGGTGGCCTTTGCATTGTCAATCATCAGATGTTGCATTTTGAAGTTTGTCAATAATGATATCCTTGTTGGCTGTTCGATGCTATTTGCATCTAGAAGATGCTTCTGCATCTGTGATATGGTGTTACAGAAGTTAAGTGTCCAGAGAATAAGATTCCAGAGCCCTGAGTTCAAATCCCACTCTGACAGCTGTGGAATTTGGAAAACAATTACCGGTGGGATTGACGAATACTCGAGGCTAAAACTGAGAAGGGGGAAAGTTCAAAGGAGATTTGTGAGGTAAGTTATTTCACATAGAGAGCAGTAGATGCAGGAATGCACTGGCAGCAAAGATAGTAGAAGCAGTTAAGATAGCAACGATTAAATGGCATTTAATGAACAAGTAGGGAGTAGAGCATCAACTGTTATTTTTATTTAGAGGTACAGCGTGGAACAGGTCTTTCTGGCCCAATGAGTTGATCACCGGGCAACCCATTTATTTAACCATCGCCTAATCACAGGACAATTTACAATGTCCAATTCACTTACTGATCGCTACACCTTCGGACTGTGGGAGGAAACCAGGGGAAGGATGAACAGACTTCTTATGCATGGCGTTGGAATTGAACTCTGAACTCCGATGCCCCGAGCAGTAATAGCGTCACGCTAACCGCTACACTATCCTGGCAACCCCATTAGTTTAGTTTAGTACAGCTGGTATTATGGTTGGCACAGATATGATGAGCCTGTTGCTGTGCTGCACTGTTTTACATTATATAGTCTTAGGCATAATGATGATCACAAGGTCTACTTGATTATTGTAAATGCAACTGTCTTTTGGGGCAGAAAGCGTGACCATCCCTTCTGGTGCTCTCTTCAATGCCCCTTGAAATGGTGCAGCAAGCCACTCAGCTATAGGTGGCTCAGTGCCAACTCACCAGGGGGCATGACAAATCAGAATCAAGTTTAATATCACCAGCATATGCTAACTATGTTAACTTTGTGGCAGCGGTACAATGCAATACTTATAATTTATACTTTATTGTCGCCAAACAATTGATACTAGAATGTACAATCATCACAGCGATATTTGATTCTGCGCTTCACACTCCCTGGGTTACAAATCGATAGTAAATATTCAAAATTTAAATTATAAATCATAAATAAAAATTCTAATACATAATAATAGAAAGAAAAAAATATAAATTACTGTAATTATATATATAAAATAGATAAATTAATTAAGTAGTGCAAAAATGGAAATAAAAAAGTAGTGAGGTAGTGTTCATGGGTTCAATGCCCATGCTGAAATTGGACGACAGTAGGGAAAAAGCTGTTCCTGACTTGTTGATTGTGAGCCTTCAGCTTTCTGTACCTCCTTCCTGATGGAAACAATGAGAACAAGGCATGTCCTGGGTGATGGAGGTCCTTAATGATGGATGCGCCTTTCTGAGGAATTGCTCCTTGTTCAGGGACATTCCTGCACATGCTCATTGCCAGCTGACCGGTTATTAATCTTCTGACACACATAATTCTTGATGTGCGTGGGAGGGTGAGTGAAGCTATTAAGTGCAATTGAATTTAATTCTCGAGTTGTTTCAGCCAGAGCCGGTAAATATTGATTGTGACTCTCAGTGCATTGTGAGCCGCTGTCTGTGATGGATTATAGACCGACCTATAAATTCACTTTCCACTGAGGAACCAGACAAAATCCAGACAGCTCTGATATGAATCAATTCAACAACTCACACTGGAGCTTCTTCCTCTCATGCATTGAGCTCTCTGCCAACATTATTGGAATCCTCACCTCCCAGAACAGGCAGTAATCTCCGTCAAGGAACCTTGATGTCGCCACATGTTCTGGCTCCAACATAGCATGCCCAGGATGCTCAGCAGATCAACACGGTACCTACCAAACAACAAAGCAACAACAGGAAAGCAAGCCCTGTTCCTCGCTCCCACCCACCTACACACACAGGTAATCCTCCAACCCCAGGCCAAGCCTCTGGGCCTCTGGACTTGTGCACCCTCAGACACTGGGCCTCCAATTTCCCCAGTGGACTCTCAACCTTACAGAGCCATAGCTTCGGCCATTGGGCTTCGACTTCTGGGCTTCTGATCAACCTTCAGGTTTCAGTTTTTGGTGTTGACCCCAGGACTAGCCGATGAAAGGACGCTGATCTCCATGCCTCACAATCCTGACTCACCAACTCGTGTACCTAGGGGTCACCAGCCCTCATATCTCCTGCTTCCATGGACATCTGATCATGGAAGAACTGGGCAACTCACTGACTCAGTGGGCCACATCCACAATGCTTGCCAGCTTGACATCTGTGGTTTTAAATGCCCATGAGCCCTTGCCAATTTAAAGTGTTGATTGTTTTAATGCAGAGCAGGGGTTCCCAACCTTGGGTCCATGGACCTTTCAGTTAATGTTAGGGGTCCATGGCACAAAAAAAGGTTGGGAACCCGTGATCTTGAGCAACACGTGCAAGATGCTGCAGGAACTCAGCAGGTCAGGCAGCATCTGTGGAGAGGAATAAATGGTTGATTTTTTGCACTGAGACCCCTCATCAGGACTTGAAAGGAAGGGGGAAGAAGCCAGAATAAAAAGATGGGGAGAGGGGAAGGAGTACAAGGTGGTAGGAGTTAGGTGAAGCCAGGTGAGGGGGAAGGTAGGTGGGTGGGAATGAAGTGAAAAGCTGGGAGGAGATAGGTTGAAGAACAAAAGGGCTGAAGAAGCAAGAATCTGATACGAGTGGAGAGTGCACTGTGCACCGGGGAGAAAGGGAAGGAGGAGGGCACCAGAGGGGGATGATAGGCAGGCGAGGAGAAGAGAAGAGGTAAGAGTGGACCTGGAATAGAGAATGAGAAAAAAGAGAAGTGGGCTGGGGGAGAGAAATTACCGGAATTTAGAGAAATTGTTAACTTGGCTTTGAGTTGGAATATTCCAGTAGAAGAGGTCTCATTGCAACTGAAACATTTTGAGTTTCAAAAACATTTTCAGTAACCCAAGTTGCTTCAATGATTGTGTTCACAGAAGAAAAGTTCTAACTAACTTCACCACATCCACATAGAAGTGGGGAAAGAAATGAATGTATTTTGCCGCACTTTGGCTGCAAAGGGTTAACATGGTCTGATCTAGTCACAGTCTTTCGGCATGAATTGTGTATATGCACTCGGTGACCATTTTATTAGGTACTGGAGTGGAACCTGGTGTGGTCTTCTGTAGCCCAGCTTCTTCAAGGTTCAATATTTTGTGTGTTCAGAGAGACACTGTTGTAATGCATCAGTATTTGAGTTGCCGTTGGCTTCCTATCAGCTTGAACCAGGTTGGGCATTCTTTTCTGATCTTTCCTACTAACTGGGCATTTTCATCCGCAGAACTGCTGTTCACTGGGTGCCTTTCGTTTCTCGCACCATTCTCTGTAAACGCTAGAGCAGGGGTTCCCAACCATTTTTGTTCCGCCATGGACCCCTAACATTAACTGAGAGGCTCGTGGACCCTGTGTTGGGAACCCCTGCTCGAGAGAATGAAAATCAGGAGGTACTCAAACCACCCCAACATTCCTGGGTCAAAGTCACTCAGGCCACATCTTTTCCCCATTTTGATGTTTGGTCTGAACAGCAACTGAACCTCCTGACCACGTCTGGCTGATTAAATATTTGCATCAATGAGCAGATGTGAAGATGCATCTAATAAAGTGGCCACAGAGTATATTTGTCTCAGTAACAGTCTAGGTCGGGATGAGTGAATTGGATTGAAGCAGAATTGAGATCATGTGCTATGCAATGATGTTGTGAAATGGTTCAAAATTACCCCGTGCTTTGGTGCAGAGGCTTTATCCAACAAGGTTGCAAGGGGATTTTTATTTCTTTTCCATACTTATTGAACAATTTGATAGAAATAGATTATTACAGCACTGAACAATGTAGCTGTATGAGATGATGCAGTACTGTGTGATATTATGGGATGATATGGTACTGTGCAAAACAAAATCCTCTACAATCATGATGGAGACAGTCCCTCTGATTACAATTATGGGGGAAAGTGCTTTCAAATAGTGCTTTTTGCAGATTAAAGACCACAAGACAGAGGAGGAGAATTAGGCTGTTCAGTTCTTTGAGTCTGCTCCAACATTCCATCATGGCTGATTTATTATCCTTCTCAACCCCATTCTCCTGCCTTCTCCCTGTAACCTTTGATGTCCTGGCTAATCAAGCATCTGTCAATAATTATGCCCAATGACTTGACCTCCACAGCAGTCTGTGACAATGAATTCCACAGATTCACCACTCTCTGGCTATAGAAATTCTTCTTCATCTCTCTTGCGTATGGATATTTTTCTATTCTGAGACTGTTCCCTCTGGTCCTGGAGTCCTCACTATAGGAAACACCCTCTCAGCATCCACTTTCAATGAGATCCCCCCCTCATTCTTCCAGTGAGTACAGGCATCATCATTTTTGTGTGTACCCCCTTGGGAGGATTGTAGAAAGTTTAACAGATTGGGTAAGGATTTGATGGCATTTAATATGCAAGAAATAACCCTGAAAGAACAAATGAGGTATAGAAATGGATGGGAAATGATAAAGAGTTCAGAGCTATAGGGGAGCAAATTTCAAAAATCATTGTTCAAAGTTAATTTATTTTCAAAGTACACATGTGTCACTCTGATATTTATTTTTTCTTATAGGCATTTACAAAAATACAGAAATACAATAAAATTTATATATAAACAAAGACTGACAAACAACCAGGAAAACAAGTCAAGAAAAAGTTTAAAAAGGTAAATAAGTAAAATCAACACCGTGAGTTGTAGAGAAAGTGAACTTATAGGTGAAAGTGAGTTTATGGATTGTGGAATCAGTTCTGTGCTGAGGAGAGTGAAGTTATCCACAGCCGTTCAGGATCCTGATGATTGTAGGGTAATAACTGTTCCTGAACCCGGTGGTGTGGGACCTAGGGCTCCTGTACCTCCTACTGGATGGTTAGGGCTTCGGGAACATAAATCCTTCCGTGTGGGAGGGTGTTCATTAGTGATACAAAATGGATCTTGTATTCATTGAGAGAATATAACTGTTGAGGAGGTGATGGATTAGATTATGAGGTGCAATTACATAGACCAGGCATACCGATGGTCTGAGTGGTTTTCCTGGAAAGCAGGGCACAAGCTGGGAGAGTTGCAGATTTTAGTAGATCATCAAAATTTGTTTCCCTTAGCCTGAATCAGGACATAGTGTTTTCTTGAAGTGGAAAACTTCAAAGACACTCTACATGATATCTCCTCCTTTGGTGTAAGCAGTTTGTATTGATTCATCTACAATGAAACAGATTGATTTTGTTTAGAAATGATACATTGAGAAAGAGAGGGATGCATGAGTAATGGTAAAGTGTCTGTGAATGTCTTATTGAGTCATTGGAGACACAATTTTTGTAGAGTAATACAGCACAGAAACTAGCCCTTCACTCCAACTGGTCCATGCTACCCACAGCAGTCTCCCTGTTGGTCTCAGTTCCCCATGTTCAGCTCATAATCCTCTAAGTCCCTCTCCTCTATGTACTTTTCCAGATATCTTTTAAATGATGCAATCGTACCCTCCTTGACCATATCCACTGGCAGCTCATTCCAGCTGCTCACTACCATCCATGTAAAGAAATATCTCTCTGGTCTCTTTTAAATCTTAACTCTCTTGTCTTTTGTCTGTCCCCTCTAGTTTTAGACTCCTCAACTCTGCAGAAAAGACTATGACAATGCACTTTATCCATACCCTTCATGGCTTTATAAACTTCTATCACTCCTCATTTCCCTTCGTTACAAGGAATAAAGATCCAGTGTGGCCAACCTCTCCCTATAAACCAAGTCCTTAGTTTAGTTAGTATTTGTCTTACCTGTAAGTGTGTGGGTTTCCTCCCACAGTCTAAAGGCACACCGCCTACTTGTTGTAAAATAATGCAACAGTTTTGTAACAATTTATCACCTTTTCATTTTTCATTGGCTGAGCATTAAACATGTTATACCTGTGTGCCTTCTAATTGGCCCTTACTTATCTCAGGAATTTGGCCTTAGCTCAGTATAAAATCGCCATCTCGCCTTTGTCTTTTCCTTAGTTTCTTTGTTCTTTACTCCCATGTGCTCTGTGCTGGTTTCTTTATTTTAAACTTTCAACAAACGTTCATGAAGCACCATGTTTTCAACTCATTCTTGGACTCCTAGAAGAACCTACGGGTCGATAATCACCAGATCTGACATTCGGTTAATTGGTCATTGTAAATTGTCCTGTGATTTAGGCTGGGAATAAGTAAGTGTGTTGCTGGGCGTTACTGACTTATTGATCTGGAACAGCCTGTATAGTGCTGTTTCTATAAATAAAGATCTTCTACACCATTTCCAGCTTGACAATGTTGTTCCTATAGCAGGTTAATGAAAATAGTACAAAATACTTCAAATGTAGTGTCACCAATGACTTACATAATGGCAACATAATGACTCTATTGCTAAACTTGATGCCCTGTCTAATGAAGTCAACACGCTAAATGCCTTCTTCACCATCCTTTCTACTTGTGTGGCCATTCTCAGTGAACTGTGTACTCGTACTCCCAGGTCCCTCTGTTCCACAATATTCATCAGTGCCCTGCCATTCACTGAATAGGTCCTACCCTGCTTTGAATGTTCAAAATGCATCATCTCACACCTCACTAAGTTGAAACCCATTTACCATTCTTTGGCCCATCTCTCTAACTGATTAAGATCTCTTTGTAACTCATTGGATTTGCCTCACCATCAACAAGCTGTCCTAATTTAGTATCACTAGAAAATTTGCTAATTGTTCTATATACATTCACATCCAAATCATTTATAGAAATAATGAATAACAGAGGTCCCAATCCTGACCTTGGGGCTCTCCCCTAGTCACCGGCCTCCAGTTGGAGAGTCAATTTTCAACAATCTCCCTCTGCGTCCTATCATTTAGCCAATTCTGAATCCACTTCACTTGTCCCCCATCCCCCGAATCCCATGTGACCTAAATATCCACATCAGCCTGCCATGCAGCACCTTGTCAAAGGCCTTACTAAAGTCCATATGGACCATATCCACTATTTACCTTCATCAATCCTCTTAGTTACCTCTTTGAAAAACTCCACAAATACTCCAAATATATCACCTCCCAACACACAAAACCATGCTGACTCTTTCTAATCAGTTAATGAGCTGAGGTAAATAATCCAAGGTCAGTCAATGTGTTGAGGTAAACCTGAAAAAAAAAGAAAATGTAAATATAAAAAAAATGTAAAATGTAAAAAAAAATCAATACACAAAATGCTGAAGGAACTATCAGGTCAGGCAGCATCTATGGAGTGAAATTGACAGTTAACATTTCAGTGGAGAGCCTTCAACTGTGCTGTCCATTTCCCTCCATAGATGCTGTCTGACCTGTTGAGCTCCTCCAGCACTTTGTGTGTTGCTCCAGATTCCAACATCTCATCTGCAACCTCTTGTATCTCCATATCCGTTACATTGCTCAACTGTAAGACCTTCTTTTCTGCATTCAGTTCGTTCACATGAGCTAACCCCACAATCGTTGACCATGGGTTCCACTTTCCCTACTGCAGAAAATCCCAGTAGAAATGACTTTGCAGCAGCTCTCAAAGTGCATGCCACAGGCAATCATAAACTGAACTCCCACTGCAATTGATTGTGAAATTGAAATCAATAAATTTAGTTATATGTGAGAAGGCACAATGGAAAATTAACCTTGATAAATTTCTGAATTCTCATTAAAAGATTTGTGCATTCACTGATAACAACTCCTTGCCTTTGTGGACCCAATCAAGCTTACTGTGTTTTTAACTCTTTCATCCCTTGGGATGGAGGCTAAAAGATGGATGATAAATTTCCTGCATTTTCAGCAACAGCGCTCAGAATATCTGAGGAGGGATGTGCACAGCCCATTTGCATGATGGGTATTCACTTTCCAGGGTCTGAAAGTCTTATTGCTAACCTTAGCTTTCTAACACAATAGCGTGACCTTTCCAAAGGGTTGGAGTTCTTTATGACAAATTAAACTGCTAATCAATATTCCTTGTTTAGCTTCCTGTTGTAAACAAGAACCTGTCTTTAGTTCTTAATGCAAATTGCAAGCAATAATCAGTTGTATGGTCAAGTACAGTACTGTGCAAAAGTCTTAGGCACATATATATAGCTAGGGTGCCTAATACTTTTGCTAAGTACTGCATTGTCAATGTGGAGTGAAGTGCAAATTTGTAAATCAGGCAGGAACAAAAGATGTTGGGAACGGCAAAGGTGAATTGCTATGGGACTGATGGCAGAGAAGTTCCAGGGACAGAGTTGGCATTGGTGCAGACACACCCAGCCCTGAGACACCAGGTAAGGTAATTTGATTCCAAGCAAATGGTTTATTGATCATTACAGAATATCCCACTGGTGCTTCCTGCTCCCTCCCTTCTCCCTTCCCCTTTTGATGTAGTCAATGCGGTTTCACTGTATATTTTGATGTTTTAATATACACGCAACATAAAAAGCTAATCTTTAAATGTTCTTTCTTTATTTACAATGGCCTTAAAATCATACTTTTAATTCATTGTTATCTGAATAGACTTTAAATAATTTATGTTGTTGAAATTAGACCGACCTAAAGGGGAAAGCACATATGCCAGGTTACTCTATGAGTTTAAATTGGCTTGCCTCAAGACAAACAGTTATTATTGTTGCTGCTATAGGTATGTTTTGGAGCATGCTGGATTACTACTCAACTGCTCTCCCATTTCTCATTCAAGGAAGAGTTACCTTCCTGTTAAACCATTCAGAGCTTCAAAGATCAAAGTAAATATATTATCAAAGTAGGCACAGTACTGTGCAAAACTCTTAGATTTTTTATGTTTTCAGATGGTATGGGTTCCACAGAGCCCTGATCTCAACATTATCAAGGTTGTCGAGAATTACCTGGAGTGACAGAAGCAAGCGAGACAGCCAAAGTCTGCAGAAGAGCAGTGACAAGTTCACCAAGATGCTTGGAGCAACCGACCAGCCAATTTTCTTGTAAAACAGCATGACAGCATACCTAACAGAATGGATGCAGTTTTACAGACAAAGGGTGGTCACACCAAATATTGATTTGATTTTGTTCTTTTACTGTTTACTGCTCTTTGTAGTTAATTTTTTGACATTTAGAAACTTTTCACTCCATTATTTTTGAAAGAATTTTTGCTTTACAGTTTTTTTACATGTGCATAAAACTTTCGCACAGTACTGAAATATTACCTTGAGATACCTTTTCTTGCAGCCATTTACAGGAAAGTAAAGATGTACAATAGAATATATGAAAAACTATACATAAATAAGGACTGACAAACAACCAATGTGCAAAATTGCATTAATGTGGGAGACCTTGCAAAGCAAGATCCCATAATCTTTATATGTACATGCAGATGTACAGTATAGAAACTGGCTCTTCCGCTCATCATGTGCATACAGCCTTTTTGCCTACCTACACTAAGCTTGCATTAGGATGTTACCTTCTAAACATTGCCCATTTAAGTGTCTGTGCAAACACCCCTTAAATGTTGTAATTGCACCTGATCCTAGCACCTCTTCTGACAGCAAGTTCCAGATGTCAATCACCCTCAGTGCAATCGAACTTATCCCTCAGATCCCATTTAAAAGTCCTTCCTGTCATCTTAAAACAATGCCCTCTTGTTTTTGATATCCCCGACATGGGGATAAGCAATATGCTATAATTACCAGATTTTCAGTTTATTGCAGGGTTGATTAGCTGAACTGTTTCTACTGACAGGTGAAAGGGCAAAGGTGGCTTATGATACCTTAAAACCAGTTGCTTCTGGCAGATGGGGCGCATCAGCCACAGTTGGCAGCTCATCTAGGAGAGGGAAAACTCTGATCTCAAACCTCCATGGCCTTGTGGCTATACCCACTCATGGGGAAGGTTTCGGGAGTCAACCTGAACCTGGAGTCCGTAAGGCAGTCCTACATTAGGTTCAACGCTGACTAGCAACTCCTGCGACACAGCTGGTGCCAAACTGTATATGTCTCTGCTGTTCCTTTGGATTCATCAGCCAGGAGGAGAGAAGTCTGCTGACTGGGCTACAGCTTGCTCTCCATGTTGTACTGCCCTGGTATGTGTATTACGTAGAGAGCTATGATACAATATCCACAGTTGACCTTGGCCAATGGGGGGGGGGGCCTCATTAGGATTAGTTGAAGGAAGAGTAATCACCAGAAAATAGATCCAGCAGGCTTTTCTTGTGGGAGCTTTAATCACTAGGTTAGTTGGCTCCTGAATATTTGGTGCAGTTTTTATAATTGGCATTCTGGTGTGTTGTGCAAGGTGAATACTTAACAAGATATACTCTGCGTTTGGAATCATAACTTGACCTTGAGGGAACTGAGGACATTTATTACAACCAGGACAACCTCTTGGCTGACACAAACAAGAGAAAACCTGCTGATGCTGGAGGACCTGCTGAATGGTCTCGACCCGAAATGTCGACTCTACTCTTTTCCGTAGATGCTGCCTGGCCTGCTGAGCTCCCCCAGCACTTTGTGTGTGTTTCTTGGTCGACACATGCCAACTGGTGACACACCAAGCAGCTCGACTTTAATCATGCTAGCTAATTATGCCCCTGATCAGCTGTGCCACTGGCAGGAGAGTTTATTGTGTATTTTAATATTGCATAGAGCCAGGTAACCCAACAGAGAGGGAGAGGTCACTTCATCCATTCTGCCTGTGTCAGCTCTTTAATTGAGCCACCCATTTAGTCACAGTGCTCTGCTAAATTCTTGCATCACTGAGTTTATTTGTTTCACTTTTAAAGTACTTATCCACTTTCCCTTTTGGAAGCTATTATTGAATGTGCCCCCTTTTCGAGCATTCTCCTCAGATCATAAAGATTAAATGTACAAACAAAACCTTCCTCTTCGCCCCTGTATTTTTTGCCAATTATCTTAAGTCTTTGTCTGCTAGTTGCCAAGCCCCTGCCAGAGTATGCAGCCTCTTACTTATTCTATCCAAAACCCTTTGTAAACCTGACCTTCATTAATAAAGTGTTGCTAATAAAGATGAACTGAAGCCGAGCTTGTGGACCTGCTCCAGCTGCTCTGGGCTTCATGTCTGAGGACTCACTTTTGTTCTCATACTAATTGCTTATTTTTACTGTTTGCTTGATTTGGTGTTTGTTCTCACTGCACGTGTGGCGGTTGTTGGTCTGTTTTAATGGGTTCTTTGGGTATCTTGTTTTATGGCTGCCTGAAAGGGGACAAATCTCAAGGTTGTGTAATGTTTACATACTTCCATCATAAATGTACTTTGAACTTTGAACATTCAATACCCAAGTGAATCTCTTCTGAATTTTCACTGGATTAAGGAGAACAACAATAGATTCTGTGTTTCTTCCACATAATGGAAATTCCCTTTTCCAACTGTAATTCTGATAAAGTGATTTGTGAGGTATAGTTAAACTTCTTTGCTCTTCTGTTGTCTCCACTTACATCTCTACTTATACATTATAAAATGAAGGAAGCACATATATAGCTGAATCCCCACCCCAATGCAGCCATTTGGGAAATGGAAATTCACTCTGATAAAATTGGGTGGTGGGAGGAGGTACATCTCTACCAAACGAGGTGTAAGGTGCTCCCGCCCTCCGCTAGCCTGTATACCACCCTTGGGCGAAGTGCAATACCTGCTTAGCTCTCAATCAGGGTCATGTGAAGCCATGGAGCAGATGGTGGATGATCATATGAGCAGCTGGTGCATAGTAAAAGTCCTGGTTATGCAAACACTGACGCCAGGCAGATAATCTCTGAAAAGTATTAATAATGGCTGGGATCACTGCCCAGAAGAAGGCAATGGCAAACCACTTCTGTTGAAAAATTTGCCAAGAATAATAGTCATAGAAAGACTGTGGTCACTTACGTCAATATGACACAGCGCGTAGAGATGATGATAAGAATTCACAAATCACCAAAGAATTTGTGATGGAGAATAAAATTCACTTCAGGAAATTATGCTTAAAGTTCAAAGTACATTTATTATGAAAGTATGTGCATGTCACCATATACGACCTTGAGATTCGTTTCCTTGCAGGCATTTACAGGAAAATAAAGAATGCAATAGAATTTATGAAAACTATAAACAACAAAGAATGACAAACAGCTAATGTTCAGAAGAAGACAAATCACGCAAATAATTAAAAAGTAAATAAATAATCCTGAGTTGTAGAGTCTATGTGGAGTCAGTCCAGCGCTGAGGTGAGCGAGAGAGTATGTGAAATGAATGGATATAAATTGGCATGAAATTTATTTTTTCGACCTGCATTCTTTAGTGCATGTGTAGGTAATGTGGTTTCACAACTTGGACTACTTTGCAGGAACACAACCTCTCCCTCCTCTTGTAATGTGGGGGCGACACCTATAGTTTTCCATTTTGTAGGCTTTTATTTTGGGTTTATGTGCTATTTATTACATCTTCTTTAGATTATTAAAGGTGCAAACATTAAATTTACGAGCTCAGCTTTTGGATAGGTGCCCCATGGCAATATCAGCAGTAAGTCCCTTGTCCCCAATGACTTTCTGGAAAGTAGTATTAAGCCGCTTCCTTAAACTGCTGCAATACCTCTGGTAAGAAAAGGGAGACGAGGAGATGCACACCAGTCCTCATAGCGGGATCAGGAGTGTAGAGTGTGAGCAATTTCAAGTTTCTGGGTATTAATATCTCTGAGGACCTAAGCTGGACCCAACTTATGGATGCAGCCATAAAGAAGGTAAGACAGTGGCTATATCTCCTTCGGAGTTTAAGGAGATTTGGTATATTACCAAAAATACCTACAAATTTCTACAGATGTACTGTGGAGAGCATTCTAACTGGCTGTATCACCGTCTGGTATTGGGGTGGCGGGGGGGTGTGCAGCGGTGGTGGATACTGCACAAGATCGAAGTAAGCTGCAGAGAGTTGTAAACTTAGTCAGCTCCCTCAAGGGCACTAGCCTCTGTATTATTCAAGGAGTGGTGCCTCAAGAAGGTAGTGTTCATCATTAAGGACCCCCTCAGACAGGTCATGCCTTGTATCATTGCTACCATGAGGAAGGAGGTACAAGGGCCTGAACCTCCTTTCACACTTCGACGATTCAGGAAAAGCTTCCTCCACCTGAATTCAGATTTCCGAATGGAGATTGAACCCATGAACACTACCTCACTACTTTTTAAAATTTCTATTTTATTGCACTACTTATTTCATTTAACTGTGTGTGTATGTATATATATATATATATATATATATATATATACACACACACCCTATCCTCGTTATATGCGTCTTCAGATAATGCGGATTCACAGTTATGTGAGGAACCTATTTCTACTAATGTGTCCTTATATGCATCCAAAACTCACAGTTATGCGAGGAGCACTGCTTTCCTGCCAATACAAGTCACGTGCGCACGCCTCACAGTCTCACTTTTGGGATGAGAAGCACCGCTTTCCCGCCAATGGAAGTCAGGTGCACGCGCCTCACAATCTCACTCCCGTCAGTCTCGCGTTGGTTTTGGTTTCGGCAAGGTGTGGATGCGCGATCTTGTGCTCTTAAACTTTTGTTGGTTTTACCTATGGTGCAGTGATTTTGTGCTTGAAATATTTAACTATGCCTCCTAAGCGTCCGATGTCATGTCCTGGGCCATCAGCCGAGCGGCAGAGAACCGTTTTAACACTTGGAAAAAAGTTGGAAATTATAAACAGCGCGGCATCAGCTGAAGGTAACACAGCTCTGGGACGCTACTGCCGGGAACAGAATCTTGCCTTTAAAGTTCTTTTGTTGCTTGACAATGTGCCAGCCCATCCTAAACATTTGGACAGCATTCATCCTAACATAACAGTGTGTTTCCTGCTGCCTAACACGACATCGCTGATTCAACCTCTCGACCAAGGTGTGATCCACATTCCAGGCGTATGTATTTTTTTTATGGCCAACTATTTCTCAGGTGCTGCAAGCAAAAGATGATTTTGAAAATCCCGGGAGTTTACCAGTGGTGAGGGAATGATGGAAGTCGGAACGCTTGGCACCAATCACGATGGACATGGACCCAAGTTTAGAACAGAGTCAGCATTTCAATTGTTCCCCGCCGTCAGCCCTTCTTCCCTACAAGCAAATTTATGCTGAAAAACAAAATGCTGCCAAGCAAACAACCCTCCCCACTTTCTTCCAATGGGTGTCATCTCCTGCTGCCAGCAGTTCTAAGAGTTCTGTGAATCTTCCTTCACCCCTTGCTGTGTTTGATATGATCCTGACGACCTCAACCATCCACCTTATCCGTGTAAAGCTGCCTGACACCACAACAACCACTCTTCTCCCGGAGCGAACACACCTGCCACTGTTGGTGAGTACGGTATACCCTAGGATGTTAACTTTCTATGATTTATTACATTGAATATTACCTTAAATTGATGAAATATAATACAAATGTTGTCGTGTGGTACTGCTTTTGTGTCGTATTTATATGAAAATGTGAATAAATTACAGATAATACATATTTAGGAAGCCCTCTGGAATGCATCCCTATTTTCTCCATTTAAATAATTAATCACATTATGCGATTTCACATTATGCATCGACTGCGATGAATATATATGTATATATACACACATATACATACAGGGCCGGACTTTAGGCAGGGCTAGGCTGGGCTGCAGCTCAGGGGCCCGAGCTGCAGAAGGGCCTAAAATAGGTAGCTATCAACATGGCGGACAAAAAAAATACGAGAGTGGAGCACAGAAAGGAAAAAAGAAACAAGAAGGAGAGGACCGTGAGAAAGAAGCATTAAAAAAGACATTGAAATTGACAGAACTTTTTAAACCTGTTCTTGATGATGCAGCAGTACCATTGCTTTTGTCACAGTCTGAGACCGGTGGACAAATGGAGACTTGTTCAACAGCTAGTGCTAGTACAGGACCACCGTCCTTGCCACAGTCAGCTGCTAATGTTGAAGAAGCAGAGAGCATGACTTTGGGATTCCTGACCACAGAGGCCTCCGAACAACCAAATCGGGCCACCATTAATGTTAACGTATCGCTCCTGAGGATCCTTATAGCACTGATCCTGCTCGCTGGGGAAAGGAAATGTTAGATGATTCAGTCCAAGTGTACTGGGCTAAGAAAGGGCCCGAGTCCTGCCAGGATAAGGATGTGGTTATCAAAGCTTCAGAACGAGTATACAAACAGCAGAGACGTTTTTCCTCCAAATTTCACTTGAAACGCAAGCTCATAAATGGTGAGTACATATCAAGGCAATGGCTCTATATTCCTCTTCCATCGGCTGTGTGTTTCGTTTTGCATGCTACATCTTCAGTGATGGTAACTGTCAGTCCATCTTCAAAACTGGCTTTACCGACTGGAAACATGCCGCTGAGCGCATAGGAGAGCATGAAAATAGCGAACACCACTATACAAAAAAAAATGGACAAGCTTGAGATAGCTTTTCTGAACAAATTGTGGCATTGCATTCTTCAGTGCTTTGGAAGTGCAAGTGTTGCATTGTGAGCTGTAAATCTAGACCTGTGTAATGCTGTGGATTTGGTGAGATCACTACGGGGATACATAGCAAGCTTGCGTGATCAATTTGATACTTTTGAGACCCAAGCTAAAACTATGTCTCCAACAGTCCAACAAGTGTACAAAGAAGACACCCAACGACAAAGAAAATGTATAGCCTTTCTGGGTGAATTCACAACACCTGATGTTGGCTTGTCAGCCAGAGGAAAATTTCTCAGCTACTGTTTTTTTGATCGTGATGGATAGATTACTTGCAGAAATTGATTGCAGATTTGCATCATATAATGACCTTAACAACACATTTGGCATCCTAAACAATATCCCTTCTCTCTCTGTACAAGAGAGCATCTGATCTCCAAAGCAGTTATTCAGCTGACCTGCAGTTAGACCTTGTGGAGGAGAATTGTCTATTTCAGGGAATTTGTAAGTGGCAAAGATATTTCATCCACAACAGAGCTTTTATGCTTCCTCAGAGAAGAAAACTTGCAGGTCATCTTCCCAAATGTAAGCCTTGCTTTGAGGCTTTCCCTGACTCTCCCTGTCACAAATGCAAGAGGTGAGCGATCTTTCTCCAAGCTCAAGCTAGTGACGAATAGGCTCAGATCCACAATTGGACAGGATAAGCTGAAATATCTTACTCTGATGTCACTTGAAAGTGATCTTGTTTGGAAACTGGATTTTAGTGAACTGATCAAGGACCTTGCTGCGAAGAAATCCAGAAGAACTACGCTTTAATTTTGAAAAACAAGCATCTGACTTTGTAACTATCTAGGCTTCTGTGTCAATGCTGTTCCTGTTTTTGTGGCAAAAGGCTAATAGTGGACTGTTTACAAACCTAGTAAGTGGTCTTTACTCTGCAAGCCACACAGCACAGCAATAGGGTAGTATGTACTAGATCTCATTTTTCAAAAAGATTGTCGGAGGATTGTCATGTTCCCTAGTTTGCCATAGTGGCATCTCTCTTGGCCTTTTTGTCTCACATTTCCATTTTACTTCCTCAGAACACACGCTTGAGAAAAATACCTAGTTAAAAATGTTTTGACATTGTTTGAGAAATGAGGCCTATGGTATGTGCAGCAATAGCTAAATAAAGATTTAAGATTGGGTACATCATACTTCGTCTCCCTCATAACTTTACTAAGCCAACTAAGCCTAGGTCAATTTTTGAGTGCTTTAGATGCTGTCCTTCAAACTAAGAAGCTGCATTACTTTCTGTCCTCCCTCTTAAGGCCTGTAAGTGTATAGCCTACATATTGTACTAAACCAATATCTTGGTCCACAGCTTTGATATTTAGATCAGTACGACCTTTGCTCTTGTTCTTGCCTTTATTTGCTTAGTACAGCAATATTTTGCGGTGTCGGCAGGGGCCCATTAGGGCCTTCAGCCCAGGGGCCTTGGCCCAACTAAATCCGGCCCTATATATATATCCAGTCGGCCCTCCTTATCCATGAGGGATTGGTTCCGGGACCCCTCGCGGATACCAAAAAATGCGGATGTTCAAGTCCCTTATTCAACCTGGTTCAATGACGTGGACCTTAGGACCCAGCGGAACCCCGGACCTTATTTAACTTGTCTCAGTGCATTGGGTATTAGGAGCCGGCGGCAGAGCTCTGAATCCACAGAGTTTCTGTTCACGAAAATAATCACAATCGCGATTTCAAATAAAGTGGAAATAATAAAGTGATCAGAAAGAGGTGAAATGCGATCGGTCATTGGAAAAGCATTAGGCTACAGTCGGTCAAAGAATGGAACAATTTTAAAGGATAAAATGAGAAAGGCCCTGCCCGATTAAAGCTACAATTATTACTAAGCAATGCAATGGTTTAATTATTGGGTTTTGGGGTTTTGGGTTTTTGATCCTTCACATCAACCCGGCACGGATGGAGAGCGCACTCAGGAGCGATCTGTCAATGGATCGAACTCCGGAACTTCTGTTCCTGAGCCCGGCGCTGAAACGTACATTTCTTAAGTATTTTATATGCACAGAAAGATAAAATATATACTATGTACTAAGACAAACGTTTGACTAACTGACGCTAAATAATACGGGATGTACTTGTTCCGAGTTACTTAGTAAGAGAACTTCTGTTTTTTTTCGATCCTGATCCAAGGTAACCTATGCATATCCTCCCGTATACTTTAAATCATCTCTAGATTACTTATAATACCAAATACAATGTAAATGCTATGTAAAATAGTTGTTATACTGCATTGTTTAGGGAATAATGACAAGAAAAAAAAGTCTGTACATGCTTGAACAGCAAGTGCTGGAAGAGCACTTAAGGGTTTTCTCGATTCGCGGTTGGTTGAGTTCGCGCAAGCGGAACTCGCAGATAAGGAGGGCCGACTGTATATATATTCTGTAATTCCCAGCTATTTTCTTTCTGTATTATTATGTGCTGAATTGTACTGTTGCAGCAAAGTTACCAAATTTCAGGACATATGCTGGTGATATTAAACCTGATTCTGATTCTGATTCTAAAACTGCTCCCACAGTTAAGGACGGAGTTTCTGGATGCAGATCCATTGAAAATAACATCAGAGTGTGAGTGTGAGTTGGAGGGGAAAGCAAAGGTGGTGGTATTCCTTTGTGCACTTGGTGATAGAGGTTGCATGTTTGGCTGGTACTGTTGGAGCAGTCTCAAATACCCTATGATCAGAAAATAGATGAATATGCCTTGATTAAAGTTCATCATCGAGCAGAGAGATTGGTGGCAGAGGCTGGGTTCATTACTGTTTGATCCAGCCACTCTTAGGTGCCCTATAATGTGTAAACAGTGCGTAAGTCCTTCTCAAGAATCTCCACCTTGTCGTCATGGAGAGCCTAATCAACTCTTGCTGTCCTGGTAGCAATCTGGAGTTTAGTCATCTAGCGCTGAGCTGAAGTTAGGGTCACCCATGGCAGTAAAGTCAATGTGAAGATTCCAGACAATTAATGATCCAACTTAACAGTGGAACTGGCCGAAGATGATGATACATCACAACAACAGTGAAGATGGAGGAAGGCTGCATCAGTAAAGGGTCCCCAGTTATCTTGCATGCTGTGCCACTGGACCCTGATCCCGGTCTGTCAAGGACCTTGTAATGGCTGCCCATACATCAGCCTCTCCACATTAAACAAAGTCATGCACAGGTGTTCTCCATTAAAGAATCGACCCTAACATCCTGGTGACTCACTATTAGTAACCCTTTAAGAGAACATCATACTTAACTTGAGAGATCGCAATATAAATAGAACTGAGATCAAATACAAGTTGAATGAATTGTGATAGACATAATGGGCTAAATCGCCTGCTATTGTAGATACGCTCAGTGGCAACTTTATTAGGTACAGCTGTGTACTTGCTTGTTAACGTAGACATCTAATTTGCCAAATCGTCTGGCAGCAACTCAATGCATAAAAGCATGCAGACATGGTCAAGAAGTTCTGTGGTTTCAGACCAAACATTTTATCTTCTGAGAATAGTCTTCCGATGACCATGGAATGATTGCTGGTACCAGACAGGGTGATTTAAGTATCTCAGAAACTGCCGATCTCCTGGGATTTTGAGGCACAACAGTGTTTAGAATTTACAAAGAATGGTGTGAAAATCAAAAAACATCCAGTAAGCAGCAGCTCTGTGGGCAAAAACACTTTGTTAGTGAGAGAGGTCAGAGAAGACTGGTTCAAGCTAACAGGAAGGTGACAGCAACTCAAAAAACCGCATATTACAAGAGTGGTGTGCAGAAGAGCATCTCTGAACACAAAACTTGTCAAACCATGAAGTGGATAGGCTACAGAATCAGAAGACCACAAACAAACACTGGGTGGGTACTGTATTAGGTAGAGGAGATACCTAATAAAGTAGCCACTGAGTGTATTTTTACTCACAACAAGAAGAGCATCTAGGTTTGGTCTTGAGATGGGTCGCTTCCTGATGTCATGGCCCGGTCCATGAAGTCTGCATTCCGGTTCATGGTCCGGTCCGTGGACTCAGGACTCCGGGTCTTCCAGCTGTCTCTTGTTTGGTTGAGTTAATCATAGGCATCTGATTCCCATCGTGGGGCTTGAAGTATAAGTAGCCTTGGGGTTGTGTGTGAGCTGCTGGTTTGTCTTGTCAAGATCCCCTGGGAGCAACCTGCCAGTGGAAGGCTAGTGTGACCACTTGCCATCTTTAGGCTGCTTTGGAGAACCATTACTTCATGGAGCCTTGCTGTCAGTAGTCAGAGCTGTCTTTGCGGTATGGATTCAGCTGTTTCCTGGGCCAGCTGAGTGACTGTCAGCCACTCCAAGCTAGGTAGGGATCCAGCTGTTTCCATAGCCAGCCATGGTTGCTGGCTGTAGCTGCGACTTGGAGCAACCCTGAAGCAGAGATGGAATTGTCTGTCGTTCTTTGATGCTTGTCTCTTGTCCTCGCCTCTGTGGGGTAAGTCAGACCGTTCTGCCATTGCCCTGCGGGGGGTCCTGTCTTGTCTTGTCCTTGCCTTCCGTAGTCCATGTCCTAGTCCAAGCCTGCGTTCTTGTCCCTGCTCCTTGTCTGCATCCTGCCATGTCCCTACTCTAGTCAGGTCCTGTTCCTTGTCCTTCAGTGTCTGTGTCTTGCATTTGGGTTTGCCATCAATGACTGCCCCCCCCCATTGGGACACCTGATTTATCTTATTTCTTTTTCCTGTCCTGTTCTTTTCAAGGTCATGGTGTCTTCATCTATCAGCAGTAGTCCATCCTCCTTGATGGAAACCAACCACGAAGCTACTGTGTAATTGCAATTAGCTTGCACTGAAAGCAGCTCCCTAGAGAAGAATTGGTATGACGTGCAACGGCTGCAAGGACATTCTGAAATCAAACTTTAACTGGCAGCTATACAGTAACAATGTCATTTGGACTATTAGCTTTGATATCTCTACATAATTTTATGGATGTGGAATGCGATCTGATGGACATTATATTAGAACAAGAACTGAGAGCAATTTAATGTAGATGGATACATACGAGTGTGTTTCTGGATAAAGACGAGGTAGAATGAGATGTATTGAATCTGACATAATATGTAATTGTATAGCCCAATATGAAAAATGCTTTCTGGTGTCTGTTTAACTGAGAAATGACTTGAGTACTAAGCTAGAATTATGCAGCAGTGGCATTGGCCTAATCAGAGAGAGCCACTATGGCTTTGTGAGGGGCAGGTTGAGTCTTACCAAACTGATTGACTTTTTTGATGAGGTGGCAAGAGAGATCGATGAGAGTAGGGCAGTGGATGTTTACTACATGAGTTTTAATAAGGCGTTTGACAAATTCCCTTATGGAAGATTAAGATGCATGGGGTCTGTGGCAAGTTGACTGTTTGGATTCAGAACTGTGCATAGAAGACAGAGGGTAGGGGTAAGTTTTTTTACTCAGAGTGCTGGATGCCTGGAATGCGCTGCCTACTATGGTGTAGAGGCAAATACTGTACATTGGAGGCTTTTAAGAGACGTTTAGGTAGGTACATGAATGTGAGGAAGATGGAGGGAGATGAACATTGTGTAAGTAGGAGGGTTAGTGTTTGTGTGCTTTTGATTTGCCTTTTAGCTGGTTCAGCACAACATTGTGGGCCAAATGGCCTGTTCCTGTGCTGTACTCTTCAACGTTCTATGCTCTATCTTGTGTTTCATTGTCACTGGAGCAGATTTCCCAGTGGTGATAAAGAATTTTTGATCAAAAACATAAACTTCTTGCAAGTGGATTTCAGATGCTGAGAGGCCAGATGCATAGTGCAGCTGAACCCACAATTCCACGTGATCTGCAGTAGAGTCATACGTTAGTTTCATGGTCATTGGAATTGTTTATTATTGTCACTTTATTGTGTTTGTTCAAAGAGAGTTCATTAACAAGTGTTTAAAAGAGAGCAGTTTGTGGAAGTCGGTCATTTCTTCGGCAGTTGAGCGGGGCACGACTGCGCAAGCGTGTCTAAGTCGGACCGTGAGGCTGCGCGAGTGTTTAAAAGACAGCAGATTAATGGAGCGGGCGACGGAGTAGAGGGAGATGGAGTAGGAAGGCTTTGGCTCCTCAGGCTTTGGTGAGCAGAGGCTGAGGAAGAGCTTCACTCCAAGTGAGGTAAGGTTGGTAAATTCCTTTAATAAATCTAATTACCTTAAAAGTAGGTAATGGAGGCAGCAGTTAGGGCAGTTGAGTGCTCTGTTTACAGGATGCGGGAAGTCAGGGCGAGCACAATCGTCCCTGATAACTACATCTGCGAAAGGTGCATCCAGCTGCAGCTCCTGACAAATCAAGTTAGGGAATTGGAGCTGGAGCTGGATGAACTTGGGATCAGTCGGGAGGCAGAGGCAGAAATAGAGAGGAGTTACAGGGAGATAGTCACCCCTAAGAGTCAGGAGACAGGTAGCTGGGTGACTGTCCAGAGAGGGAATAGACAGAAGGAGCAGAGCACCCCAATGGCCGTTCCCACCAATAATAAGTACATCATTTGGATACTGTTGATGGGGACGTCCTACCA